>NC_141028.1:39225000-39530000 GCF_052040795.2 Danio rerio
TGTCCAGGGAAAGAGGTAGACCCCTGGGTAGCTTGCTGGGGTCGGAGGCCCCTAGGTAGAAGGCCAAGGGGTACCCTGGGGCCTCTACTGCAAGTCCAGGGAGAGAGGTGGACCCCTGGGTGGCTTGCTGGGGTCAGAGGCCCCTAGGTGGAGGGCAAGGGGGCACCTTGGGGCCTCTAATGCAAGTCCAGGGAGAGACAGGGACCCCTGGGTAGCTTGCAGGGGTCACAGGCCATTAGGTGGAGGGCCATGGGGCAACCTGGGGCCTATACTGCAAGTCCAGGGAGAGAGGTTGACCCCTGGGTAGCTTGCTGGGGTCAGAGGCCCTTGGGTGGAGGGCCATGGGGCACCCTGGGGCCTATATTGCAAGTCCAGGGAGAGAGGTGGACCCATGGGTAGCTTGCTGGGGTCAGAGGCCCCTAGGTGTAGGGCCAGGGGGCACCCTGGGGCCTATACTGCAAGTCCAGGGAGAGAGGTGGATCCCTGGGTAGCTTGCTAGTGTCAGAGGCCTCTAGGTGTAGGGCAAGGGAGCACCCTGGGGCCTCCACTGCAAGTCCAGGGAGAGAGGTGGACACCTGGGTAGATTGCTGGGATCTTAGGCCCCTAGGTGGAGCTCCAGGGGGCACCCTGGGCTCTCTACTGCAAGTCCAGGGAGACAGGTGGACCCCTGGGTAGCTTCCTGGGGTCAGGGGCCCCTATGTGGAGGGCCAGGGCTCACCCTGGGGCCTGTGCTGCAAGTCCAGGGAGAGATGTTGACCCCTGGGTAGCATGCTGGGGTCAGAGGCCACTAGGTGGAGGGCAAGGGGGCACCCTAGGGCCTATACTTTATGTCCAGGGAAAGAGGTAGACCCCTGGGTAGCTTGCTGGGTTCAGAGGCCCCTAGGTAGAAGGCCAGCGGGCACCCTGGGGCCTCTACTGCAAGTCCAGGGAGAGAGGTGGACCCCTGGGTGGCTTGCAGGGATCAGAGGCCCTTAGGTGGAGGGCCATGGGGCACCCTGGGGCCTATACTGCAAGTCCAGGGAGAGAGGTAGACCCCTGCGTAGCTTGCTGGGGTCAGAGGCCCCTAGGTAGAAGGCCAGGGGTTACCCTGGGGCCTCTACTGCAAGTCTAGGGAGAGAGGTGGACCCCTGGGTAGTTTGCAGGGGTCAGAGGCCATTAGGTGGAGGGCCATGGGGCACCCTGGGGCCTATACTGCAAGTCCAGGGAGAGAGGTGGACCCCTTGGTAGCTATATGGGGTCAGAGGCCCCTAGGTAGAGGGCCAGGGGGCACCCTGGGGCCTATACTGCAAGTCCAGGGATACAAGTGGACCCCTGGGTAGCTTGCTGGCGTCAGAGGTCACTAGGTGTATGGCCAGGGGGCACCCTGGGGCCTATCCTGCAAGTCCAGGGAGAGAGGTGGACCCGTGGGTAGCCTGCTGGGGTCAGAGGCCCCTATGTGGAGGGCCAGGGGGCACCCTGGGGCCTCTATTGCAAGTCCAGGGAGAGTTGTGGAGCCCTGGGTAATTTGCAGGGGTCAGAGGCCCCTAGGTGGAGGGCCAGGGGCCACCCTGGGGCTTCTACTGCAAGTCCAGGGAGAGAGGTGGACCCCTGGGTAGCTTGCTGGGGTCAGGGGCCCCTATGTGGAGGGCCGGGGCTCACCCTGGGGCTTGTGCTGAAAGTCCAGGGAGAGAGTTGGACCCCTGGGTAGCATGCTGGGGTCAGAGGCCACTAGGTGGAGGGACAGGGGGCACCCTAAGGCCTATACTTTATGTCCAGGGAAAGAGGTAGACCCCTTTGTAGCTTGCTGGGGTCAGAGGCCCCTAGGTAAAAGCCAGGGGGCACCATGGGGCCTCTACTGCAAGTCCAGGGAGAGAAGTGGACCCCTGGGTAGCTTGCAGGGGTCAGAGGCCCCTAGGTGGAGGGCAAGAGGGCACCCTGGGGCCTCTACTGCAAGTCCAGGGAGAGAGGTGGACCCCTGGGTAGCTTGCAGGGGTCAGAGGCCCTTAGGTGGAGGGCCATGGGGCACGCTGGGGCCTACACTGCAAGTTCAGGGAGAGAGGTAGACCCCTGGGTAGCTTGCTGGGGTCAGAGGCCCCTAGGTAGAAGGCCAGGGGGCACCCTGTGGCCTCTACTGCAAGTCCAGGGAGAGAGGTGGACCCCTGGGTGGCTTGCTGGGGTCAGAGGCCCCTAGGTGTAGGGCAAGGGGGCACCCTGGGGCCTATTCTGCAAGTCCAGGGTGAGAGGTGGACCCTGGGTAACTTGCTGGGGTCAGAAGCCCACTGGTTGAGGGCCAGGGGGCACCCTGGGGCCTCTACTGCAAGTCCAGGGAGAGATGTGGACCCCTGGGTAGCTTGTAGGGGTCAGAGGCCCCTAGGTGGAGGGCAAGAGGGCACCCTGGGGCCTCTACTGCAAGTCCAGGGAGAGAGGTGGACCCCTGGGTAGCTTGCTGGGGTCTTAGGCCCCTAAGAGGAGCTCCAGGGGGCACCCTATAGCCTATACTGCAAGTCCAGGGTGAGAGGTGGACCCCTGGGTAACTTGCTGTGGTCAGAGGCCCCTAGGTGGAGGGACAGGGGGCACCCTGGGCTTTCTACTGCATGTGCAGGGGGACAGGTGGACCCCGGGGTAGCTTGCTGTGGTCAGAGGCCCCTAGGTGGAGGGCCAGGGGGACCTTCGGGCCTAAATTGCAAGTCCAGGGAGAGAGGTGGACCCCTGATTAACTTGCAGGGGTCAGAGGCCCCTAGGTGGAGGGCTTGTGGGCACCCTTGGGCCTCTACTGCAAGTCCAGGGAGAGAAGTGGACCCCTGGGTAGCTTGCAGGGGTCAGAGGCCCCTAGGTGGAGGGCCAGGGGGCACCCTGGGGCCTCCACTAAAAGTCCAGTGAGAGTTGTGGAGCCCTGGGTAGCTTGCTGGGGTCTTAGGCCCATAGGTGGAGGGGCAGAAGGCACCCTGGAGTCTATACTGCAAGTCCAGGGAGAAAGGTGGACCCCTGGGTAGCTTGCAGGGGTCAGAGGCCCCTAGGTGGAGGGCCAGGGGGCACCCTGGGGCCTCTTCTGCAAGTCCAGGGAGAGTTGTGGACCCCTGGGTAAGTTGCTGGGGTCAGAGGCCCCTGGGTGGAGGGCAAGGAGGCACCCTGGGACCTATACTGCAAGTCCAGAGAGAGAGGTGGAACCCTGGGTAGCTTGTAGGGGTCAGAGGCCCCTAGGTGGAGGGCCTGTGGGCACCCTGGGGCCTCTACTGCAAGTCCAGGGAGAGATGTGGACCCCTGGGTAGCTTGCTTGAGTATTAGGCCCTTAGGTGGAGGGGCAAAAGGCACCCTGGAGCATATACTGCATGTCCAGGGAGAGAGGTGGACCCCTGGGTAGCTTGTTGGGGTCAGAGGCCCTTAGGTGGAGGGCAAGGGGGCACCCTTGGGCCTCTACTGCAAGTCCAGGGAGAGAGGTGGACACCTAGGTAGCTTGCTGGGGTCTTAGGCCCCTAGGTGGAGCTCCAGGGGGCACCCTAGGGCCTATACTGCAAGTCCAGAGAGAGAGGTGCACCACTGAGTAGCTGGCTGGGGTCAGAGGCCCCTAGGCCCCTAGGTGTAGGGCCAGGGGGCACCCTAGGGCCTATCCTGCAAGTCAATGGGAGAGAGGTGGACCCGTGGGTAGCTTGCTGGGGTCTTAGGCCCCTAGGTGGCGGGGCAAAAGGCACCCTGGAGCCTATACTGCAAGTCCAGGGATAGAAATGGACCCCTGGGTAGCTTGCTGTAGTCAGAGGCCCCTAGGTGTAGGGCCAGGGGGCACCCTGGGGCCTAACCTGCAAGTACAGGGAGAGAGGTGGACCAGTGGGTAGCCTACTGGGGTCAGAGGCCCCTAGGTGGAGGGCAAGGGGGCACCCTAAGGCCTATACTATATGTTCAGGGAAAGAGGTAGACCCCTGGGTAGCTTGCTGGGGTCAGAGGCCCCTAGGTAGAAGGCCAGGGGGTACCCTGGGGCCTCTACTGCAAGTCCAGGGAGAGAGGTGGACCCCTGGGTGGCTTGCTGGGGTCAGAGGCCCCTAGGTGGAGGGCAAGGGGGCACCCTGGGGCCTCTACTGCAAGTCCAGGGAGAGAGGTGGACCCCTGGGTAGCTTGCAGGGGTCAGAGGCCCTTAGGTGGAGGGCCATGGGGCACCCTGGGGCCTATACTGCAAGTCCAGGGAGAGAGGTTGACCCCTGGGTAGCTTGCTGGGGTCAGAGGCCCCTAGGTAGAAGGCCAGGGGGCACCCTGGGGCCTCTACTGCAAGTCCAGGGAGAGAGGTGGACCCCTGGGTGGCTTGCTGGGGTCGGAGGCCGCTAGGTGGAGGGCAAGGGGGCACCCTGGGGCCTCTACTGCAAGTCCAGGGAGAGAGGTGGACCCCTGGGTAGCTTGCAGGGGTCAGAGGCCCTTAGGTGGAGGGCCATGGGGCACCCTGGGGCCTATACTGCAAGTCCAGGGAGAGAGGTGGACCCATGGGTAGCTTGCTGGGGTCAGAGGCCCCTAGGTGTAGGGCCAGGGGGCACCCTGGGGCCTATACTGCAAGTCCAGGGAGAGAGGTGGACACCTGGGTAACTTGCAGGGGTCTTAGGCCCCTAGGTGGAGGGCAAGGGGGCACCCTTGGGCCTCTACTGCAAGTCCAGGGAGAGAGGTGGACACCTGGGTAGCTTGCTGGGTTCTTAGGCCCCTAGGTGGAGCTCCAGGGGGCACCCTAGGGCCTATACTGCAAGTCCAGAGAGAGAGGTGGACCACTGGGTAGCTGGCTGGGGTCAGAGGCCCCTAGGTGTAGGGCCAGGGGGCACCCTGGGGCCTATCCTGCAAGTCCAGGGAGAGAGGTGGACCCGTGGGTAGCTTGCTGGGGTCTAAGGCCCCTAGGTTGAGGGGTAAAAGGCACCCTGGAGCCTATACTGCAAGTCCAGGGATAAAAATGGACCCCTGGGTAGCTTGCTGTAGTCAGAGGCCCCTAGGTGTAGGGCCAGGGGGCACCCTGGGGCCTAACCTGCAAGTCCAGGGAGAGAGGTGGACCCCTTGGTAGCTTGCAGGGGTCAGAGGCCCTTAGGTGGAGGGCCATGGGGCACCCTGGGGCCTATACTGCAAGTCCAGGGAGAGAGGTGGACCCATGGGTAGCTTGCTGGGGTCAGAGGCCCCTAGGTGTAGGGCCAGGGGGCACCCTGGGGCCTATACTGCAAGTCCAGGGAGAGAGGTGGATCCCTGGGTAGCTTGCTGGGGTCAGAGGCCCCTAGGTGTAGGGCAAGGGAGCACCCTGGGGCCTCCACTGCAAGTCCAGGGAGAGAGGTGGACACCTGGGTAGCTTGCTGGGGTCTTAGGCCCCTAGGTGGAGCTCCAGGGGGCACCCTGGGCTCTCTACTGCAAGTCCAGGGAGACAGGTGGACCCCTGGGTAGCTTGTTGGGGTCAGGGGCCCTTATGTGGAGGGCCAGGGCTCACCCTGGGGCCTGTGCTGCAAGTCCAGGGAGAGAGGTTCACCCCTGGGTAGCATGCTGGGGTCAGAGGCCACTAGGTGGAGGGCAAGGGGGCACCCTAAGGCCTATACTTTATGTCCAGGGAGAGAGGTGGACCCCTGGGTAGCTTGCTGGGGTCAGAGGTCCCTAGGTGTAGGGCCAGGGGGCACCCTGGGGCCTATCCTGCAAGTCCAGGGAGAGAGGTTGACCCGTGGGTAGCCTGCTGGGGTCAGAGGCCCCTATGTGGAGGGCCAGGGGGCACCCTGGGGGCTCTACTGCAAGTCCAGGGAGAGTTGTGGAGCCCTGGGTAACTTGCAGGGGTCAGAGGCCCCTAGGTGGAGGGCCAGGGGGCACCCGGTGGCCTCTACTGCAAGTCCAGGGAGAGAGGTGGACCCCTGGGCAGCATGCTGGGGTCAGAGGCCACTAGGTGGAGGGCCAGGGGGCACCCTAAGGCCTATACTTTATGTCCAGGGAAAGAGGTGGACCCCTGGGTGGCTTGCTGGGGTCAGAGGCCCCTAGGTGGAGGGACAGACGGCACCCTGGGCTCTCTACTGCAAGTCCAGGGAGACAGGTGGACCCCTGGGTAGCTTGCTGGGGTCAGAGGCCCCTAGGTGAAGCTCCAGGGGGCACCCTAGGGCCTATACTGCAAGTCCAGGGTGAGAGGTGGACAACAGGGTAGCTTGCTGGTGTCTTAGGCCCCTAGGTGGAGCTCCAGGGGGCACCCTAGGGCCTATACTGCAAGTCCAGGGTGAGAGGTGGACCACTGGGTAGCTTGCTGGGGTCAGAGGCCCCTAGGTGGAGGCCAAGGGAGCACCCTGGAGCCTCCATTGCAAGTCCAGGGAGAGAGGTGGACACCTGGGTAGCTTGCAGGAGTCTTAGGCCCCTAGGTGGAGCTCCAGGGGGCACCCTAGGCCCTATTAGGCAAGTCCAGGGTGAGAGGTGGACCACTGGGTAGCTTGCTGGGGTCAGAGGCCCCTAGGTGTAGCGCCAGGGGGCACCCTGGGGCCTATCCTGCAAGTCCAGGGAGAGAGGTGGACCCCTGGGTAACTTGCTGGGGTCAGAGGCCCCTAGGTGGAGGGACAGGGGGCACCCTGGGGCCTATCCTGCAAGTCCAGGGAGAGAGGTGGACCCCTGGGTAACTTGCTGGGGTCAGAGGCCCCTAGGTGTAGCGCCAGGGGGCACCCTGGGGCCTATCCTGCAAGTCCAGGGAGACAGGTGGACCCCTGGGTAGCTTGCTGGGGTCAGAGGCCCCTATGTGGTGGGCCAGGGCTCACCCTGGGGCTTGTGCTGCAAGTCCAGGGAGAGAGTTGGACCCCTGGGTAGCATGCTGGGGTCAGAGGCCCCTAGGAGTAGGGCCAGGGGGCACCCTGGGGCCTAACCTGCAAGTTCAGGGAGAGAGGTGGACCCGTGGGTAGCCTGCTGGGGTCAGAGGCCCCTAGGTGGAGTGCCAGGGGGCACCCTAAGGCCTATACTTAATGTCCAGGGAAAGAGGTAGACCCCTGGGTAGCTTGCTGGGTCCAGAGGCCCCTAGGTAGAAGGCCAGGGGGTACCCTGGGGCCTCTACTGCAAGTCCAGGGAGAAGTGGACACCTGGGTGGCTTGCAGGGGTCAGAGGCCCTTAGGTGGAGGGCCATGGGGCACCCTGGGGCCTATACTGCAAGTCCAGGGAAAGAGGTTGACCCCTGGGTAGCTTGCTGGGGTCAGAGGCCCCTAGGTAGAAGGCCAGTGGGCACCCTGGGGCCTCTACTGCAAGTCCAGGGAGAGAGGTGGACCCCTGGGTAGCTTGCAGGGGTCAGAGGCCCTTAGGTGGAGGGCCATGGGGCACCCTGGGGCCTAAACTGCAAGTCCAGGGAGAGAGGTGGACCCATGGGTAGCTTGCTGGGGTCAGAGGCCCCTAGGTGTAGGGCCAGGGGGCACCCTGGGGCCTGTACTGCAAGTCCATGGAGAGAGGTGGACCCATGGGTAGCTTGCTGGGGTCAGAGGCCCCTAGGTGTACGGCCAGGGGGCACCCTGGGGCCTATACTGCAAGTCCAGGGAGAGAGGTGGATCCCTGAGTAGCTTGCTGGGGTCAGAGGCCCCTTGGTGTCGGGCAAGGGAGCACCCTGGGGCCTCCACTGCAAGTCCAGGGAGAGAGGTGGACACCTGGGTAGCTTGCAGGGGTCTTAGGCCCCTAGGTGTAGGGCAAGGGGGCACCCTTGGGCCTCTACTGCAAGTCCAGGGAGAGAGGTGGACACCTGGGTAGCTTACTGGGGTCTTAGGCCCCCAGGTAAAGCTCCAGGGGGCACCCTAGGGCCTATACTGCAAGTCCAGAGAGAGAGGTGGACCACTGGGTAGCTGGCTGGGGTCAAAGGCCCCTAGGTGTAGGGCCAGGGGGCACCCTGGGGCCTATCCTGCAAGTCCAGGGAGAGAGGTGGACCCGTGGGTAGCTTGCTGGGGTCTTAGGCCCCTAGGTGGAGGGGTAAAAGGCACCCTGGAGCCTATACTGCAAGTCCAGGGATAGAAATGGACCCCTGGGTAGCTTGCTGGGGTCAGAGGCCCCTAGGTGTAGGGCCAGGGGGTACCCTGGGGCCTAACCTGCAAGTCCAGGGAGAGAGGTGGACCCATGGGTAGCCTGCTGGGGTCAGAGGCCCCTAGGTGGAGGGCCAAGGGGCACCCTAAGGCCTATACTTTATGTCCAGGGAAAGAGGTAGACCCCTGGGTAGCTTGCTGGGGTCAGAGGCCCCTAGGTAGAAGGCCAGGGGTACCCTGGGGCCTCTACTGCAAGTCCAGGGAGAGAGGTGGACCCTTGGGTGGCTTGCTGGGGTCAGAGGCCCTTAGGTGGAGGGCCATGGGGCACCCTGGGGCCTATACTGCAAGTCCAGGGAGAGAGGTGGACCCATGGGTAGCTTGCTGGGGTCAGAGGCCCCTAGGTGTAGGGCCAGGGGGCACCCTGGGGCCTATACTGCAAGTCCAGGGAGAGAGGTGGATCCCTGGGTAGCTTGCTGGGGTCAGAGGCCCCTAGGTGTAGGGCAAGGGAGCACCCTGGGGCCTCCACTGCAAGTCCAGGGAGAGAGGTGGACACCTGGGTAGATTGCTGGGGTCTTAGGCCCCTAGGTGGAGCTCCAGGGGGCACCCTGGGCTCTCTACTGCAAGTCCAGGGAGACAGGTGGACCCCTGGGTAGCTTCCTGGGGTCAGGGGCCCCTAGGTGGAGGGCCAGGGCTCACCCTGGGGCCTGTGGTGCAAGTCCAGGGAGAGAGGTTGACCCCTGGGTAGCATGCTGGGGTCAGAGGCCACTAGGTGGAGGGCAAGGGGCACCCTAAGGCCTATACTTTATGTCCAGGGAAAGAGGTAGACCCCTGGGTAGCTTGCTGGGGTCAGAGGCCCCTAGGTAGAAGGCCAGGGGGCACCCTGGGGCCTCTACTGCAAGTCCAGGGAGAGAGGTGGACCCCTGGGTGGCTTGCAGGGATCAGAGGCCCTTAGGTGGAGGGCCATGGGGCACCCTGGGGCCTATACTGCAAGTCCAGGGAGAGAGGTAGACCCCTGCGTAGCTTGCTGGGGTCAGAGGCCCCTAGGTAGAAGGCCAGGGGTTACCCTGGGGCCTCTACTGCAAGTCTAGGGAGAGAGGTGGACCCCTGGGTAGCCTGCTGGGGTCAGAGGCCCCTATGTGGAGGGCCAGGGGGCACCCTGGGGCCTCTACTGCAAGGCCAGGGAGAGAGGTGGACCCCTGGGTAGCATGCTGGGGTCAGAGGCCACTAGGTGGAGGGCCAGGGGGCACCCTAAGGCCTATACTTTATGTCCAGGGAAAGAGGTGGACCCCTGGGTGTCTTGCAGGGATCAGAGGCCCTTAGGTGGAGGGCCATGGGGCACCCTGGGGCCTATACTGCAAGTCCAGGGAGAGAGATAGACCCCTGCGTAGCTTGCTGGGGTCAGAGGCCCCTAGGTAGAAGGCCAGGGGTTACCCTGGGGCCTATACTGCAAGTCTAGGGAGAGAGGTGGACCCCTGGGTAGCCTGCTGGGGTAAGAGGCCCCTATGTGGAGGGCCAGGGGGCACCCTGGGGCCTCTACTGCAAGGCCAGGGAGAGAGGTGGACCCCTGGGTAGCATGCTGGGGTCAGAGGCCACTAGGTGGAGGGCCAGGGGGCACCCTAAGGCCTATACTTTATGTCCAGGGAAAGAGGTGGACCCCTGGGTGTCTTGCTGGGGTCAGAGGCCTCTAGGTGGAGGGCCAGGGCTCACCCTGGTGCCTGTGCTGCAAGTCCAGGGAGAGAGGTGGACCCCTGGGTAGCATGCTTGGGTCATAGGCCTCTAGGTGGAGGGCAAGGGGGCACCCTAAGGTCTATACTTTATGTCCAGGGAAAGAGGTAGACCCCTGGGTAGCTTGCTGGGGTCAGATGCCCCTAGGTAGAAGGCCAGGGGGCACCCTGGGGCCTCTACTGCAAGTCCAGGGAGAGAGGTGGACCCCTGGGTGGCTTGCAGGGATCAGAGGCCCTTAGGTGGAGGGCCATGGGGCACCCTGGGGCCTATACTGCAAGTCCAGGGAGAGAGGAAGACCCCTGCGTAGCTTGCTGGGGTCAGATGTCCCTAGGTAGAAGGCCAGGGGGCACCCTGGGGCCTCTACTGCAAGTCTAGGGAGAGAGGTGGACCCCTGGGTAGTTTGCAGGGGTCAGAGGCCCTTAGGTGGAGGGCCATGGGGCACCCTGGGGCCTATACTGCAAGTCCAGGGAGAGAGGTGGACCCCTTGGTAGCTTGATGGGGTCAGAGGCCCCTAGGTAGAGGGCCAGGGGGCACCGAGGGCCTATACTGCAAGTCCAGGGATAGAAATGGACCCCTGGGTAGCTTGCTGTAGTCAGAGGCCCCTAGGTGTAGGAACAGGGAGCACCCTGGGGCCTAACCTGCAAGTTTCAGGGAGAGAGGTGGACCCGTGGGTAGCCTGCTGGGGTCAGAGGCCCCTAGGTGGAGGGCCAGGGGGCACCCTAAGGCCTATACTTTATGTCCAGGGAAAGAGGTAGACCCCTGGGTAGATTGCTGGGGTCAGAGGCCCCTAGGTAGAAGGCCAGGGGGTACCCTGGGGCCTCTACTGCAAGTCCAGGGAGAGAGGTGGACCCCTGGGTGGCTTCCTGGGGTCAGAGGACCCTAGGTGGAGGGCCAGGGGTCACCTTGGGGCCTCTAATGCAAGTCCTGGGAGAGAGGTGGACCCCTGGGTAGCCTGCAGGGGTCAGAAGCCATTAGGTGGAGGGCCATGGGGCACCCTGGGGCCTATACTGCAAGTCCAGGGAGAGAGGTTGACCCCTGGGTAGCTTGCTGGGGTCAAAGGCCCCTAGTTAGAAGGCCAGGGGGCACCCTGGGGCCTCTACTGCAAGTCCAGGAAAAGAGGTGGACCCCTGGGTGGCTTGCTGGGGTCGGAGGCCGCTAGGTGGAGGGCAAGGGGGCACCCTGGGGCCTCTACTTCAAGTCCAGGGAGAGAGGTGGACCCATGGGTAGCTTGCTGGGGTCAGAGGCCCCTAGGTGTAGGGCCAGGGGGCACCCTGGGGCCTATACTGCAAGTTCAGGGAGAGAGGTGGATCCCTGGGTAGCTTGCTTGGGTCAGAGGCCCCTAGGTGTAGGGCAAGGGAGCACCCTGGGTTCTCCACTGCAAGTCCAGGGAGAGAGGTGGACACCTGGGTAGCTTCCTGGGGTCTTAGGCCCCTAGGTGGAGCTCCAGGGGGCACCCTGGGCTCTCTACTGCAAGTCCAGGCAGACAGGTGGACCCCTGGGTAGCTTGCTGGGGTCAGGGGCCCCTATGTGGAGGGCCAGGGCTCACCCTGGGGTCTGTGCTGCAAGTCCAGGGAGAGAGGTTGACCCCTGGGTAGCATGCTGGGGTCAGAGGCCACTAGGTGGAGGGCAAGGGGGCACCCTAAGGCCTATACTTTATGTCCAGGGAAAGAGGTAGACCCCTGGGTAGCTTGCTGGGGTCAGAGGCCCCTAGGTAGAAGGCCAGGGGGAAACCTGGGCTCTCTACTGCAAGTCCAGGGAGAGAGGTGGACCCCTGGGTGGCTTGCAGGGATCAGAGGCCCTTAGGTGGAGGGTCATGGGGCACCCTGGGGCCTATACTGCAAGTCCAGGGAGAGAGGTAGACCCCTGCGTAGCTTGCTGGGGTCAGAGGCCCCTAGGTAGAAGGCCAGGGGGCACCCTGGGGCCTCTACTGCAAGTCTAGGGAGAGAGGTGGACCCCTGGGTAGCTTGCTGGGGTCAGATGCCCCTAGGTAGAAGGCCAGGGGGCACCCTGGGGCCTATACTGCAAGTCCAGGGAGAGAGGTGGACCCCTTGGTAGCTATATGGGGTCAGAGGCCCCTAGGTAGAGGGCCAGGGGGCACCCTGGGGCCTCTACTGCAAGTCCAGGGAGAGAGGTGGACCCCTGGTTGGCTTGCAGGGATCAGAGGCCCTTAGGTGGAGGGCCATGGGGCACCCTGGGGCCTATACTGCAAGTCCAGGGAGAGAGGTAGACCCCTGCGTAGCTTGCTGGGGTCAGAGGCCCCTAGGTAGAAGGCCAGGGGGCACCCAGGGGCCTATCCTGCAAGTCCAGGGAGAGAGGTGGACCCGTGGGTAGCCTGCTGGGGTCAGAGGCCCCTATGTGGAGGGCCATGGGGCACCCTGGGGCCTCTACTGCAAGTCCAGGGAGAGTTGTGGAGCCCTGGGTAATTTGCAGGGGTCAGAGGCCCCTAGGTGGAGGGCCAGGGGGCACCCTGGGGCCTATACTGCAAGTCCAGGGAGAGAGGTGGACCCCTGGGTAGCATGCTGGGGTCAGAGGCCACTAGGTGGAGGGCCAGGGGGCACCCTAAGGCCTATACTTTATGTCCAGGGAAAGAGGTAGACCCCTGGGTAGCTTGCTGGGGTCAGAGGCCCCTAGGTAGAAGGCCAGGGGGTACCCTGGGGCCTCTACTGCAAGTCCAGGGAGAGAGGTGGACCCCTGTGTGTCTTGCTGGGGTCAGAGGCCTCTAGGTGGAGGGCCAGGGCTCACCCTGGGGCCTGTGCTGCAAGTCCAGGGAGAGAGGTGGACCCCTGGGTAGCATGCTGGGGTCATAGGCCTCTAGGTGGAGGGCAAGGGGGCACCCTAAGGTCTATACTTTATGTCCAGGGAAAGAGGTAGACCCCTGGGTAGCTTGCTGGGGTCAGATGCCCCTAGGTAGAAGGCCAGGGGGCACCCTAGGACCTCTACTGCAAGTCCAGGGAGAGAGGTGGACCCCTGGGTGGCTTGCAGGGATCAGAGGCCCTTAGGTGGAGGGCCAGGGGGCACCCTGGGGCCTATACTGCAAGTCCAGGGAGAGAGGTAGACCCCTGCGTAGCTTGCTGGGGTCAGACGTCCCTAGGTAGAAGGCCAGGGGGCACCCTGGGGCCTCTATTGCAAGTCTAGGGAGAGAGGGGGACCCCTGGGTAGTTTGCAGGGGTCAGAGGCCCTTAGGTGGAGGGCCATGGGGCACCCTGGGGCCTATACTGCAAGTCCAGGGAGAGAGGTGGACCCCTTGGTAGCTTGATGGGATCGGAGGCCCCTAGGTAGAGGGCCAGGGGGCACCGAGGGCCTATACTTCAAGTCCAGGGATAGAAATGGACCCCTGGGTAGCTTGTTGTAGTCAGAGGCCCCTAGGTGTAGGAACAGGGGGCACCCTGGGGCCTAACCTGCAAGTTCAGGGAGAGAGGTGGACCCGTGGGTAGCCTGCTGGGGTCAGAGGCCCCTAGGTGGAGGGCCAGGGGGCACCCTAAGGCCTATACTTTATGTCCAGGGAAAGAGGTAGACCCCTGGGTAGCTTGCTGGGGTCAGAGGCCCCTAGGTAGAAGGCCAGGGGGTACCCTGGGGCCTCTACTGCAAGTCCAGGGAGAGAGGTGGACCCCTGGGTGGCTTGCTGGGGTCAGATGCCCCTAGGTGGAGGGCAAGGGGGCACCCTGGGGCCTCTACTGCAAGTCCAGGGAGAGAGGTGGACCCATGGGTAGCTTGCTGGGGTCAGAGGCCCCTAGGTGTAGGGCCAGGGGGCACCCTGGGGCCTATACTGCAAGTCCAGGGAGAGAGGTGGATCCCTGGGTAGCTTGCTGGGGTCAGAGGCCCCTAGAAAGAAGGCCAGGGGGCACCCTGGGGCCTCTACTGCAAGTCCAGGGAGAGAGGTTGACCCCTGGGTAGCTTGCTGGGGTCAGAGGCCCCTAGGTAGAAGGCCAGGGGGCACCCTGGGGCCTCTACTGCAAGTCCAGGGAGAGAGGTGGACCCCTGGTTGGCTTGCAGGGATCAGAGGCCCTTAGGTGGAGGGCCATGGGGCACCCTGGGGCCTATACTGCAAGTCCAGGGAGAGAGGTAGACCCCTGCGTAGCTTGCTGGGGTCAGAGGCCCCTAGGTAGAAGGCCAGGGGGCACCCTGGGGCCTCTACTGCAAGTCTAGGGAGAGAGGTGGACCCCTGGGTAGTTTGCAGGGGTCAGAGGCACTTAGGTGGAGGGCCATGGGGCACCCTGGGGCCTATACTGCAAGTCCAGGGAGAGAGGTGGACCCCTTGGTAGCTATATGGGGTCAGAGGCCCCTAGGTAGAGGGCCAGGGGGCACCCTGGGGCCTATACTGCAAGTCCAGGGATACAAGTGGACCCCTGGGTAGCTTGCTGGGGTCAGAGGTCCCTAGGTGTAGGGCCAGGGGGCACCCGGGGCCTATCCTGCAAGTCCAGGGAGAGAGGTGGACCCGTGGGTAGCCTGCTGGGGTCAGAGGCCCCTATGTGGAGGGCCAGGGGGCACCCTAGGGCCTCTACTGCAAGTCCAGGGAGAGTTGTGGAGCCCTGGGTAATTTGCAGGGGTCAGAGGCCCCTAGGTGGAGGGCCAGGGGGCACCCTGGGGCCTCTACTGCAAGTCCAGGGAGAGAGGTGGACCCCTGGGTAGCATGCTGGGGTCAGAGGCCACTAGGAGGAGGGCCAGGGGGCACCCTAAGGCCTATACTTTATGTCCAGGGAAAGAGGTAGACCCCTGGGTAGCTTGCTGGGGACAGAGGCCACTAGGTAGAAGGCCAGGGGGTACCCTGGGGCCTCTACTGCAAGTCCAGGGAGAGAGGTATACCCCTGGGTGTCTTGCTGGGGTCAGATGCCTCTAGGTGGAGGGCCAGGGCTCACCCTGGGGCCTGTGCTGCAAGTCCAGGGAGAGAGGTGGACCCCTGGGTAGCATGCTGGGGTCATAGGCCTCTAGGTGGAGGGCAAGGGGGCACCCTAAGGTCTATACTTTATGTCCAGGGAAAGAGGTGGACCACTGGGTAGCTGGCTGGGGTCAGAGGCCCCTAGGTGTAGGGACAGGGGGCACCCTGGGGCCTATCCTGCAAGTCCAGGGAGAGAGGTGGACCCGTGGGTAGCTTGCTGGGGTCTTAGGCCCCTAGGTGGAGGGGTAAAAGGCACCCTGGAGCCTATACTGCAAGTCCAGGGATAGAAATGGACCCCTGGGTAGCTTGCTGTAGTCAGAGGCCCCTAGGTGTAGGGCCAGGGGGCACCCTGGGGCCTAACCTGCAAGTCCAGAGAGAGAGGTGGACCCGTGGGTAGCCTGCTGGGGTCAGAGGCCCCTAGGTAGAAGGCCAGGGGGCACCCTGGGGCCTCTCCTGCAAGTCCAGGGAAAGAGGTGGACCCCTGGGTGGCTTGCTGGGGTCGGAGGCCGCTAGGTGGAGAGCAAGGGGGCACCCTGAGGCCTCTACTGCAAGTCCAGGGAGAGAAGTGGACCCCTGGGTAGCTTGCAGGGGTCAGAGGCCCTTAGGTGGAGGGCCATGGGGCACCCTGGTGCCTATACTGCAAGACCAGGGAGAGAGGTGGATCCCTGGGTAGCTTGCTGGGGTCAGAGGCCCCTAGGTGTAGGGCAAGTGAGCACCCTGGGGCCTCCACTGCAAGTCCAGGGAGAGAAGTGGACACCTGGGTAGCTTGCAGGGGTCTTAGGCCCCTAGGTGGAGCTCCAGGGGGCACCCTGGGCTCTCTACTGCAAGTCTAGGCAGACAGGTGGACCCCTGGGTAGCTTGCTGGGGTCAGGGGCCCCTATGTGGAGGGCCAGGGCTCACCCTGGGGCCTGTGCTGCAAGTCCAGGGAGAGAGGTTGACCCCTGGGTAGCTTGCTGGGGTCAGAGGCCCCTAGGTAGAAGGCCAGGGGGCACCCTGGGGCCTCTACTGCAAGTCCAGGGAGAGAGGTGGACCCCTGGTTGGCTTGCAGGGATCAGAGGCCCTCAGGTGGAGGGCCATGGGGCACCCTGGGAACTATACTGCAAGTCCAGGGAGAGAGGTAGACCCCTGCGTAGCTTGCTGGGGTCAGAGGCCCCTAGGTAGAAGGCCATGGGGCACCCTGGGGACTCTACTGCAAGTCTAGGGAGAGAGGTGGACCCCTGGGTAGTTTGCAGGGGTCAGAGGCCCTTAGGTGGAGGGCCATGGGGCACCCTGGGGCCTATACTGCAAGTCCAGGGAGAGAGGTGGACCCCTTGGTAGCTACATGGGGTCAGAGGCCCGTAGGTAGAGGGCCAGGGGGCACCCTGGGGCCTATACTGCAAGTCCAGGGATACAAGTGGACCCCTGGGTAGCTTGCTGGGGTCAGAGGTCCCTAGGTGTAGGGCCAGGGGGCACCCTGGGGCCTATCCTGCAAGTCCAGGGAGAGAGGTGGACCCGTGGGTAGCCTGCTGGGGTCAGAGGCCCCTATGTGGAGGGCCAGGGGGCACCCTGGGGCCTCTACTGCAAGTCCAGGGAGAGTTGTGGAGCCCTGGGTAATTTGCAGGGGTCAGAGGCCCCTAGGTGGAGGGCCAGGGGGCACCCTAAGGCCTATACTTTATGTCCAGGGAAAGAGGTAGACCCCTGGGTAGCTTGCTGGGGACAGAGGCCCCTAGGTAGAAGGCCAGGGGGTACCCTGGGGCCTCTACTGCAAGTCCAGGGAGAGAGGTGGACCCCTGGGTGTCTTGCTGGGGTCAGAGGCCTCTAGGTGGAGGGCCAGGGCTCACCCTGGGGCCTGTGCTGCAAGTCCAGGGAGAGAGGTGGACCCCTGGGTAGCTTGCTGGTGTCATAGGCCTCTAGGTGGAGGGCAAGGGGGCACCCTAAGGTCTATACTTTATGTCCAGGGAAAGAGGTAGACCCCTGGGTAGCTTGCTGGGGTCAGATGCCCCTAGGTAGAAGGCCAGGGGGTACCCTGGGGCCCGTACTGCAAGTCCAGGGAGAGAGGTGGACCCCTGGGTGGCTTGCTGGGGTCAGAGGCCCCTAGGTGGAGGGCAAGGGGGCACCCTGGGGCCTCTCCTGCAAGTCCAGGGAGAGAGGTTGACCCCTGGGTAGCTTGCTGGGGTCAGAGGTCCCTAGGTAGAAGGCCAGGGGGCACCCTGGGGCCTATACTGCAAGTCCAGGGAGAAAGGTGGACCCATGGGTAGCTTGCTGGAGTCAGAGGCCCCTAGGTGTAGGGCCAGGGGCACCCTGGGGCCTATACTGCAAGTCCAGGGAGAGAGGTGGATCCCTGGGTAGCTTGCTGGGGTCAGAGGCCCCTAGGTGTAGGGCAAGGGAGCACCCTGGGGCCTCCACTGCAAGTCCAGGGAGAGAGGTGGACACCTGGGTAGCTTGCAGGGGTCTTAGGCCCCTAGGTGGAGCTCCAGGGGGCACCCTAGGGCCTATACTGCAAGTCCAGAGAGAGAGGTGGACCACTGGGTAGCTGGCTGGGGTCAGAGGCCCCTAGGTGTAGGGCCAGGGGGCACCCTGGGGCCTATCCTGCAAGTCCAGGGAGAGAGGTGGACCCGTGGGTAGCTTGCTGGGGTCTTAGGCCCCTAGGTGGAGGGGTAAAAGGCACCCTGGAGCCTATACTGCAAGTCCAGGGATAGAAATGGACCCCTGGGTAGCTTGCTGTAGTCAGAGGCCCCTAGGTGTAGGGCCAGGGGGCACCCTGGGGCCTAACCTGCAAGTCCAGGGAGAGAGGTGGACCCGTGGGTAGCCTGCTGGGGTCAGAGGCCCCTAGGTGGAGGGCCAGGGGGCACCCTAAGGCCTATACTTTATGTCCAGGGAAAGAGGTAGACCCCTGGGTAGCTTGCTGGGGTCAGAGGCCCCTAGGTAGAAGGCCAGGGGGTACCCTGGGGCCTCTACTGGAAGTCCAGGGAGAGAGGTGGACCCCTGGGTGGCTTGCTGGGGTCAGAGGACCCTAGGTGGAGGGCCAGGGGGCACCTTGGGGCCTCTAATGCAAGTCCAGGGAGAGAGGTGGACCCCTGGGTAGCTTGCAGGGGTCAGAAGCCATTAGGTGGAGGGCCATGGGGCACCCTGGGGCCTATACTGCAAGTCCAGGGAGAGAGGTTGACCCCTGGGTAGCTTGCTGGGGTCAGAGGCCCCTAGGTAGAAGGCCAGGGGGCACCCTGGGGCCTCTACTGCAAGTCCAGGGAAAGAGGTGGACCCCTGGGTGGCTTGCTGGGGTCGGAGGCCGCTAGGTGGAGGGCAAGGGGGCACCCTGGGGCCTCTACTTCAATTCCAGGGAGAGAGGTGGACCCATGGGTAGCTTGCTGGGGTCAGAGGCCCCTAGTTGTAGGGCCAGGGGGCACCCTGGGGCCTATACTGCAAGTTCAGGGAGAGAGGTGGATCCCTGGGTAGCTTGCTGGGGTCAGAGGCCCCTAGGTGTAGGGCAAGGGAGCACCCTGGGGCCTCCACTGCAAGTCCAGGGAGAGAGGTGGACACCTGGGTAGCTTCCTGGGGTCTTAGGCCCCTAGGTGGAGCTCCAGGGGGCACCCTGGGCTCTCTACTGCAAGTCCAGGCAGACACGTGGACCCCTAGGTAGCTTGCTGGGGTCAGGGGCCCCTATGTGGAGGGCCAGGGCTCACCCTGGGGTCTGTGCTGCAAGTCCAGGGAGAGAGGTTGACCCCTGGGTAGCATGCTGGGGTCAGAGGCCACTAGGTGGAGGGCAAGGGGGCACCCTAAGGCCTATACTTTATGTCCAGGGAAAGAGGTAGACCCCTGGGTAGCTTGCTGGGGTCAGAGGCCCCTAGGTAGAAGGCCAGGGGGAAACCTGGGGCCTCTACTGCAAGTCCAGGGAGAGAGGTGGACCCCTGGGTGGCTTGCAGGGATCAGAGGCCCTTAGGTGGAGGGTCATGGGGCACCCTGGGGCCTATACTGCAAGTCCAGGGAGAGAGGTAGACCCCTGCGTAGCTTGCTGGGGTCAGAGGCCCCTAGGTAGAAGGCCAGGGGGCACCCTGGGGCCTCTACTGCAAGTCTAGGGAGAGAGGTGGACCCCTGGGTAGTTTGCAGGGGTCAGAGGCCCTTAGGTGGAGGGCCATGGGGCACCCTGGGGCCTATACTGCAAGTCCAGGGAGAGAGGTGGACCCCTTGGTAGCTATATGGGGTCAGAGGCCCCTAGGTAGAGGGCCAGGGGGCACCCTGGGGCCTCTACTGCAAGTCCAGGGAGAGAGGTGGACCCCTGGTTGGCTTGCAGGGATCAGAGGCCCTTAGGTGGAGGGCCATGGGGCACCCTGGGGCCTATACTGCAAGTCCAGGGAGAGAGGTAGACCCCTGCGTAGCTTGCTGGGGTCAGAGGCCCCTAGGTAGAAGGCCAGGGGGCACCCTGGGGCCTCTACTGCAAGTGTAGGGAGAGAGGTGGACCCCTGGGTAGTTTGCAGGGGTCAGAGGCCCTTAGGTGGAGGGCCATGGGGCACCCTGGGGCCTTTACTGCAAGTCCAGGGAGAGAGGTGGACCCCTTGGTAGCTATATGGGGTCAGAGGCCCCTAGGTGAAGGGCACCCTGGGGCCTATCCTGCAAGTCCAGGGAGAGAGGTGGACCCCTGGGTAGCTTGCTGGGGTCAGAGGTCCCTAGGTGTAGGGCCAGGGGGCACCCGGGGCCTATCCTGCAAGTCCAGGGAGAGAGGTGGACCCGTGGGTAGCCTGCTGGGGTCAGAGGCCCCTATGTGGAGGGCCAGGGGGCACCCTGGGGCCTCTACTGCAAGTCCAGGGAGAGTTGTGGAGCCCTGGGTAATTTGCAGGGGTCAGAGGCCCCTAGGTGGAGGGCCAGGGGGCACCCTGGGGCCTCTACTGCAAATCCAGGGAGAGAGGTGGACCCCTGGGTAGCATGCTGGGGTCAGAGGCTACTAGGAGGAGGGCCAGGGGGCACCCTTAGGCCTATACTTTATGTCCAGGGAAAGAGGTAGACCCCTGGGTATCTTGCTGGGGACAAAGGCCACTAGGTAGAAGGCCAGGGGGTACCCTGGGGCCTCTACTGCAAGTCCAGGGAGAGAGGTGGACCCCTGGGTGTCTTGCTGGGGTCAGAGGCCTCTAGGTGGAGGGCAAGGGGGCACCCTAAGGTCTATACTTTATGTCCAGGGAAAGAGGTGGACCACTGGGTAGCTGGCTGGGGTCAGAGGCCCCTAGGTGTAGGGCCAGGGGGCACCCTGGGGCCTATCCTGCAAGTCCAGGGAGAGAGGTGGACCCGTGGGTAGCTTGCTGGGGTCTTAGGCCCCTAGGTGGAGGGGTAAAAGGCACCCTGGAGCCTATACTGCAAGTCCAGGGATAGAAATGGACCCCTGGGTAGCTTGCTGTAGTCAGAGGCCCCTTGGTGTAGGGCCAGGGGGCACCCTGGGGCCTAACCTGCAAGTCCAGGGAGAGAGGTGGACCCCTGGGTAGCTTGCAGGGGTCAGAGGCCCTTAGGTGGAGGGCCATGGGGCACCCTGGTGCCTATACTGCAAGTCCAGGGAGAGAGGTGGATCCCTGGGTAGCTTGCTGGGGTCAGAGGCCCCTAGGTGTAGGGCAAGGGAGCACCCTGGGGCCTCCACTGCAAGTCCAGGGAGAGAAGTGGACACCTGGGTAGCTTGCAGGGGTCTTAGGCCCCTAGGTAGAAGGCCAGGGGGCACCCTGGGGCCTCTACTGCAAGTCCAGGGAGAGAGGTGGACCCCTGGGTGGCTTGCTGGGGTCAGAGGCCCCTAGGTGGAGGGCAAGGTGGCACCTTGGGGCCTCTAATGCAAGTCCAGGGAGAGACGTGGACCCCTGGGTAGCTTGCAGGGGTCAGAGGCCATTAGGTGGAGGGCCATGGGGCACCCTGGGGCCTATACTTCAAGTCCAGGGAGAGAGGTTGACCCCTGGGTAGCTTGCTGGGGTCAGAGGCCCCTAGGTAGAAGGCCAGGGGGCACCCTGAGGCCTCTACTGCAAGTCCAGGGAGAGAGGTGGATCCCTGGGTAGCTTGCAGGGGTCAGAGGCCCTTAGGTGGAGGGCCATGGGGCACCCTGGGGCCTATAATGCAAGTCCAGGGAGAGAGGTGGACCCATGGGTAGCTTGCTGGGGTCAGAGGCCCCTAGGTGTAGGGCCAGGGGGCACCCTGGGGCCTATACTGCAAGTTCAGGGAGAGAGGTGGATCCCTGGGTAGCTTGCTGGGGTCAGAGGCCCCTAGGTGTAGGGCAAGGGAGCACCCTGGGGCCTCCACTGCAAGTCCAGGGAGAGAGGTGGACACCTGGGTAGCTTGCAGGGGTCTTAGGCCTCTAGGTGGAGCTCCAGGGGGCACCCTGGGCTCTCTACTGCAAGTCCAGGCAGACAGGTGGACCCCTGGGTAGCTTGCTGGGGTCAGGGGCCCCTATGTGGAGGGCCAGGGCTCACCCTGGGGCCTGTGCTGCAAGTCCAGGGAGAGAGGTTGACCCCTGGGTAGCTTGCTGGGGTCAGAGGCCCTTAGGTAGAAGGCCAGGGGGCACCCTGTGGCCTCTACTGCAAGTCCAGGGAGAGAGGTGGACCCCTGGGTGGCTTGCAGGGATCAGAGGCCCTTAGGTGGAGGGCCATGGGGCACCCTGGGGCCTATACTGCAAGTCCAGGGAGAGAGGTAGACCCCTGCGTAGCTTGCTGGGGTCAGAGGCCCCTAGGTAGAAGGCCAGGGGGCACCCTGGGGCCTCTACTGCAAGTCTAGGGAGAGAGGTGGACCCCTGGGTTGTTTGCAGGGGTCAGAGGCCCTTAGGTGGAGGGCCATGGGGCACCCTGGGGCCTTTACTGCAAGTCCAGGGAGAGAGGTGGACCCCTTGGTAGCTATATGGGGTCAGAGGCCCCTAGGTAGAGGGCCAGGGGGCACCCTGGGGCCTATACTCCAAGTCCAGGGATACAAGTGGACCCCTGGGTAGCTTGCTGGGGTCAGAGGTCCCTAGGTGTAGGGCCAGGGGGCACCCTGGGGCCTATCCTGCAAGTCCAGGGAGAGAGGTGGACCCGTGGGTAGCCTGCTGGGGTCAGAGGCCCCTATGTGGAGGGCCAGGGGGCACCCTGGGGCCTCTACTGCAAGTCCAGGGAGAGTTGTGGAGCCCTGGGTAATTTGCAGGGGTCAGAGGCCCCTAGGTGGAGGGCCAGGGGGCACCCTGGGGCCTCTACTGCAAGTCCAGGGAGAGAGGTGGACCCCTGGGTAGCATGCTGGGGTCAGAGGCCACTAGGTGGAGGGCCAGGGGGCACCCTAAGGCCTATACTTTATGTCCGGGGAAAGAGGTAGACCCCTGGGTAGCTTGCTGGGGTCAGAGGCCCCTAGGTAGAAGGCCAGGGGGTACCCTGGGGCCTCTACTGCAAGTCCAGGGAGAGAGGTGGACCCCTGGGTGTCTTGCTGGGGTCAGAGGCCTCTAGGTGGAGGGCCAGGGCTCACCCTGGGGCCTGTGCTGCAAGTCCAGGGAGAGAGGTAGACCCCTGCGTAGATTGCTGGGGTCAGACGTCCCTAGGTAGAAGGCCAGGGGGCACCCTGGGGCCTCTACTGCAAGTCTAGGGAGAGAGGTGGACCCCTGGGTAGTTTGCAGTGGTCAGAGGCCCTTAGGTGGAGGGCCATGGGGCACCCTGGGGCCTATACTGCAAGTCCAGGGAGAGAGGTGGACCCCTTGGTAGCTTGATGGGGTCGGAGGCCCCTAGGTAGCGGGCCAGGGGGCACCGAGGGCCTATACTGCAAGTCCAGGGATAGAAATGGACCCCTGGGTAGCTTGCTGTAGTCAGAGGCCCCTAGGTGTAGGAACAGGGGGCACCCTGGGGCCTAACCTGCAAGTTCAGGGAGAGAGGTGGACCCGTGGGTAGCCTGCTGGGGTCAGAGGCCCCTAGGTAGAGGGCCAGGGGGCACCCTAAGGCCTATAATTTATGTCCAGGGAAAGAGGTAGACCCCTGGGTAGCTTGCTGGGGTCAGAGGCCCCTAGGTAGAAGGCCAGGGGGTACCCTGGGGCCTTTACTGCAAGTCCAGGGAGAGATGTGGACCCCTGGGTGGCTTGCTGCGGTCAGATTCCCCTAGGTGGAGGGCAATGGGGCACCCTGGGGCCTCTACTGCAAGTCCAGGGAGAGAGGTTGACCCCTGGGTAGCCTGCTGGGGTCAGAGGCCCCTAGGTAGAAGGCCAGGGGGCACCCTGGGGCCTCTACTGCAAGTCCAGGGAAAGAGGTGGACCCCTGGGTGGCTTGCTGGGGTCGGAGGCCGCTAGGTGGAGGGCAAGGGGGCACCCTGAGGCCTCTACTGCAAGTCCAGGGAGAGAGGTGGACCCCTGGGTAGCTTGCAGGGGTCAGAGGCCCTTAGGTGGAGGGCCATGGGGCACCCTGGGGCCTATACTGCAAGTCCAGGGAGAGAGGTGGACCCATGGGTAGCTTACTGGGGTCAGAGGCCCCTAGGTGTAGGGCCAGGGGGCACCCTGGGGCCTATACTGCAAGTTCAGGGAGAGAGGTGGATCCCTGGGTAGCTTGCTGGGGTCAGAGGCCCCTAGGTGTAGGGCAAGGGAGCACCCTGGGGCCTCCACTGCAAGTCCAGGGAGAGAGGTGGACACCTGGGTAGCTTGCAGGGGTCTTAGGCCCCTAGGTGGAGCTCCAGGGGGCACCCTGGGCTCTCTACTGCAAGTCCAGGCAGACAGGTGGACCCCTGGGTAGCTTGCTGGGGTCAGGGGCCCCTATGTGGAGGGCCAGGGCTCACCCTGGGGCCTGTGCTGCAAGTCCAGGGAGAGAGGTTGACCCCTGGGTAGCTTGCTGGGGTCAGAGGCCCTTAGGTAGAAGGCCAGAGGGCACCCTGTGGCCTCTACTGCAAGTCCAGGGAGAGAGGTGGACCCCTGGGTGGCTTGCAGGGATCAGAGGCCCTTAGGTGGAGGGCCATGGGGCACCCTGGGGCCTATACTGCAAGTCCAGGGAGAGAGGTAGACCCCTGCGTAGCTTGCTGGGGTCAGAGGCCCCTAGGTAGAAGGCCAGGGGGCACCCTGGGGCCTCTACTGCAAGTCTAGGGAGAGAGGTGGACCCCTGGGTAGTTTGCAGGGGTCAGAGGCCCTTAGGTGGAGGGCCATGGGGCACCCTGGGGCCTTTACTGCAAGTCCAGGGAGAGAGGTGGACCCCTTGGTAGCTATATGGGGTCAGAGGCCCCTAGGTAGAGGGCCAGGGGGCACCCTGGGGCCTATACTCCAAGTCCAGGGATACAAGTGGACCCCTGGGTAGCTTGCTGGGGTCAGAGGTCCCTAGGTGTAGGGCCAGGGGGCACCCTGGGGCCTATCCTGCAAGTCCAAGGAGAGAGGTGGACCCGTGGGTAGCCTGCTGGGGTCAGAGGCCCCTATGTGGAGGGCCAGGGGGCACCCTGGGGCCTCTACTGCAAGTCCAGGGAGAGTTGTGGAGCCCTGGGTAATTTGCAGGGGTCAGAGGCCCCTAGGTGGAGGGCCAGGGGGCACCCTGGGGCCTATACTGCAAGTCCAGGGAGAGAGGTGGACCCCTGGGTAGCATGCTGGGGTCAGAGGCCACTAGGTGGAGGGCCAGGGGGCACCCTAAGGCCTATACTTTATGTCCAGGGAAAGAGGTAGACCCCTGGGTAGCTTGCTGGGGTCAGAGGCCCCTAGGTAGAAGGCCAGGGGGTACCCTGGGGCCTCTACTGCAAGTCCAGGGAGAGAGGTGGACCCCTGGGTGTCTTGCTGGGGTCAGAGGCCTCTAGGTGGAGGGCCAGGGCTCACCCTGGGGCCTGTGCTGCAAGTCCAGGGAGAGAGGTGGACCCCTGGGTAGCATGCTGGGGTCATAGGCCTCTAGGTGGAGGGCAAGGGGGCACCCTAAGGTCTATACTTTATGTCCAGGGAAAGAGGTAGACCCCTGGGTAGCTTGCTGGGGTCAGATGCCCCTAGGTAGAAGGCCAGGGGGCACCCTGGGGCCTCTACTGCAAGTCCAGGGAGAGAGGTGGACCCCTGGGTGGCTTGCAGGGATCAGAGGCCCTTAGGTGGAGGGCCAGGGGGCACCCTGGGGCCTATACTGCAAGTCCAGGGAGAGAGGTAGACCCCTGCGTAGCTTGCTGGGGTCAGACGTCCCTAGGTAGAAGGCCAGGGGGCACCCTGGGGCCTCTATTGCAAGTCTAGGGAGAGAGGGGGACCCCTGGGTAGTTTGCAGGGGTCAGAGGCCCTTAGGTGGAGGGCCATGGGGCACCCTGGGGCCTATACTGCAAGTCCAGGGAGAGAGGTGGACCCCTTGGTAGCTTGATGGGGTCGGAGGCCCCTAGGTAGAGGGCCAGGGGGCACCGAGGGCCTATACTGCAAGTCCAGGGATAGAAATGGACCCCTGGGTAGCTTGTTGTAGTCAGAGGCCCCTAGGTGTAGGAACAGGGGGCACCCTGGGGCCTAACCTGCAAGTTCAGGGAGAGAGGTGGACCCGTGGGTAGCCTGCTGGGGTCAGAGGCCCCTAGGTGGAGGGCCAGGGGGCACCCTAAGGCCTATACTTTATGTCCAGGGAAAGAGGTAGACCCCTGGGTAGCTTGCTGGGGTCAGAGGCCCCTAGGTAGAAGGCCAGGGGGTACCCTGGGGCCTCTACTGCAAGCCCAGGGAGAGAGGTGGACCCCTGGGTGGCTTGCTGGGGTCAGATGCCCCTAGGTGGAGGGCAAGGGGGCACCCTGGGGCCTCTACTGCAAGTCCAGGGAGAGAGGTGGACCCATGGGTAGCTTGCTGGGGTCAGAGGCCCCTAGGTGTAGGGCCAGGAGGCACCCTGGGGCCTATACTGCAAGTCCAGGGAGAGAGGTGGATCCCTGGGTAGCTTGCTGGGGTCAGAGGCCCCTAGATAGAAGGCCAGGGGGCACCCTGGGGCCTCTACTGCAAGTCCAGGGAGAGAGGTTGACCCCTGGGTAGCTTGCTGGGGTCAGAGGCCCCTAGGTAGAAGGCCAGGGGGCACCCTGGGGCCTCTACTGCAAGTCCAGGGAGAGAGGTGGACCCCTGGTTGGCTTGCAGGGATCAGAGGCCCTTAGGTGGAGGGCCATGGGGCACCCTGGGGCCTATACTGCAAGTCCAGGGAGAGAGGTAGACCCCTGCGTAGCTTGCTGGGGTCAGAGGCCCCTAGGTAGAAGGCCAGGGGGCACCCTGGGGCCTCTACTGCAAGTCTAGGGAGAGAGGTGGACCCCTGGGTAGTTTGCAGGGGTCAGAGGCCCTTAGGTGGAGGGCCATGGGGCACCCTGGGGCCTATACTGCAAGTCCAGGGAGAGAGGTGGACCCCTTGGTAGCTATATGGGGTCAGAGGCCCCTAGGTAGAGGGCCAGGGGGCACCCTGGGGCCTATACTGCAAGTCCAGGGATACAAGTGGACCCCTGGGTAGCTTGCTGGGGTCAGAGGTCCCTAGGTGTAGGGCCAGGGGGCACCCGGGGCCTATCCTGCAAGTCCAGGGAGAGAGGTGGACCCGTGGGTAGCCTGCTGGGGTCAGAGGCCCCTATGTGGAGGGCCAGGGGGCACCCTGGGGCCTCTACTGCAAGTCCAGGGAGAGTTGTGGAGCCCTGGGTAATTTGCAGGGGTCAGAGGCCCCTAGGTGGAGGGCCAGGGGGCACCCTGGGGCCTCTACTGCAAGTCCAGGGAGAGAGGTGGACCCCTGGGTAGCATGCTGGGGTCAGAGGCCACTAGGAGGAGGGCCAGGGGGCACCCTAAGGCCTATACTTTATGTCCAGGGAAAGAGGTAGACCCCTGGGTAGCTTGCTGGGGACAGAGGCCACTAGGTAGAAGGCCAGGGGGTACCCTGGGGCCTCTACTGCAAGTCCAGGGAGAGAGGTGGACCCCTGGGTGTCTTGCTGGGGTCAGAGGCCTCTAGGTGGAGGGCCAGGGCTCACCCTGGGGCCTGTGCTGCAAGTCCAGGGAGAGAGGTGGACCCCTGGGTAGCATGCTGGGGTCATAGGCCTCTAGGTGGAGGGCAAGGGGGCACCCTAAGGTCTATACTTTATGTCCAGGGAAAGAAGTGGACCACTGGGTAGCTGGCTGGGGTCAGAGGCCCCTAGGTGTAGGGCCAGGGGGCACCCTGGGGCCTATCCTGCAAGTCCAGGGAGAGAGGTGGACCCGTGGGTAGCTTGCTGGGGTCTTAGGCCCCTAGGTGGAGGGGTAAAAGGCACCCTGGAGCCTATACTGCAAGTCCAGGGATAGAAATGGACCCCTGGGTAGCTTGCTGTAGTCAGAGGCCCCTAGGTGTAGGGCCAGGGGGCACCCTGGGGCCTAACCTGCAACTCCAGGGAAAGAGGTGGACCCCTGGGTGGCTTGCTGGGGTCGGAAGCCGCTAGGTGGAGGGCAAGGGGGCACCCTGAGGCCTCTACTGCAAGTCCAGGGAGAGAGGTGGACCCCTGGGTAGCTTGCAGGGGTCAGAGGCCCTTAGATGGAGGGCCATGGGGCACCCTGGGGCCTATACTGCAAGTCCAGGGAGAGAGGTGGACCCATGGGTAGCTTGCTGGGGTCAGAGGCCCCTAGGTGTAGGGCCAGGGGACACCCTGGGGCCTATACTGCAAGTTCAGGGAGAGAGGTGGATCCCTGGGTAGCTTGCTGGGGTCAGAGGCCCCTAGGTGTAGGGCAAGGGAGCACCCTGGGGCCTCCACTGCAAGTCCAGGGAGAGAGGTGGAACCCTGGGTAGCATGCAGGGGTCAGAGGCCCCTAGGTGGAGGGCCATGGGGCACCCTGGGCTCTCTACTGCAAGTCCAGGCAGACAGGTGGACCCCTGGGTAGCTTGCTGGGGTCAGGGGCCCCTATGTGGAGGGCCAGGGCTCACCCTGGGGCTAGTGCTGCAAGTCCAGGGAGAGAGGTTGACCCCTGGGTAGCTTGCTGGGGTCAGAGGCCCCTAGGTAGAAGGCCAGGGGGCACCCTGGGGCCTATACTGCAAGTCCAGGGATAGAAATGGACCCCTGGGTAGCTTGCTGTAGTCAGAGGCCCCTAGGTGTAGGAACAGGGGGCACCCTGGGGCCTAACCTACAAGTTCAGGGAGAGAGGTGGACCCGTGGGTTGCCTGCTGGGGTCAGAGGCCCCTAGGTGGAGGGCCAGTGGGCACCCTAAGGCCTATACTTTATGTCCAGGGAAGAGGTAGACCCCTGGGTAGCTTGCTGGGGTCAGAGGCCCCTAGGTAGAAGGCCAGGGGGTACCCTGGGGCCTCTACTGCAAGTCCAGGGAGAGAGGTGGACCCCTGGGTGGCTTGCTGGGGTCAGAGGCCCCTAGGTGGAGGGCAAGGGGGCACCCTGGGGCCTGTACTGCAAGTCCAGGGAGAGAGGTTGACCCCTGGGTAGCTTGCTGGGGTCAGAGGCCCCTAGGTAGAAGGCCAGGGGGCACCCTGGGGCCTCTACTGCAAGTCCAGGGAGAGAGGTGGACCCCTGGGTGGCTTGCTGGGGTCGGAGGCCGCTAGGTGGAGGGCAAGAGGGCACCCTGGGGCCTCTACTGCAAGTCCAGGGAGAGAGGTGGACCCCTGGGTAGCTTGCAGGGGTCAGAGGCCCTTAGGTGGAGGGCCATGGGGCACCCTGGGGCCTATATTGCAAGTCCAGGGAGAGAGGTGGACCCATGGGTAGCTTGCTGGAGTCAGAGGCCCCTAGGTGTAGGGCCAGGGGGCACCCTGGGGCCTATACTGCAAGTCCAGGGAGAGAGGTGGATCCCTGGGTAGCTTGTTGGGGTCAGAGGCCCCTAGGTGTAGGGCAAGGGAGCACCCTGGGGCCTCCACTGCAAGTCCAGGGAGAGAGGTGGACACCTGGGTAGCTTGCGGGGGTCTTGGGCCCCTAGGTGGAGGGCAAGGGGGCACCCTTGGGCCTCTACTGCAAGTCCAGGGAGAGAGGTGGACACCTGGGTAGCTTGCTGGGGTCTTAGGCCCCTAGGTGGAGCTCCAGGGGGGCACCCTAGGGCCTATACTGCAAGTCCAGAGAGAGAGGTGGACCACTGGGTAGCTGGCTGGGGTCAGAGGCCCCTAGGTGTAGGGCCAGGGGGCACCCTGGGGCCTATCCTGCAAGTCCAGGGAGAGAGGTGGACCCGTGGGTAGCTTGCTGGGGTCTTAGGCCCCTAGGTGGAGGGGTAAAAGGCACCCTGGAGCCTATACTGCAAGTCCAGGGATAGAAATGGACCCCTGGGTAGCTTGCTGTAGTCAGAGGCCCCTAGGTGTAGGGCCAGGGGGCACCCTTGGGCCTAAACTGCAAGTCCAGGGAGAGAGGTGGACCCGTGGGTAGCCTGCTGGGGTCAGAGGCCCCTAGGCGGAGGGCCAGGGGGCACCCTAAGGCCTATACTTTATGTCCAGGGAAAGAGGTAGACCCCTGGGTAGCTTGCTGGGGTCAGAGGCCCCTAGGTAGAAGGCCAGGGGGTACCCTGGGGCCTCTACTGGAAGTGCAGGGAGAGAGGTGGACCCCTGGGTGGCTTGCTGGGGTCGGAGGCCCCTAGGTGGACGGCAAGGGGGCACCTTGGGGCCTCTAATGCAAGTCCAGGTAGAGAGGTGGACCCCTGGGTAGCTTGCAGGGGTCAGAGGCCATTAGGTGGAGGGCCATGGGGCACCCTGGGGCCTATACTGCAAGTCCAGGGAGAGAGGTTGACTCCTGGGTAGCTTGCTGGGGTCAGAGGCCCCTAGGTAGAAGGCCAGTGGGCACCCTGGGGCCTCTACTGCAAGTCCAGGGAAAGAGGTGGACCCCTGGGTGGCTTGCTGGGGTCGGAGGCCGCTAGGTGGAGGGCAAGGGGGCACCCTGGGGCCTCTACTGCAAGTCCAGGGAGAGAGGTGGACCCCTGGGTAGCTTGCAGGTGTCAGAGGCCCTTAGGTGGAGGGCCATGGGGCACCCTGGGGCCTATACCGCAAGTCCAGGGAGAGAGGTGGACCCGTGGGTAGCTTGCTGGGGTCAGAGGTCCCTAGGTGTAGGGCCAGGGGGCACCCTGGGGCCTCTACTGCAAGTTCAGGGAGAGAGGTGGATCCGTGGGTAGCTTGCAGGGAACAGAGGCCCCTAGGTGTAGGGCAAGGGAGCACCCTGGGGCCTCCACTGCAAGTCCAGGGAGAGAGGTGGACACCTGGGTAGCTTGCTGGGGTCTTAGGCCCCTAGGTGGAGCTCCAGGGGGCACCCTGGGCTATTTACTGCAAGTCCAGGCAGAGAGGTGGACCCCTGGGTAGCTTGCAGGGGTCAGAGGCCATTAGGTGGAGGGCCATGGGGCACCCTGGGGCCTATACTGCAAGTCCAGGGAGAGAGGTTGACCCCTGGGTAGCTTGCTGGGGTCAGAGGCCCCTAGGTAGAAGGCCAGTGGTCACCCTGGGGCCTCTACTGCAAGTCCAGGGAAAGAGGTGGACCCCTGGGTGGCTTGCAGGGGTCAGAGGCCCTTAGGTGGAGGGCCATGGGGCACCCTGGGGCCTATCCTGCAAGTCCAGGGAGAGAGGTGGACCCGTGGGTAGCTTGCTGGGGTCTTAGGCCCCTAGGTGGAGGGGTAAAAGGCACCCTGGAGCCTATACTGCAAGTCCAGGGATAGAAATGGACCCCTGGGTAGCTTGCTGTAGTCAGAGGCCCCTAGGTGTAGGGCCAGGGGGCACCCTTGGGCCTAAACTGCAAGTCCAGGGAGAGAGGTGGACCCGTGGGTAGCCTGCTGGGGTCAGAGGCCCCTAGGCGGAGGGCCAGGGGGCACCCTAAGGCCTATACTTTATGTCCAGGGAAAGAGGTAGACCCCTGGGTAGCTTGCTGGGGTCAGAGGCCCCTAGGTAGAAGGCCAGGGGGTACCCTGGGGCCTCTACTGGAAGTGCAGGGAGAGAGGTGGACCCCTGGGTGGCTTGCTGGGGTCGGAGGCCCCTAGGTGGACGGCAAGGGGGCACCTTGGGGCCTCTAATGCAAGTCCAGGTAGAGAGGTGGACCCCTGGGTAGCTTGCAGGGGTCAGAGGCCATTAGGTGGAGGGCCATGGGGCACCCTGGGGCCTATACTGCAAGTCCAGGGAGAGAGGTTGACTCCTGGGTAGCTTGCTGGGGTCAGAGGCCCCTAGGTAGAAGGCCAGTGGGCACCCTGGGGCCTCTACTGCAAGTCCAGGGAAAGAGGTGGACCCCTGGGTGGCTTGCTGGGGTCGGAGGCCGCTAGGTGGAGGGCAAGGGGGCACCCTGGGGCCTCTACTGCAAGTCCAGGGAGAGAGGTGGACCCCTGGGTAGCTTGCAGGTGTCAGAGGCCCTTAGGTGGAGGGCCATGGGGCACCCTGGGGCCTATACTGCTAGTCCAGGGAGAGAGGTGGACCCGTGGGTAGCTTGCTGGGGTCAGAGGTCCCTAGGTGTAGGGCCAGGGGGCACCCTGGGGCCTCTACTGCAAGTTCAGGGAGAGAGGTGGATCCGTGGGTAGCTTGCAGGGAACAGAGGCCCCTAGGTGTAGGGCAAGGGAGCACCCTGGGGCCTCCACTGCAAGTCCAGGGAGAGAGGTGGACACCTGGGTAGCTTGCTGGGGTCTTAGGCCCCTAGGTGGAGCTCCAGGGGGCACCCTGGGCTATTTACTGCAAGTCCAGGCAGAGAGGTGGACCCCTGGGTAGCTTGCAGGGGTCAGAGGCCATTAGGTGGAGGGCCATGGGGCACCCTGGGGCCTATACTGCAAGTCCAGGGAGAGAGGTTGACCCCTGGGTAGCTTGCTGGGGTCAGAGGCCCCTAGGTAGAAGGCCAGTGGTCACCCTGGGGCCTCTACTGCAAGTCCAGGGAAAGAGGTGGACCCCTGGGTGGCTTGCAGGGGTCAGAGGCCCTTAGGTGGAGGGCCATGGGGCACCCTGGGGCCTATACTGCAAGTCCAGGGAGAGAGGTGGACCCATGGGTAGCTTGCTGGGGTCAGAGGCCCCTAAGTGTAGGGCCAGGAGGCACCCTGGGGCCTCTACTGCAAGTTCAGGGAGAGAGGTGGATCCGTGGGTAGCTTGCAGGGAACAGAGGCCCCTAGGTGTAGGGCAAGGGAGCACCCTGGGGCCTCCACTGCAAGTCCGGGGAGAGAGGTGGACACCTGGGTAGCTTGCTGGGGTCTTAGGCCCCTAGGTGGAGCTCCAGGGGGCACCCTGGGCTCTCTACTGCAAGTCCAGGCAGACAGGTGGACCCCTGGGTAGCTTGCTGGGTTCAGGGGCCCCTATGTGGAGGGCCAGGGCTCACCCTGGGGCCTGTGCTGCAAGTCCAGGGAGAGTTGTGGAGCCCTGGGTAACTTGCAGGGGTCAGAGGCCCCTAGCTGGAGGGCCAGGGGGCACCCTGGGGCCTCTACTGCAAGTCCAGGGAGAGTTGTGGAGCCCTGGGTAACTTGCAGGGGTCAGAGGCCCCTAGGTGGAGGGCCAGGGGGCACCATGGGGCCTCTACTGCAAGTCCAGGGAGAGAGGTGGACCCCTGGGTAGCATGCTGGGGTCAGAGGCCACTAGGTGGAGGGCCAGGGGGCACCCTAAGGCCTACACTTTATGTCCAGGGAAAGAGGTAGACCCCTGGGTAGCTTGCTGGGGACAGAGGCCCCTAGGTAGAAGGCCAGGGGGTACCCTGGGGCCACTACTGTAAGTCCAGGGAGAGAGGTGGACCCCTGGGTGTCTTGCTGGGGTCAGAGGCAACTAGGTGGAGGGCAAGGGGGCACCCTGGGGCCTCCACTGCAAGTCCAGGGAGAGAGGTGGACCCCTGGGTAGCTTGCAGGGGTCAGAGGCCCCTAGGTGGAGGGCCATGGGGCACCCTGGGGCCTATACTGCAAGTCCAGGGAGAGAGGTAGACCCCTGGGTAGCTTGCTGGGGTCAGAGGCCCCTAGGTAGAGGGCCAGGGGGCACCCTGGGGCCTTTACTGCAAGTCCAGGGAGAGAGGTGGACCCCTGGGTGGCTTGCTGGGGTCAGAGGCCTCTAGGTGGAGGGCAAGGGGGCACCCTGGGGCCTCTACTGCAAGTCCAGGGACAGAGGTGGACCCCTGGGTAGCTTGCAGGGGTCATAGGCCCTTAGATGGAGGGCCATGGGGCACCCTGGGGCCTATACTGCAAGTCCAGGGAGAGAGGTAGACCCCTGCGTAGCTTGCTGGGGTCAGAGGCCCCTAGGTAGAAGGCCAGGGGGCACCCTGGGGCCTCTACTGCAAGTCTAGGGAGAGAGGTGGACCCCTGGGTAGTTTGCAGGGGTCAGAGGCCCTTAGGTGGAGGGCCATGGGGAACCCTGGGGCCTATACTGCAAGTCCAGGGAGAGAGGTGGACCCCTTGGTAGCTATATGGGGTCAGAGGCCCCTAGGTAGAGGACTAGGGGGCACCCTGGGGCCTATACTGCAAGTCCAGGGATACAAGTGGACCCCTGGGTAGCTTGCTGGGGTCAGAGGTCCCCAGGTGTAGGGCCAGGGGGCACCGTGGGGCCTATCCTGCAAGTCCAGGGAGAGAGGTGGACCCGTGGGTAGCCTGCTGGGGTCAGAGGCCCCTATGTGGAGGGCCAGGGGGCACCCTGGGGCCTCTACTGCAAGTCCAGGGAGAGTTGTGGAGCCCTGGGTAACTTGCAGGGGTCAGAGGCCCCTAGTTGTAGGGCCAGGGGGCACCCTGGGGCCTATCCTACAAGTCCAGGGAGAGAGGTGGACCCGTGGGTATCCTGCTGGAGTTAGAGGCCCCTAGGTGGAGGGCCAGGGTGCACCCTAGGGCCAATACAGCAAGTCCAGGGAGAAAGGTGGACCCCTGAGTAACTTGTTGGGGTCAGAGGCCCCTAGGTGGAGGGCCAGGGGGCACCCTGGGGCCTCTACTGCAAGTCCAGGGAGAGTTGTGGAGCCCTGGGTAACTTGCAGGGGTCATAGGCCCCTAGGTAGAGGGCCTGTGGGCACCCTGGGGCCTCTACTGCAAGTCCAGGGAGAGATGTGGAACCCTGTGTAGCTTGCTGGGGTCTTAGGCCCTTAGGTGGACGGGCAGAAGGCACCCTGGGGCCTATACTAAAAGTCCAAGGAAAGAGGTGGACCCCTGGGTAGCTTGCTGGGGTCTTAGGCCCGTAGGTGGAGGTCCAGCTGAAACCCTAGGTCCTATACTGCAAGTCCAGGGTGAGATGTGGACCGCTAGGTAGCATCCTGGGGTCAGAGGCCCCTAGGTGGAGGGCCAGGGGGCACCCTGGGGCCTACTCTGCAAGTCCAGGGGTGAGGTGGACCCGTGGGTAGCCTGCTGGGGTCAGAGGCCCCTAGGTGGATGGCCAAGGGGCACACTGGGGCCTATACTACAAGTCCAAGGAAAGAGGTGGACCCCTGGGTAGCTTGCTGGGGTCAAAGACCCCTGGGTGGAGGGCAAGGGGGCAACCTGGGACCTAAACTGCAAGTCCAGGGAGAGAGGTGGACCCCTGGGTAGCTTGTAGGGGTCAGAGGCCCCTAGGTGGAGGGCCTGCGGGCACCCTGGGGCATCTACTGCAAGTCCAAAAAGAGAGGTGGACCCCTGGGTAGCATGCTGGGGTCAGAGGTCCCTAGGTGAAGGGCCAGGGGGCACCCTTGGGCCTCTGTTGCAAGTCCAGGGAGAGAGGTGGACCTTTGGGTGGCTTGCTGGGGTCAGAGGCCCCTAGGTAGAAGGCCAGGGGGCACCATAGGGCCTATACTGCAAGTCCAGGGAGAGAGGTGGACCGCTGAGTAACTTGCTGGGGTCAGAAGCCCCTAGGTAGAAGGCCAGGGGGCACCTGGGGCCTCTACTGCAAGTCCAGTGAGACAGTTGGACCCCTGGGTAGCTTGCTGGGGTCTTAGGCCCCTAGGTGGAGGGCCAAGGCTCACCTTGTGGCCTATGCTGAAAGTCCAGGGAGAGAAGTGGACCCCTGGGTAGCTTGCTGGGGTCAGAGGGCCCTAGGGAGAAGGCAAGGGGGCACACTGGGGCCTCTACTGCAAGTCCAGGGAGAGAGGTGGACCCCTGGGTGGCTTACTGTGGTCAGAGGCCCCTAGGTAGAAGGCAAGAGGGCACCCTTTGGCCTCTACTGCAAGTCCAGGGAGAGAGGTGGACCCCTGGGTAGCTTGCTGGTGTCTTAGGCCCCTAGGTGGAGGGCCAGGGGGCACCCTAGGGCCTATACTGCAAGTTCAGGGAGAGAGGTGGACCCCTGGGTAGCTTGCTGGTGTCTTAGGCCCCTAGGTGGAGGGCCAGGGGGCACCCTAGGGCCACTACCGCAAGTCCAGGGAGAGAGGTGGACCCCTGAGTAACTTGCTGGGGTCTGAGGCCCCTAGGTGGAGGGCCAGGGGGCACCCTGGGGCCTCTACTGCAAGTCCAGGGAGGGAGTTGGACCCCTGGGTGGCTTGCTGGGGTCAGAGGCCCCTAGGTGGCGGGCCAAGGCTCACCCTGGGGCCTGTGCTGCAAGTCCAGGGAGAGAGGTGGTCCCCTGGGTATCTTGCTGGCGTCTTAGGCCCCTAGGTGGAGGGCCAGGGGTTAACATAGGGCCTATACTGCAAGTCCAGGAAGAGAGGTGGACCCCTGAGTAATTTGCTGGGGTCAGAGGCCCCTAGGTGGAGAGCCAGAAGGCACCCTGGAGCCTATACTGTGAGAACAGGGAGAGAGGTGGACCCCTGGGTAGCTTGCTGGGGTCAGAGGCCCGTAGGTGGAGGGCAAGGGAGCACCCTGGGATCACTACTGTAAGTCCAGGGAGACAGGTGGACCTCTGGGTAGCTTGCAGGGATCTGAGGCCCTTAGGTGGAGGGCCTGTGGGCACCCTGGGGCCTCTACTGCAAGTCCAGGGAGAGAGGTGGACCCCTGGGTAGCTTGCAGGGTTCAGAGGCCCCTAGGTGGAGGGACTGTGGGCACCCTAGGGCCTATACTGCAAGTCCAGGCTGAGAGGTGAACCCCTGGGTAATTTGCTGGGGTCAGAGGTCGATAGGTGTAGGGCCAGGGGGCACCCTGGGGATATTACTGCAAGTCCAGGGAGAGAGGTGGACCCCTGGGTGGCTTGTTGGGGTCAGAGGCCTCTAGGTGGAGGGCAAGGGGGCACCCTGGGGCCTCTACTGCAAGTCCAGGGACAGAGGTGGACCCCTGGGTAGCTTGCTGGGGTCAGAGGCCCCTAGGTAGAAGGCCAGGGGGCACCCTGGGGCCTCTACTGCAAGTCTAGGGAAAGAGGTGGACCCCTGGGTAGTTTGCAGGGGTCAGAGGCCCTTAGGTGGAGGGCCATGGGGAATCCTGGGGCCTATACTGCAAGTCCAGGGAGAGAGGTGGACCCCTTGGTAGCTATATGGGGTCAGAGGCCCCTAGGTAGAGGACCAGGGGGCACCCTGGGGCCTATACTGCAAGTCCAGGGATACAAGTGGACCCCTGGGTAGCTTGCTGGGGTCAGAGGTCCCTAGGTGTAGGGCCAGGGGGCACCGTGGGGCCTATCCTGCAAGTCCAGGGAGAGAGGTGGACCCCTGGGTAGCTTGCAGGGTTCAGAGGCCCCTAGGTGGAGGGACTGTGGGCACCCTAGGGCCTATACTGCAAGTCCAGGCTGAGAGGTGGACCCCTGGGTAATTTGCTGGGGTCAGAGGTCGATAGGTGTAGGGCCAGGGGGCACCCTGGGGCCTTTACTGCAAGTCCAGGGAGAGAGGTGGACCCCTGGGTGGCTTGCTGGGGTCAGAGGCCTCTAGGTGGAGGGCAAGGGGGCACCCTGGGGCCTCTACTGCAAGTCCAGGGACAGAGGTGGACCCCTGGGTAGCTTGCTGGGGTCAGAGGCCCCTAGGTAGAAGGCCAGGGGGCACCCTGGGGCCTCTACTGCAAGTCTAGGGAGAGAGGTGGACCCCTGGGTAGTTTGCAGGGGTCAGAGGCCCTTAGGTGGAGGGCCATGGGGAACCCTGGGGCCTATACTGCAAGTCCAGGGAGAGAGGTGGACCCCTTGGTAGCTATATGGGGTCAGAGGCCCCTAGGTAGAGGACCAGGGGGCACCCTGGGGCCTATACTGCAAGTCCAGGGATACAAGTGGACCCCTGGGTAGCTTGCTGGGGTCAGAGGTCCCTAGGTGTAGGGCCAGGGGGCACCGTGGGGCCTATCCTTCAAGTCCAGGGAGAGAGGTGGACCCGTGGGTAGCCTGCTGGGGTCAGAGGCCCCTATGTGGAGGGCCAGGGGGCACCCTGGGGCCTCTACTGCAAGTCCAGGGAGAGTTGTGGAGGCCTGGGTAACTTGCAGGGGTCAGAGGCCCCTAGTTGTAGGGCCAGGGGGCACCCTGGGGCCTATCCTACAAGTCCAGGGAGAGAGGTGGACCCGTGGGTAGCCTGCTGGAGTTAGAGGCCCCTAGGTGGAGGGCCAGGGTGCACCCTAGGGCCAATACAGCAAGTCCAGGGAGAAAGGTGGACCCCTGAGTAACTTGTTGGGGTCAGAGGCCCCTAGCTGGAGGGCCAGGGGGCACCCTGGGGCCTCTACTGCAAGTCCAGGGAGAGTTGTGGAGCCCTGGGTAACTTGCAAGGGTCATAGGCCCCTAGGTAGAGGGCCTGTGGGCACCCTGGGGCCTCTACTGCAAGTCCAGGGAGAGATGTGGAACCCTGTGTAGCTTGCTGGGGTCTTAGGCCCTTAGGTGGACGGGCAGAAGGCACCCTGGGGCCTATACTAAAAGTCCAAGGAAAGAGGTGGACCCCTGGGTAGCTTGCTGGGGTCTTAGGCCCGTAGGTGGAGCTCCAGCTGAAACCCTAGGTCCTATACTGCAAGTCCAGGGTGAGATGTGGACCGCTAGGTAGCATCCTGGGGTCAGAGGCCCCTAGGTGGAGGGCCAGGGGGCACCCTGGGGCCTACTCTGCAAGTCCAGGGGTGAGGTGGACCCGTGGGTAGCCTGCTGGGGTCAGAGGCCCCTAGGTGGATGGCCAAGGGGCACACTGGGGCCTCTACTACAAGTCCAAGGAAAGAGGTGGACCCCTGGGTAGCTTGCTGGGGTCAGAGACCCCTGGGTGGAGGGCAAGGGGGCAACCTGGGACCTAAACTGCAAGTCCAGGGAGAGAGGTGGACCACAGGGTAGCTTGCTGGGGTCTTAGGCCCCTATGTGGAGGGCCAGGCCTCACCCTTGGGCCTGTGCTGCAAGTCCAGGGTGAGATGTGGACCGCTAGGTAGCATCCTGGGGTCAGAGGCCCCTAGGTGGAGGGCCAGGGGGCACCCTGGGGCCTACTCTGCAAGTCCAGGGGTGAGGTGGACCCGTGGGTAGCCTGCTGGGGTCAGAGGCCCCTAGGTGGATGGCCAAGGGGCACACTGGGGCCTATACTACAAGTCCAAGGAAAGAGGTGGACCCCTGGGTAGCTTGTAGGGGTCAGAGGCCCTTAGGTGGAGGGCCTGCGGGCACCCTGGGGCATCTACTGCAAGTCCAAGAAGAGAGGTGGACCCCTGGGCAGCATGCTGGGGTCAGAGGTCCCTAGGTGAAGGGCCAGGGGGCACTCTTGGGCCTCTGTTGCAAGTCCAGGGAGAGAGGTGGACCTTTGGGTGGCTTGCTGGGGTCAGAGGCCCCTAGGTAGAAGGCCAGGGGGCACCATAGGGCCTATACTGCAAGTCCAGGGAGAGAGGTGGACCGCTGAGTAACTTGCTGGGGTCAGAAGCCCCTAGGTAGAAGGCCAAGGGGCACCTGGGGCCTCTACTGCAAGTCCAGTGAGACAGTTGGACCCCTGGGTAGCTTGCTGGGGTCTTAGGCCCCTAGGTGGAGGGCCAAGGCTCACCTTGTGGCCTATGCTGAAAGTCCAGGGAGAGAAGTGGACCCCTGGGTAGCTTGCTGGGGTCAGAGGGCCCTAGGGAGAAGGCAAGGGGGCACACTGGGGCCTCTACTGCAAGTCCAGGGAGAGAGGTGGACCCCTGGGTGGCTTACTGGGGTCAGAGGCCCTTAGGTAGAAGGCAAGAGGGCACCCTTTGGCCTCTACTGCAAGTCCAGGGAGAGAGGTGGACCCCTGGGTAGCTTGCTGGTGTCTTAGGCCCCTAGGTGGGGGGCCAGGGGGCACCCTAGGGCCTATACTGCAAGTTCAGGGAGAGAGGTGGACCCCTGGGTAGCTTGCTGGTGTCTTAGGCCCCTAGGTGGAGGGCCAGGGGGCACCCTAGGGCCTATACAGCAAGTCCAGGGAGAGAGGTGGACCCCTGAGTAACTTGCTGGGGTCTGAGGCCCCTAGGTGGAGGGCCAGGGGGCACCCTGGGGCCTCTACCGCAAGTCCAGGGAGAGAGGTGGACCCCTGAGTAACTTGCTGGGGTCTGAGGCCCCTAGGTGGAGGGCCAGGGGGCACCCTGGGGCCTCTACTGCAAGTCCAGGGAGGGAGTTGGACCCCTGGGTGGCTTGCTGGGGTCAGAGGCCCCTAGGTGGCGGGCCAAGGCTCACCCTGGGGCCTGTGCTGCAAGTCCAGGGAGAGAGCTGGTCCCCTGGGTTTCTTGGTGGCGTCTTAGGCCACTAGGTGGAGGGCCAGGGGTTAACATAGGGCCTATACTGCAAGTCCAGGAAGAGAGGTGGACCCCTGAGTAATTTGCTGGGGTCCGAGGCCCCTAGGTGGAGAGCCAGAAGGCACCCTGGAGCCTATACTGTGAGAACAGGGAGAGAGGTGGACCCCTGGGTAGCTTGCTGGGGTCAGAGGCCCGTAGGTGGAGGGCAAGGGAGCACCCTGGGATCTCTACTGTAAGTCCAGGGAGAGAGGTGGACCTCTGGGTAGCTTGCAGGGGTCTCAGGCCCTTAGGTGGAGGGCCTGTGGGCACCCTGGGGCCTCTACTGCAAGTCCAGGGAGAGAGGTGGACCCCTGGGTAGCTTGCAGGGTTCAGAGGCCCCTAGGTGGAGGGCCTGTGGGCACCCTAGGGCCTATACTGCAAGTCCAGGCTGAGAGGTGGACCCCTGGGTAATTTGCTGGGGTCAGAGGCCCCTAGGTGGAGGGCCAGGGAGCACCCTGGGGCCTCTACTGCAAGTCCAGGGAGGGAGTTGGACCCCTGGGTGGCTTGCAGGGGTCAGAGGCCCCTAGATGGAGGGCCAAGGCTCACCCTGGGGCCTGTGCTGCAAGTCCAGGGAGAGAGGTGGTCCCCTGGGTAGCTTGCTGGCGTCTTAGGCCCCTAGGTGGAGGGCCAGGGGGCACCATAGGGCCTCTACTGCAAGTCCAGGGAGAGAGGTGGACCCCTGGGTAGCTTGCAGGGGTCAGAGGCCCTTAGGTGGAGGGCCATGGGGCACCCTGGGGCCTATACTGCAAGTCCAGGGAGAGAGGTGGACCCGTGGGTAGCCTGCTGGGGTCAGAGGCCCCTATGTGCAGGGCCATGGGGCACCCTGGGGCCTATACTGCAAGTCCAGGGAGAGAGGTGGACCCCTTGGTAGCTTGAGGGGTTCAGAGGCCCCTAGGTAGAGGGCCAGGGGGCACCCTGGGGCCTATACTGCAAGTCCAGGGATACAAGTGGACCCCTGGGTAGCTTGCTGGGGTCAGAGGTCCCTAGGTGTAGGGCCAGGGGGCACCCTGGGGCCTATCCTGCAAGTCCAGGGAGAGAGGTGGACCCGTGGGTAGCCTGCTGGGGTCAGAGGCCCCTAGGTGAAGGGCCAGGGGCACCCTGGGGCCTCTACTGCAAGTCCAGGGACAGAGGTGGACCCCTGGGTAGCTTGCTGGGGTCAGAATCCCCTAGGTTAAGCTCCAGAGGGCACCCTAGGGCCTATACTGCAAGTCCAGGGTGAGAGGTGGACCACAGGGTAGCTTGCTGGGGTCTTAGGCCCCTATGTGGAGGGCCAGGGCTCACCCTGGGGCCTGTGCTGCAAGTCCAGGGAGAGAGGTTGACCCCTGGGTAGCATGCTGGGGTCAGAGGCCACTAGGTGGAGGGCAAGGGGGCACCCTAAGGCCTATACTTTTTGTCCAGGGAAAGAGGTAGACCCCTGGGTAGCTTGCTGGGGTCAGATGCCCCTAGGTAGAAGGCCAGGGGGCACCCTGGGGCCTCTACTGCTAGTCCAGGGAAAGAGGTGGACCCCTGGGTGGCTTGCAGGGATCAGAGGCCCTTAGGTGGAGGGCCAAGGGGATACCCTGGGGCCTATACTGCAAGTCCAGGGAGAGAGGTAGACCCCTGCGTAGCTTGCTGGGGTCAGAGGCCCCTAGGTAGAAGGCCAGGGGGCACCCTGGGGCCTCTACTGCAAGTCTAGGGAGAGAGGTGGACCCCTGCGTAGTTTGCAGGGGTCAGAGGCCCTTAGGTGGAGGGCCATGGGGCACACTGGGGCCTATACTGCAAGTCCAGGGAGAGAGGTGGACCCTTGGTAGCTATATGGGGTCAGAGGCCCCTAGGTAGAGGGCCAGGGGGCACCCTGGGGCCTATACTGCAAGTCCAGGGATACAAGTGGACCCCTGGGTAGCTTGCTGGGGTCAGAGGTCCCTAGGTGTAGGGCCAGGGGGCACCCTGGGGCCTATCCTGCAAGTCCAGGGAGAGAAGTGGACCAGTGGGTAGCCTGCTGGGGTCAGAGGCCCCTAGGTGGAGGGCCAGGGGGCACCCTGGGGCCTCTGCTGCAAGTCCAGGGAGAGTAGTGGAGCCCTGTGTAACTTGCAGGGGTCAGAGGCCCCTAGGTGGAGGGCCAGGGGGCACCCTGGGGCCTCTACTGCAAGTCCAGGAAGAGAGGTGGACCCCTGGTTAGCATGCTGGGGTCAGAGGCCACTAGGTGGAGGGCCAGGGGGCACCCTAAGGCCTATACTTTATGTCCAGGGAAAGAGGTAGACCCCTGGGTAGCTTGCTGGGGACAGAGACCCCTAGGTAGAAGGCCAGGGGGTACCCGGGGGCCTCTACTGCAAGTCCAAGGAGAGAGGTGGACCCCTGGTGTCTTGCTGGGGTCAGAGGCCCCTAGATGGAGGGCCAAGGCTCACCCTGGGGCCTGTGCTGCAAGTCCAGGGAGAGAGGTGGTCCCCTGGGTAGCTTGCTGGCGTCTTAGGCCCCTAGGTGGAGGGCCAGGGGGCACCATAGGGCCTCTACTGCAAGTCCAGGGAGAGAGGTGGACCCCTGGGTAGCTTGCAGGGGTCAGAGGCCCTTAGGTGGAGGGCCATGGGGCACCCTGGGGCCTATACTGCAAGTCCAGGGAGAGAGGTGGACCCGTGGGTAGCCTGCTGGGGTCAGAGGCCCCTATGTGCAGGGCCATGGGGCACCCTGGGGCCTCTACTGCAAGTCCAGGGAGAGTTGTGGAGCCCTGGGTAACTTGCAGGGGTCAGAGGCCCGTAGGTGGAGGGCCAGGGGGCACCCTGGGGCCTCTACTGCAAGTCCAGAGAGAGAGGTGGACCCCTGGGTAGCATGCTGGGGTCAGAGGCCACTAGGTGGAGGGCCAGGGGGCACCCTAAGGCCTATACTTTATGTCAAGGGAAAGAGGTAGACCCCTGGGTAGCTTTCTGGGGTCAGAGGCCCATAGGTAGAAGGCCAGGGGGCACCCTGGGGCCTCTACTGCAAGTCTAGGGGGAGAGGTGGACCCCTAGGTAGTTAGCAGGTGTCAGAGGCCCTTAGGTGGAGGGCCATGGGGCACCCTGGGGCCTATACTGCAAGTCCAGGGAGAGAGGTGGACCCCTTGGTAGCTTGATGGGGTCAGAGGCCCCTAGGTAGAGGGCCAGGGGGCACCCTGGGGCCTATACTGCAAGTCCAGGGATACAAGTGGACCCCTAGGTAGCTTGCTGGGGTCAGAGGTCCCTAGGTGTAGGGCCAGGGGGCGCCCTGGGGCCTATCCTGCAAGTCCAGGGAGAGAGGTGGACCCGTGGGTAGCCTGCTGGGGTCAGAGGCCCCTAGGTGTAAGGCCCGGGCACCCTGGGGCCTCTACTGCAAGTCCTGGGACAGAGGTGGACCCCTGGGTAGCTTGCTGGGGTCAAAAGCCCCTAGGTGAAGCTCCAGAGGGCACCATAGGGCCTATACTGCAAGTCCAAGGTGAGAGGTGGACCACAGGGTAGCTTGCTGGGGTCAGAGGCCCCTAAGTGGACGGCAAGAGAGCACCCTGGGGCCTCCATTGCAAGTCCAGGGAGAGAGGTGGACACCTGGGTAGCTTGCAGGAGTCTTAGGCCCCTAGGTGGAGCTCCAGGGGGCACCCTAGGGCCTATACTGCAAGTCCAGGGTTAGAGGTGGACCACTGGGTAGCTTGCTGGGGTCAGAGGCCCCTAGGTGTAGGGCCAGGGGGCACCCTGGGGCCTATCCTGCAAGTCCAGGGAGAGAGGTGGACCCCTGGGTAACTTGCTGGGGTCAGAGGCCCCTAGGTGGAGGGACAGGGGGCACCATGGGCTCTCTACTGCAAGTCCAGGGAGAGTTGTGGAGCCCTGGGTAGCTTGCTGGGGTCAGGGGCCCCTATGTGGAGGGCCAGGGCTCACCCTGGGGCTTGTGCTGCAAGACCAGGGAGAGAGGTGGACCCCTGGGTAGCATGCTGGGGTCAGAGGCCACTAGGTGGAGGGCCAGGGGGCACCCTAAGACCTATACTTTATGTCCAGGGAAAGAGGTAGACCTCTGGGTAGCTTGCGGGGGTCAGAGGCCCCTAGGTAGAAGGCCAGGGGGCACCCTGGGGCCTCTACTGCAAGTCCAGGGAGAGAGGTGGACCCCTGGGTGGCTTGCTGGGGTCAGAGGCCCCTAGGTGGAGGGCAAGGGGGCACCCTGGGGCCTATACTGCAAGTCCAGGGAAAGAGGTAGACCCCTGGGTGGCTTGCTGGGGTCAGAGGCCCCTAGGTGGAGGGACAGGGGGCACCCTGGGCTCTCTACTGCAAGTCCAGGGAGACAGGTAGACCCCTGGGTAGCTTGCTGGGGTCAGAGGCCCCTAGGTGGAGGGCAAGGGAGCACCCTGGGGCCTCCGTTGCAAGTCCAGGGAGAGAGGTGGACACCTGGGTAGCTTGCAGGGGTCTTAGGCCCCTATGTGGAGCTCCAGGGGGCACCCTAGGGACTATACTAAAAGTCCAGGGAGAGAGGTGGACCCCTGGGTAACTTGCTGGGGTCAGAGGACTCTAGGTGGAGGGACAGGGGGCACCCTGGGCTCTCTACTGCAAGTCCAGGGAGACAGGTGGACCCCTGGGTAGCTTGCTGGGGTCAGGGGCCCCTATGTGGAGAGCCGGGGCTCACCCTGGGGCTTGTGCTGAAAGTCCAGGGCGAGAGGTGGACCCCTGGGTAGCATGCTGGGGTCAGAGGCCACTAGGTGGAGGGACAGGAGGCACCCTAAGGCCTATACTTTATGTCCAGGGAAAGAGGTAGACCCCTGGGTAGCTTGCTGGGGTCAGAGGCTCCTAGGTAGAAGGCAGGGGTACCCTAGGGCCTCTACTGCAAGTCCAGGGAGAGAGGTGGACCCCTGGGTAGTTTGCAGGGGTCAGAGGCCCCTAGGTGGAGGGCAAAGGGGCACCCTGGGGCCTCTACTGCAAGTCCAGGGAGAGAGGTGGACCCATAGGTAGCCTGCTGGGGTCAGAGGCCCCGAGGTAGAAGGCAAGGGGGCACCCTGGGGCCTCTACTGCAAGTCCAGGGAGAGAGGTGGACCCCTGGGTGGATTGTTGGGGTCAGAGGCCCCTAGGTGGAGGGCAAGGGGGCACCCTGGGACCTATACTGCTAGTCCAAGGAGAGAGGTGGACCCCTGGGTAGCATGCTGGGGTCAGAGGCCCCTAGGTGGAGGACCAAGGGGCACCCTGGGGCCTCTACTGCAAGTCCAGAGACAGAGGTGGACCCCTGGGTAGCTTGCAGGGGTCAGAGGCCCTTAGATGGAGGGCCATGGGGCACCCTGGGGCCTATACTGCAAGTCCAGGGAGAGAGGTGAACGCCTTGGTAGCTTGATGGGGTCAGAGGCCCCTAGGTAGAGGGCCAGGGGGCACCCTGGGGCCTATACTGCAAGTCCAGCGAGAGAGGTGGACCCCTGGGTAGCTTGCTGGGGTCAGAGGCCCCTAGGTGTAGGGCCAGGGGGCAAACTGGGGCCTATCCTGCAAGTCCAGGAGAGAGGTGGACTCGTGGGTAGCCTGCTGGGGTCAGAGGCCCCTAGGTGGAGGGCCAGTGGGCACCCTGGGGCCTCTACTGCAAGTCCAGGGAGATATGTGGACCCCTGGGTAGCTTGTTGGGGTCTTAGGCCCCTAGCTGGAGGGGCAGAAGCCACCCTGGAGCCTATACTGCAAGACCAGGTAGAAAGGTGGGCCCCTGGGTAGCTTGCAGGGGTCAGAGGCCCCTAGTTGGAGGGCCAGAGGGCACCTTTGGGCCTATACTGCAAGTCCGGGGAGAGCGGTGGACCCCTGGGTAGCTTGCTGGGGTCAGAGGCCCCTGGGTGGAGCTCCTGGGGGCACCCTGGGGGCTATCCTGCAAGTTCAGGGAGAGAGGTGGACCCGTGGGTAGCTTGCTGGGGTCAGAGGCCCCTAGGTGGAGGGCCAAGGGGCACCCTGGGGCCTATACTGCAAGTCCAGGGAGAGATGTGGACCCCTGGGTAGCTTGCTGGGGTCAGAGGCCCCTAGGTGGAGGGCAAGGGAGCACCCTGGGGCCTCCATTGCAAGTCCAGGGAGAGAGGTGGACACCTGGGTAGCTTGCAGGGGTCTTAGGCCCCTAGGTGGAGCTCCATGGGGCACCCTGGGGCCTATCCTGCAAGACCAGGGAGAGAGGTGGACCCCTGGGTCACTTGCTGGGGTCAGAGGCCCCTAGGTGGAGGGACAGGGGGCACCCTGGGCTCTCTACTGCAAGTCCAGGGAGACAGGTGGACCCCTGGGTAGCATGCTGGGGTCAGAGGCCACTAGGTGGAGGGCCAGGGGGCACCCTGGGGCCTATACTTTATGTCCAGGGAAAGAGGTAGACCCCTGGGTAGCTTGCTGGGGTCAGAGGCCCCTAGGTAGAAGGCCAGTGGGCACCCTGGGGCCTCTACTGCAAGTCCAGGGAGAGATGTGGACCCCTGGGTGAATTGCTGGGGTCAGAGGCCCCTAGGTGGAGGGCAAGGGGGCACCCTGGGCCTCTACTGCAAGTCCAAGGAGAGAGGTGGACCCCTGGTTTCCATGCTGTGGTCAGAGGCCCACAGGTGGAGGGCCAGGGGGCAACCTGGGGCCTCTACTGCAAGTCCAGGGAGAGAGGTGGACCCTTGGGTAGCTTGCTTGGGTCTTAGGCCCCTAGGTGCACCCTAGGGCCTATACTGCAAGTCCAGGGTGAGAGATAGGATCCTGGGTAGCTTGCTGGGATCAGAGGCCCTTAGGTAGAAGGCCAGGGGGCACCCTGGGGCCTCTATTGCAAGTCCAGGGAGAGAGGTTGACCTCTGGGTGGCTTGCTGGGGTCAGAGGCCCCTAGGTGGAGGGACAGGGGGCACCCTGGGCTCTCTACTGCAAGTCCAGGGAGACAGGTGGACCCCTGGGTAGCTTGCTGGGGTCAGAGGCCCCTAGGTGAAGCTCCAGGGGGCACCCTAGGGCCTATACTGCAAGTCCAGGGTGAGAGGTGGACCACAGGGTAGCTTGCTGGTTTCTTAGGCCCCTAGGTGGAGCTCCAGGGGGCACCCTAGGGCCTATACTGCAAGTCCAGGGTGAGAGGTGGAACCCTGAGTAGCTTGCTGGGGTCAGAGGCCCCTAGGTGGAGGGCAAGGGAGCACCCTGGAGCCTCCATTGCAAGTCCAGGGAGAGAGGTGGACACCTGGGTAGCTTGCAGGAGTCTTAGGCCCCTAGGTGGAGCTCCAGGGGGCACCCTAGGGCCTATACTACAAGTCCAGGGTGAGAGGTGGACCACTGGGAAGCTTGCTGGGGTCAGAGGCCCCTAGGTGTAGGGCCAGGGGGCACCCTGGGGCCTATCCTGCAAGTCCAGGGAGAGAGGTGGACCCCTGGGTAACTTGCTGGGGTCAGAGGCCCCTAGGTGGAGGGACAGGAGGCACCATGGGCTCTCTACTGCAAGTCCAGGGAGACAGGTGGACCCCTGGGTAGCTTGCTGGGGTCAGACGCCCCTATGTGGAGGGACAGGGCTCACCCTGGGGCTTGTGCTGCAAGTCCAGGGAGAGAGTTGGACCCCTGGGTAGCATGCTGGAGTCAGAGGCCACTAGGTGGAGGGCCAGGGGGCACCCCAAGGCCTATACTTTATGTCCAGGGAAAGAGGTAGACCCCTGGGTAGCTTGCTGGGGTCAGAGGCCCCTAGGTAGAAGGCCAGGGGGCACCCTGGGGCCTCTACTGCAAGTCCAGGGAGAGAGGTGGACCCCTGGGTGGCTTGCTGGGGTCAGAGGCCCCAAGGTGGAGGGCAAAGGGGCACCCTGGGGCCTCTACTGCAAGTCCAGGGAAAGAGGTAGACCCCTGGGTGGCTTGCTGGGGTCAGAGGCCCCTAGGTGGAGGGACAGGGGGCACCCTGGGCTCTCTACTGCAAGTCCAGGGAGACAGGTAGACCCCTGGGTAGCTTGCTGGGGTCAGAGGCCCCTAGGTGGAGGGCAAGGGAGCACCCTGGGGCCTCCATTGCAAGTCCAGGGAGAGAGGTGGACACCTGGGTAGCTTGCAGGGGTCTTAGGCCCCTAGGTGGAGCTCCAGGGGGCACCCTAGGGACTATACTGCAAGTTCAGGGAGAGAGGTGGACCCCTGGGTAACTTGCAGGGGTCTTAGGCCCCTAGGTGGAGCTCCAGGGGGCACACTAGGGACTTTACTGCAAGTCCAGGGAGAGAGGTGGACCCCTGGGTAACTTGCTGAGGTCAGAGGCCCCAAGGTGGAGGGACAGGGGGCACCCTGGGCTCTCTACTGCAAGTCAAGGGCGAGAGGTGGATCCCTGGGTAGCATGCTGGGGTCAGAGGCCACTAGGTGGAGGGACAGGGGGCACCCTAAGGCCTATACTTTATGTCCAGGGAAAGAGGTAGACCCCTGGGTAGCTTGCTGGGGTCAGAGGCCCCTAGGTAGAAGGCCAGGGGACACCCTGGGGCCTCTACTGCAAGTCCAGGGAGAGAGGTGGACCCCTGGGTGGCTTGCTGGGGTCAGAAGCCCCTAGGTGTAGGGCAAGGGGGCACCCTGGGGCCTATCCTGCAAGTCCAGGGAGAGAGGTGGACCCATGGGTAGCCTGCTGGGGTCAGAGGCCCCTAGGTGGAGGGCAAGGGGGCACCCTGGGGCCTCTACTGCTAGTACAAGGAGAGAGGTGTACCCCTGGGTAGCATGCTGGGGTCAGAGGCCCCTAGGTGGAGGACCAGGGGGCCCCCTGGGGCCTCTACTGCAAGTCCAGGGAGAGAGGTGGACCCCTGGGTAGCTTGTAGGGGTCAGAGGCCCCTAGGTGGAGGGCAAGAGGGCACCCTGGGGCCTCTACTGCAAGTCCAGGGAGAGAGGTGGACCCCTGGGTAGCTTGCTGGGGTCTTAGGCCCCTAGGAGGAGCTACAGGGGGCACCCTATGGCCTATACTGCAAGTCCAGGGTGAGAGGTGGACCCCTGGGTAACTTGCTGTGGTCAGAGGCCCCTAGGTGGAGGCACAGGGGGCACCCTGGGCTTTCTACTGCATGTGCAGGGGGACAGGTGGACCCCGGGGTAGCTTGTTGTGGTCAGAGGCCCCTAGGTGGAGGGCCAGGGGGGACCTTAGGGCCTAAATTGCAAGTCCAGGGAGAGAGGTGGACTCCTGATTAACTTGCAGGGGTCAGAGGCCCCTAGGTGGAGGGCTTGTGGGCACCCTGGGGCCTCTACTGCAAGTAAAAGGAGGGAGGTGGACCCCTGGGTAGCTTGCTGGGGTCTTAGGCCCCTAGGTGGAGGGCCAGGGGGAACCTTGGGGCCTATACTGCAAGTCCAGGGAGAGAGGTGGACCCCTGGGTAGCTTGCTTGGGTCAGAGGCCCCTGGTTGGAGGGCAAGGGGGCACCCTGGGACCTCTACTGCAAGTCCAGGGAGAGATGTGGACCCCTGGTTAGCTTGCAGGGGTCATAGGCCCCTAGGTGTACGGCCTCTGGGCACCCTGGGGCCTCTACTGCAAGTCCAGGGAGAGATGTGGACCCCTGGGTAGCTTGCTGGGGTCTTAGGCCCATAAGTGGAGGGGCAGAAGGCACACTGGAGTCTATACTGCAAGTCCAGGGAAAAACGTGGACCCCTGGGTAGCTTGCAGGGGTCAGAGGCCCCTAGGTGGAGGGCAAGGGGGCACCCTGGGACCTATAATGCAAGTCCAGGGAGAGAAGTGGACCCCTGGGTAGCTTACAGGGGTCAGAGGCCCCTAGGTGGAGGGCCAGGGGGCACCCTGGGGCCTCCACTGCAAGTCCAGGGAGAGTTGTGGAGCCCTGGGTAACTTGCAGGGGTCAGAGGCCAAAAGGTGGAGGGCCTGTGGGCACCCTGGGACCTATACTGCAAGTCCAGGGAGAGAGGTGGACCCCTGAGTAACTTGCTGGGGTCAGAGGCCCCTAGGTGGAGGGCCAGGGGGCACCCTGGGGCCTATACTGCAAGTCCAATGCGAGAGTTGGACCCCTGGGTAGCTTGCAGGGGTCAGAGGCCCCTAGGTGGAGGGCCAGGGGGCACCCTGGGGCCTCTTCTGCAAGTCCAGGGAGAGTTGTGGACCCCTGGGTAACTTGCAGGGGTCAGACGCCCCTAGGTGGAGGGCCTGTGGGCACCCTGGGGCCTCTACTGCAAGTCCAGGGAGAGATGTTGACCCCTGGGTAGCTTGCTGTGGTCTTAGGCCCCTAGGTGGAGGGGCAAGGGGCACCCTGGGGCCTATACTGCAAGTCCAGGGAGAAAGGTGGACCCCAGGGTAGCTTGCTGGGGTCAGAGGCCCCTAGGTAGAAGGCCAGGGGGAACCCTGGGGCCTCTACTGCAAGTCCAGGGAGAGAGGTGGTCCCCTGGTTGGCTTGCTGGGGTCAGAGGCCCCTAGGTGGAGGGCAAGGGGGCACCCTGGGGCCTCTAGTGCAAGTCCAAGGAGAGAGGTGGTACCCTGAGTACCATGCTGGGGTCAGAGGCCCCTAGCTGGAGGGCCAGGGGGCAACCTGGGGCCTCTACTGCAAGTCCAGGGAGAAAGGTAGACCCCTGGGTAGCTTGCTGGGGTCTTAGGCCCCTAGGTGGAGCTCCAGGGGGCACCCTAGGGCCTATACTGCAAGTCCAGGGTGAGAGAAAGAACCCTGGGTAGCTTGCTGGGATTAGAGGCCCTTAGGTAGAAGGCCATGGGGCACCCTGGGGCCTCTACTGCAAGTCCAGGGAGAGAGGTTGAGCCTTTGATGGCTTGCTGGGGTCAGAGGCCCCTGGGTGGAGGAACAGGGGGCACCCTGGGCTCTCTACTGCAAGTCCAGGGAGACAGGTGAACCCCTGGGTAGCTTGCTGGGGTCAGAGGCCCCTAGGTGAAGCTCCAGGGGGCACCCTAGGGCCTATACTGCAAGTCCAGGGTGAGAGGTGGACCACAGGGTAGCTTGCTGGGGTCTTAGGCCCCTATGTGGAGCTCCATGGGGCACCCTAGAGCCTATACTGCAAGTCCAGGGTGAGAGGTGGACCCCTGAGTAGCTTGCTGGGGTCAGAGGCCCCTAGGTGGACGGCAAGGGAGCACCCTGGGGCCTCCATTGCAAGTCCAGGGAGAGAGGTGGACACCTGGGTAGCTTGCAGGAGTCTTAGGCCCCTAGGTGGAGCTCCAGGGGGCACCCTAGGGCCTATACTGCAAGTCCAGGGTGAGAGGTGGACCACTGGGTAGCTTGCTGGGGTCAGAGGCCCCTAGGTGTAGGGCCAGGGGGCACCCTGGGGCTTATCCTGCAAGTCCAGGGAGAGAGGTGGACCCCTGGGTAGCTTGCTGGGGTCAGAGGCCCCTAGGTGGAGGGACAGGGGGCACCATGGGCTCTCTACTGCAAGTCCAGGGAGACAGGTGGACCCCTGGGTAGCTTGCTGGGGTCAGGGGCCCCTATGTGGAGGGCCAGGGCTCACCCTGGGGCTTGTGCTGCAAGTCCAGGGAGAGAGGTGGACCCCTGGGTAGCATGCTGGGGTCAGAGGCCCCTAGGTGGAGGGCCAGGGGGCACCCTAAGGCCTATACTTTATGTCCAGGGAAAGAGGTAGACCTCTGGGTAGCTTGCTGGGGTCAGAGGCCCCTAGGTAGAAGGCCAGGGGGCACCCTGAGGCCTCTACTGCAAGTCCAGGGAGAGAGGTGGACACCTGGGTGGCTTGCTGGGGTCAGAGGCCCCTAGGTGGAGGGCAAGGGGGCACCCTGGGGCCTCTACTGCAAGTCCAGGGAAAGAGGTAGACCCCTGGGTGGCTTGCTGGGGTCAGAGGCCCCTAGGTGGAGGGACAGGGGGCACCCTGGGCTCTCTACTGCAAGTCCAGGGAGACAGGTAGACCCCTGGGTAGCTTGCTGGGGTCAGAGGCTCTAGGTGGAGGGCCAAGGGGCACCCTGGGGCCTATACTGCAAGTCCAGGGAGAGAGGTGGACCCCTGGGTAGCTTGCTGGGGTCAGAGGCCCCTAGGTGGAGGGCAAGGGAGCACCCTGGGGCCTTTATTGCAAGTCCAGGGAGAGAGGTGGACACCTGGGTAGCTTGCAGGGGTCTTAGGCCCCTAGGTTGAGCTCCAGGGGCACCCTAGGGACTATACTGCAAGTCCAGGGAGAGAGGTGGACCCCTGGGTAACTTGCTGGGGTCAGAGGCCCCTAGGTGGAGGGACAGGGGGCACCCTGGGCTCTCTACTGCAAGTCAAGGGAGACAGGTGGACCCCTGGGTAGCTTGCTGGGGTCAGGGGCTCCTAGGTAGAGGGCCAGGGGGCACCCTGGGGCCTATACTGCAAGTCCAGGGAGAGAGGTGGACCCCTGGGTAGCTTGCTGGGGTCAGAGGCCCCTAGGTGTAGGGCCAGGGGGCACCCTGGGGCCTATCCTGCAAGTCCAGGGAGAGAGGTGGACTCGTGGGTAGCCTGCTGGGGTCAGAGGCCCCTAGGTGGAGGGCCAGGGTGCACCCTAGGGCCAATACTGCAAGTCCAGGGAGAAAGGTGGACCCCTGAGTAACTTGTTGGGGTCAGAGGCCCCTAGGTGGGGGGCTAGGGGGCACCCTGGGGCCTCTACTGCAAGTCCAGGGAGAGTTGTGGAGCCCTGGGTAACTTGCAGGGGTCAGAGACCCTTAGGTGGAGGGCCAGGGGGCACCCTGGGGCCTCTACTGCAAGTCCAAGGAGAGAGGTGGCCCCCTGGGTAGCTTGCAGGGGTAATAGGCCCCTAGGTGGAGGGCCTGTGGGCACCCTGGGGCCTCTACTGCAAGTCCAGGGAGAGATGTGGACCCCTGGGTAGCTTGCTGGGGTGTTAGGCCCCTAGGTGGAGGGGCAGAAGCCACCCTGGAGCCTACACTGCAAGACCAGGTAGAAAGGTGGACCCCTGGGTAGCTTGCAGGGGTCAGAGGCCCCTAGTTGGAGGGCCAGGGGGCACCTTTGGGCCTATACTGCAAGTCCGGGGAGAGCGGTGGACCCCTGGGTAGCTTGCTGGGGTCAGAGGCCCCTGGGTGGAGGGCCAGGGGGCAACCTTGGGCCTCTACTGCAAGTCCAGGGAGATTTGTGGAGCCCTGGGTAACTTGCAGGCGTCAGAGGCCCCTAGGTGGAGGGCATGTGGGCACCTTGGGGCCTCTACTGCAAGTCCAGGGAGAGATGCGGACCCCTGGGTAGCTTGCTGGGGTCTTAGGCCCCTAGGTGGAGGGGCAAAAGGCACCATGGAGCCTATACTGCAAGTCCAGGGAGAGAGATGGACCCCTGGGTAGCTTGCTGGGGTCAGATGCCCCTAGGTGGAGCTCCTGGGGGCACCCTGGGGGCTATCCTGCAAGTCCAGGGAGAGAGGTGGACCCGTGGGTAGCTTGCTGGGATCAGAGGCCCCTAGGTGGAGGGCAAAGGGGCACCCTGGGGCCTCTACTGCAAGTCCAGGGAAAGAGGTAGACCCCTGGGTGGCTTGCTGGGGTCAGAGGCCCCTAGGTGGAGGGACAGGGGGCACCCTGGGCTCTCTACTGCAAGTCCAGTGAGACAGGTAGACCCCTGGGTAGCTTGCTGGGGTCAGAGGCCCCTAGGTGGAGGGCAAGGGAGCACCCTGGGGCCTCCATTGCAAGTCCAGGGAGAGAGGTGGACACCTGGGTAGCTTGCAGGGGTCTTAGGCCCCTAGGTGGAGCTCCAGGGGGCACCCTAGGGACTATACTGCAAGTCCAGGGAGAGAGGTGGACCCCTGGGTAACTTGCAGGGGTCTTAGGCCCCTAGGTGGAGCTCCAGGGGGCACACTAGGGACTTTACTGCAAGTCCAGGGAGAGAGGTGGACCCCTGGGTAACTTGCTGAGGTCAGAGGCCCCAAGGTGGAGGGACAGGGGGCACCCTGGGCTCACTACTGCAAGTCAAGGGCGAGAGGTGGATCCCTGGGTAGCATGCTGGGGTCAGAGGCCACTAGGTGGAGGGACAGGGGGCACCCTAAGGCCTATACTTTATGTCCAGGGAAAGAGGTAGACCCCTGGGTAGCTTGCTGGGGTCAGAGGCCCCTAGGTAGAAGGCCAGGGGACACCCTGGGGCCTCTACTGCAAGTCCAGGGAGAGAGGTGGACCCCTGGGTGGCTTGCTGGGGTCAGAAGCCCCTAGGTGTAGGGCAAGGGGGCACCCTGGGGCCTATCCTGCAAGTCCAGGGAGAGAGGTGGACCCATGGGTAGCCTGCTGGGGTCAGAGGCCCCTAGGTAGAAGGCCAGGGGGCACCCTGGGGCCTCTACTGCAAGTCCAGGGAGAGAGGTGGACCCCTGGGTGGATTGCTGGGGTCAGAGGCCCCTAGGTGGAGGGCAAGGGGGCACCCTGGGGCCTCTACTGCTAGTCCAAGGAGAGAGGTGGACCCCTGGGTAGCATGCTGGGGTCAGAGGCCCCTAGGTGGAGGACCAGGGGGCCCCCTGGGGCCTCTACTGCAAGTCCAGGGAGAGAGGTGGACCCCTGGGTAGCTTGTAGGGGTCAGAGGCCCCTAGGTGGAGGGCAAGAGGGCACCCTGGGGCCTCTACTGCAAGTCCAGGGAGAGAGGTGGACCCCTGGGTAGCTTGCTGGGGTCTTAGGCCCCTAGGAGGAGCTCCAGAGGGCACCCTATGGCCTATACTGCAAGTCCAGGGTGAGAGGTGGACCCCTGGGTAACTTGCTGTGGTCAGAGGCCCCTAGGTGGAGGCACAGGGGGCACCCTGGGCTTTCTACTGCATGTGCAGGGGGACAGGTGGACCCCGGGGTAGCTTGTTGTGGTCAGAGGCCCCTAGGTGGAGGGCCAGGGGGGACCTTAGGGCCTAAATTGCAAGTCCAGGGAGAGAGGTGGACTCCTGATTAACTTGCAGGGGTCAGAGGCCCCTAGGTGGAGGGCTTGTGGGCACCCTGGGGCCTCTACTGCAAGTAAAAGGAGGGAGGTGGACCCCTGGGTAGCTTGCTGGGGTCTTAGGCCCCTAGGTGGAGGGCCAGGGGGAACCTTGGGGCCTATACTGCAAGTCCAGGGAGAGAGGTGGACCCCTGGGTAGCTTGCTTGGGTCAGAGGCCCCTGGTTGGAGGGCAAGGGGGCACCCTGGGACCTCTACTGCAAGTCCAGGGAGAGATGTGGACCCCTGGTTAGCTTGCAGGGGTCATAGGCCCCTAGGTGGACGGCCTCTGGGCACCCTGGGGCCTCTACTGCAAGTCCAGGGAGAGATGTGGACCCCTGGGTAGCTTGCTGGGGTCTTAGGCCCATAAGTGGAGGGGCAGAAGGCACACTGGAGTCTAAACTGCAAGTCCAGGGAGAAACGTGGACCCCTGGGTAGCTTGCAGGGGTCAGAGGCCCCTAGGTGGAGGGCAAGGGGGCACCCTGGGACCTATAATGCAAGTCCAGGGAGAGAAGTGGACCCCTGGGTAGCTTACAGGGGTCAGAGGCCCCTAGGTGGAGGGCCAGGGGGCACCCTGGGGCCTCCACTGCAAGTCCAGGGAGAGTTGTGGAGCCCTGGGTAACTTGCAGGGGTCAGAGGCCAATAGGTGGAGGGCCTGTGGGCACCCTGGGACCTATACTGCAAGTCCAGGGAGAGAGGTGGACCCCTGAGTAACTTGCTGGGGTCAGAGGCCCCTAGGTGGAGGGCCAGGGGGCACCCTGGGGCCTATACTGCAAGTCCAATGCGAGAGTTGGACCCCTGGGTAGCTTGCAGGGGTCAGAGGCCCCTAGGTGGAGGGCCAGGGGGCACCCTGGGGCCTCTTCTGCAAGTCCAGGGAGAGTTGTGGACCCCTGGGTAACTTGCAGGGGTCAGACGCCCCTAGGTGGAGGGCCTGTGGGCACCCTGGGGCCTCTACTGCAAGTCCAGGGAGAGAGGTTGACCCCTGGGTAGCTTGCTGGGGTCTTAGGCCCCTAGGTGGAGGGGCAAGGGGCACCCTGGGGCCTATACTGCAAGTTCAGGGAGAAAGGTGGACCCCAGGGTAGCTTGCAGGGGTCAGAGGCCCCTAGGTGGAGGGCCAGGGGGCACCCTGGGGCCTATACTGCAAGTCAAGGGAGAGAGGTGGACCCCTGGGTAAGTTGCTGGGGTCAGAGGCCCCTGGGTGGAGGGCAAGGAGGCACCCTGGGACCTATACTGCAAGTCCAGGGAGAGAGGTGGAACCCTTTGTAGCTTGTAGGGGTCAGAGGCCCCTAGGTGGAGGGCCTGTGGGCACCCTGGGGCCTCTACTGCAAGTCCAGGGAGAGATGTGGACCCCTGGGTAGCTTGCTGGGGTATTAGGCCCTTAGGTGGAGGAGCAAAAGGCACCCTGGAGCCTATACTGCATGTCCAGGGAGAGAGGTGGACCCCTGGGTAGCTTGCTGGGGTCAGAGGCCTCTAGGTGGAGGGCAAGGGGGCACCCTTGGGCCTCTACTGAAAGTCCAGGGAGACAGGGGGACACCTGGGTAGCTTGCTGGGGTCTTAGGCCCCTAGGTGGAGCTCCAGGGGGCACCCTAGGGCCTATACTGCAAGTCCAGAGAGAGAGAGGTGGACCACTGGGTAGCTGGCTGGGGTCAGAGGCCCCTAGGTGTAGGGCCAGTGGGCACCCTAGGGCCTATCCTGCAAGTCCAGGGAGAGTGGTGGACCCGTGGGTAGCTTGCTGGGGTCTTAGGCCCCTAGGTGGTGGGGCAAAAGGCACCCTGGAGCCTATACTGCAAGTCCAGGGATAGAAATGGACCCCTGGGTAGCTTGCTGTAGTCAGAGGCCCCTAGGTGTAGGGCCAGGGGGCACCCTGGGGCCTAACCTGCAAGTACAGGGAGAGAGGTGGACCCGTGGGTAGCCTGCTGGGGTCAGAGGCCCCTAGGTGGAGGGCCAGGGGGCACCCTGGAGCCTATACTGCATGTCCAGGGAGAGAGGTGGACCCATGGGTAGCCTGCTGGGGTCAGACGCCCCTAGGTAGAAGGCCAGGGGGCACCCTGGGGCCTCTACTGCAAGTCCAGGGAGAGAGGTGGACCCTGGGTAACTTGCTGGGGTCAGAAGCCCACTGGTTGAGGGCCAGGGGGCACCCTGGGGCCTCTACTGCAAGTCCAGGGAGAGATGTGGACCCCTGGGTAGCTTGTAGGGGTCAGAGGCCCCTAGGTGGAGGGCAAGAGGGCACCCTGGGGCCTCTACTGCAAGTCCAGGGAGAGAGGTGGACCCCTGGGTAGCTTGCTGGGGTCTTAGGCCCCTAGGAGGAGCTCCAGGGGGCACCCTATGGCCTATACTGCAAGTCCAGGGTGAGAGGTGGACCCCTGGGTAACTTGCTGTGGTCAGAGGCCCCTAGGTGGAGGGACAGGGGGCACCCTGGGCTTTCAACTGCATGTGCAGGGGGACAGGTGGACCCCGGGGTAGCTTGCTGTGGTCAGAGGCCCCTAGGTGGAGGGCCAGGGGGGACCTTAGGGCCTAAATTGCAAGTTCAGGGAGAGAGGTGGACTCCTGATTAACTTGCAGGGGTCAGAGGCCCCTAGGTGGAGGGCTTGTGGGCACCCTGGGGCCTCTACTGCAAGTCCAGGGAGAGAGGTGGACCCCTGAGTAGCTTGCTGGGGTCTTAGGCCCCTAGGTGGAGGGCCAGGGGGAACCTTGGGGCCTATACTGCAAGTCCAGGGAGAGAGGTGGACCCCTGGGTAGCTTGCTTGGGTCAGAGGCCCCTGGTTGGAGGGCAAGGGGGCACCCTGGGACCTCTACTGCAAGTCCAGGGAGAGATGTGGACCCCTGGTTAGCTTGCAGGGGTCATAGGCCCCTAGGTGGAGGGCCTCTGGGCACCCTGGGGCCTCTACTGCAAGTCCAGGGAGAGATGTGGACCCCTGGGTAGCTTGCTGGGGTCTTAGGCCCATAGGTGGAGGGGCAGAAGGCACCCTGGAGTCTATACTGCAAGTCCAGGGAGAAAGGGGGACCCCTGGGTAGCTTGCAGGGGTCAGAGGCCCCTAGGTGGAGGGCAAGGGGGCACCCTGGGACCTATAATGCAAGTCCAGGGAGAGTTGTGGAGCCCTGGGTAACTTGCAGGGGTCAGAGACCCATAGGTGGAGGCTCTGTGGGCACCCTGGGGCCTATACTGCAAGTCCAATGAGAGAGGTGGACCCCTGGGTAGCTTGCAGTGGTCAGAGGCCCCTAGGTGGAGGGCCAGGGGGCACACTGGGGCCTCTTCTGCAAGTCCAGGGAGAGTTGTGGACCCCTGGGTAACTTGCAGGGGTCAGACGCCCCTAGGTGGAGGGCCTGTGGGCACCCTGGGGCCTCTACTGCAAGTCCAGGGAGAGAGGTTGACCCCTGGGTAGCTTGCTGGGGTCTTAGGCCCCTAGGTGAAGGGGCAAGGGGCACCCTGGGGCCTATACTGCAAGTCCAGGGAGAAAGGTGGACCCCAGGGTAGCTTGCAGGGGTCAGAGGCCCCTAGGTGGAGGGCCAGGGGGCACCCTGGGGCCTATACTGCAAGTCAAGGGAGAGAGGTGGACCCCTGGGTAAGTTGCTGGGGTCAGAGGCCCCTGGGTGGAGGGCAAGGAGGCACCCTGGGACCTATACTGCAAGTCCAGGGAGAGAGGTGGAACCCTGGGTAGCTTGTAGGGGTCAAAGGCCCCTAGGTGGAGGGCCTGTGGGCACCCTGGGGCCTCTACTGCAAGTCCAGGGAGAGATGTGGACCCCTGGGTAGCTTGCTGGGGTATTAGGCCCTTAGGTGGAGGGGCAAAAGGCACCCTGGAGCCTATACTGCATGTCCAGGGAGAGAGGTGGACCCCTGGGTAGCTTGCTGGGGTCAGAGGCCCCTAGGTGGAGGGCAAGGGGGCACCCTTGGGCCTCTACTGCAAGTCCAGGGAGAGAGGTGGACACCTGGGTAGCTTGCTGGGGTCTTAGGCCCCTAGGTGGAGCTCCAGGGGGCACCCTAGGGCCTATACTGCAAGTCCAGAGAGAGAGGTGGACCCCTGGGTAGCTTGCTGGGGTCAGAGGCCCCTAGGTAGAAGGCCAGGAGGTACCCTGGGGCCTCTACTGCAAGTCCAGGGAGAGAGGTGGAGCCCTGGGTGGCTTGCTGGGGTCAGAGGCCCCTAGGTGGAGGGCAAGGGGGCACCCTGGGGCCTCTACTGCAAGTCCAGGGAGAGAGGTGGACCCCTGGGTAGCTTGCAGGGGTCAGAGGCCCTTATGTGGAGGGCCATGGGGCACCCTGGGGCCTATACTGCAAGTCCAGGGAGAGAGGTTGACCCCTGGGTAGCTTGCTGGGGTCAGAGGCCCCTAGGTAGAAGGCCAGGCGGCACCCTGGGGCCTCTACTGCAAGTCCAGGGAGAGAGGTGGACCCCTGGGTAGCTTGCAGGGGTCAGAGGCCCTTAGGTGGAGGGCCATGGGGCACCCTGGGGCCTATACTGCAAGTCCAGGGAGAGAGGTGGACCCATGGGTAGCTTGCTGGGGTCAGAGGCCCCTAGGTGTAGGGCCAGGGGGCACCCTGGGGCCTATACTGCAAGTCCAGGGAGAGATGTGGATCCCTGGGTAGCTTGCTGGGGTCAGAGGCCCCTAGGTGTAGGGCAAGGGAGCACCCTGGGGCCTCCACTGTAAGTCCAGGGAGAGAGGTGGACACCTGGGTAGCTTGCAGGGGTCTTAGGCCCCTAGGTGGAGGGCAAAGGGGCACCCTTGGGCCTCTACTGCAAGTCCAGGGAGAGAGGTGGACACCAGGGTAGCTTGCTGGGGTCTTAGGCCCCTAGGTGGAGCTCCAGGGGGCACCCTAGGGCCTATACTGCAAGTCCAGAGAGAGAGGTGGACCACTGGGTAGCTGGCTGGGGTCAGAGGCCCCTAGGTGTAGGGCCAGGGGGCACCCTGGGGCCTATCCTGCAAGTCCAGGGAGAGAGGTGGACCCGTGGGTAGCTTGCTGGGGTCTAAGGCCCCTAGGTGGAGGGGTAAAAGGCACCCTGGAGCCTATACTGCAAGTCCAGGGATAGAAATGGACCCCTGGGTAGCTTGCTGTAGTCAGAGGCCCCTAGGTGTAGGGCCAGGGGGCACCCTGGGGCCTAACCTGCAAGTCCAGGGAGTGAGGTGGACCCGTGGGTAGCCTGCTGGGGTCAGAGGCCCCTAGGTGGAGGGCCAGGGGGCACCCTAAGGCCTATACTTTATGTCCAGGGAAAGAGGTAGACCCCTGGGTAGCTTGCTGGGGTCAGAGGCCCCTAGGTAGAAGGCCAGGGGGCACCCTGGGGCCTCTACTGCAAGTCCAGGGAGAGAGGTGGACCCCTGGGGGGCTTGCTGGGGTCAGAGGCCCCTAGGTGGAGGGCAAGGGGGCACCCTGGGGCCTCTACTGCAAGTCCAGGGAGAGAGGTGGACCCCTGGGTAGCTTGCAGGGGTCAGATGCCCTTAGGTGGAGGGCCATGGGGCACCCTGGGGCCTCTACTGCAAGTCCAGGGAGAGAGGTTGACCCCTGGGTAGCTTGCTGGGGTCAGAGGCCCCTAGGTAGAAGGCCAGGGGGCACCCTGGGGCCTCTACTGCAAGTCCAGGGAGAGAGGTGGATCCCTGGGTAGCTTGCTGGGGTCAGAGGCCCCTAGGTGTAGGGCAAGGGAGCACCCTGGGGCCTCCACTGCAAGTCCAGGGAGAGATGTGGACACCTGGGTAGATTGCTTGGGTCTTAGGCCCCTATGTGGAGCTCCAGGGGGCACCCTGGGTTCTCTACTGCAAGTCCAGGGAGACAGGTGGACCCCTGGGTAGCTTCCTGGGGTCAGGGGCCCCTATGTGGAGGGCCAGGGCTCACCCTGGGGCCTGTGCTGCAAGTCCAGGGAGAGAGGTTGACCCCTGGGTAGCATGCTGGGGTCAGAGGCCACTAGGTGGAGGGCAAGGGGGCACCCTAAGGCCTATACTTTATGTCCAGGGAAAGAGGTAGACCCCTGGGTAGCTTGCTGGGGTCAGAGGCCCCTAGGTAGAAGGCCAGGGGGCACCCTGGGGCCTCTACTGCAAGTCCAGGGAGAGAGGTGGATCCCTGGGTAGCTTGCTGGGGTCAGAGGCCCCTAGGTGTAGGGCAAGGGAGCACCCTGGGGCCTCCACTGCAAGTCCAGGGAGAGATGTGGACACCTGGGTAGATTGCTTGGGTCTTAGGCCCCTATGTGGAGCTCCAGGGGGCACCCTGGGTTCTCTACTGCAAGTCCAGGGAGACAGGTGGACCCCTGGGTAGCTTCCTGGGGTCAGAGGCCCCTATGTGGAGGGCCAGGGCTCACCCTGGGGCCTGTGCTGCAAGTCCAGGGAGAGAGGTTGACCCCTGGGTAGCATGCTGGGGTCAGAGGCCACTAGGTGGAGGGCAAGGGGGCACCCTAAGGCCTATACTTTATGTCCAGGGAAAGAGGTAGACCCCTGGGTAGCTTGCTGGGGTCAGAGGCCCCTAGGTAGAAGGCCAGGGGGCACCCTGGGGCCTCTACTGCAAGTCCAGGGAGAGAGGTGGACCCCTGGGTGGCTTGCAGGGATCAGAGGCCCTTAGGTGGAGGGCCATGGGGCACCCTGGGGCCTATACTGCAAGTCCAGGGAGAGAGGTAGACCCCTGCGTAGCTTGCTGGGGTCAGAGGCCCCTAGGTAGAAGGCCAGGGGTTACCCTGGGGCCTCTACTGCAAGTCTAAGTAGAGAGAGGTGGACCCCTGGGTAGTTTGCAGGGGTCAGAGGCCCTTAGGTGGAGGGCCATGGGGCACCCTGGGGCCTATACTGCAAGTCCAGGGAGAGAGGTGGACCCCTTGGTAGATATATGGGGTCAGAGGCCCCTAGGTAGAGGGCCAGGGGGCACCCTGGGGCCTATACTGCAAGTCCAGGGATACAAGTGGACCCCTGGGTAGCTTGCTGGGGTCAGAGGTCCCTAGGTGTAGGGCCAGGGGGCACCCTGGGGCCTATCCTGCAAGTCCAGGGAGAGAGGTGGACCCGTGGGTAGCCTGCTGGGGTCAAAGGCCCCTATGTGGAGGACCAGGGGGCAGCCTGAGGCCTCTACTGCAAGTCGAGGGAGAGTTGTGGAGCCCTGGGTAATTTGCAGGGGTCAGAGGCCCCTAGGTGGAGGGCCAGGGGGCACCCTGGGGCCTCTACTGCAAGTCCAGGGAGAGAGGTGGACCCCTGGGTAGCATGCTGGGGTCAGAGGCCACTAGGTGGAGGGCCAGGGGGCACCCTAAGGCCTATACTTTATGTCCAGGGAAAGAGGTAGACCCCTGGGTAGCTTGCTGGGGACAGAGGCCCCTAGGTAGAAGGCCAGGGGGTACCCTGGGGCCTCTACTGCAAGTCCAGGGAGAGAGGTGGACCCCTGGGTGTCTTGCTGGGGTCAGAGGCCTCTAGGTGGAGGGCCAGGGCTCACCCTGGGGCCTGTGCTGCAAGTCCCGGGAGAGAGGTGGACCCCTGGGTAGCATGCTGGGGTCATAGGCCTCTAGGTGGAGGGCAAGGGGGCACCCTAAGGTCTATACTTTATGTCCAGGGAAAGAGGTAGACCCCTGGGTAGCTTGCTGGGGTCAGATGCCCCTAGGTAGAAGGCCAGGGGGCACCCTGGGGCCTCTACTGCAAGTCCAGGGAGAGAGGTGGACCCCTGGGTGGCTTGCAGGGATCAGAGGCCCTTAGTTGGAGGGCCATGGGGCACCCTGGGACCTATACTGCATGTCCAGGGAGAGAGGTAGACCCCTGCGTAGCTTGCTGGGGTCAGAGGTCACTAGGTAGAAGGCCAGGGGGCACCCTGGGGCCTATACTGCAAGTCCAGGGATAGAAATGGACCCCTGGGTAGCTTGCTGTAGTCAGAGGCCCCTAGGTGTAGGAACAGGGGGCAACCTGGGGCCTAACCTGCAAGTTAAGGGAGAGAGGTGGACCCGTGGGTAGCCTGCTGGGGTCAGATGCCCCTAGGTGGAGGGCCAGGGGGCACCCTAAGGCCTTTCCTTTATGTCCAGGGAAAGAGGTAGACCCCTGGGTAGCTTGCTGGGGTCAGAGGCCCCTAGGTAGAAGGCCAGGGGGCACCCTGGGGCCTAACCTGCAAGTCCAGGGAGAGAGGTGGACCCGTGGGTAGCCTGCTGGGGTCAGAGGCCCCTAGGTGGAGGGCCAGGGGGCACCCTAAGGCCTATACTTTATGTCCAGGGAAAGAGGTAGACCCCTGGGTAGCTTGCTTGGGTCGAAGGCCCCTAGGTAGAAGGCCAGGGGGTACCCTGGGGCCTCTACTGCAAGTCCAGGGAGAGAGGTGGACCCCTGGGTGGCTTGCTGGGGTCAGATGCCCCTAGGTGGAGGGCAAGGGGGCACCTTGGGACCTCTAATGCAAGTCCAGGGAGAGACGTGGACCCCTGGGTAGCTTGCAGGGGTCAGAGGCCATTAGGTGGAGGGCCATGGGGCACCCTGGGGCCTATACTGCAAGTCCAGGGAGAGAGGTTGACCCCTGGGTAGCTTGCTGGGGTCAGAGGCCCCTAGGTAGAAGGCCAGGGGGCACCCTGGGGCCTCTACTGCAAGTCCAGGGAAAGAGGTGGACCCTTGGGTGGCTTGCTGGGGTCAGAGGCCCTTAGGTGGAGGGCCATGGGGCACCCTGGGGCCTATACTGCAAGTCCAGGGAGAGAGGTGGACCCATAAGTAGCTTGCTGGGGTCAGAGGCCCTTAGGTGGAGGGCCATGGGGCACCCTGGGGCCTATACTGCAAGTCCAGGGAGAGAGGTAGACCCCTGCGTAGCTTGCTGGGGTCAAAGGCCCCTAGGTAGAAGGCCAGGGGTTACCCTGGGGCCTCTACTGCAAGTCTAAGTAGAGAGAGGTGGACCCCTGGGTAGTTTGCAGGGGTCAGAGGCCCTTAGGTGGAGGGCCATGGGGCACCCTGGGGCCTATACTGCAAGTCCAGGGAGAGAGGTGGACCCCTTGGTAGATATATGGGGTCAGAGGCCCCTAGGTAGAGGGCCAGGGGGCACCCTGGGGCCTATACTGCAAGTCCAGGGATACAAGTGGACCCCTGGGTAGCTTGCTGGGGTCAGAGGTCCCTAGGTGTAGGGCCAGGGGGCACCCTGGGGCCTATCCTGCAAGTCCAGGGAGAGAGGTGGACCCGTGGGTAGCCTGCTGGGGTCAAAGGCCCCTATGTGGAGGACCAGGGGGCAGCCTGGGGCCTCTACTGCAAGTCCAGGGAGAGTTGTGGAGCCCTGGGTAATTTGCAGGGGTCAGAGGCCCCTAGGTGGAGGGCCAGGGGGCACCCTGGGGCCTCTACTGCAAGTCCAGGGAGAGAGGTGGACCCCTGGGTAGCATGCTGGGGTCAGAGGCCACTAGGTGGAGGGCCAGGGGGCACCCTAAGGCCTATACTTTATGTCCAGGGAAAGAGGTAGACCCCTGGGTAGCTTGCTGGGGACAGAGGCCCCTAGGTAGAAGGCCAGGGGGTACCCTGGGGCCTCTACTGCAAGTCCAGGGAGAGAGGTGGACCCCTGGGTGTCTTGCTGGGGTCAGAGGCCTCTAGGTGGAGGGCCAGGGCTCACCCTGGGGCCTGTGCTGCAAGTCCCGGGAGAGAGGTGGACCCCTGGGTAGCATGCTGGGGTCATAGGCCTCTAGGTGGAGGGCAAGGGGGCACCCTAAGGTCTATACTTTATGTCCAGGGAAAGAGGTAGACCCCTGGGTAGCTTGCTGGGGTCAGATGCCCCTAGGTAGAAGGCCAGGGGGCACCCTGGGGCCTCTACTGCAAGTCCAGGGAGAGAGGTGGACCCCTGGGTGGCTTGCAGGGATCAGAGGCCCTTAAGTGGAGGGCCATGGGGCACCCTGGGGCCTATACTGCATGTCCAGGGAGAGAGGTAGACCCCTGCGTAGCTTGCTGGGGTCAGAGGTCACTAGGTAGAAGGCCAGGGGGCACCCTGGGGCCTATACTGCAAGTCCAGGGATAGAAATGGACCCCTGGGTAGCTTGCTGTAGTCAGAGGCCCCTAGGTGTAGGAACAGGGGGCAACCTGGGGCCTAACCTGCAAGTTCAGGGAGAGAGGTGGACCCGTGGGTAGCCTGCTGGGGTCAGATGCCCCTGGGTGGAGGGCCAGGGGGCACCCTAAGGCCTTTCCTTTATGTCCAGGGAAAGAGGTAGACCCCTGGGTAGCTTGCTGGGGTCAGAGGCCCCTAGGTAGAAGGCCAGGGGGCACCCTGGGGCCTAACCTGCAAGTCCAGGGAGAGAGGTGGACCCGTGGGTAGCCTGCTGGGGTCAGAGGCCCCTAGGTGGAGGGCCAGGGGGCACCCTAAGGCCTATACTTTATGTCCAGGGAAAGAGGTAGACCCCTGGGTAGCTTGCTGGGGTCGAAGGCCCCTAGGTAGAAGGCCAGGGGGTACCCTGGGGCCTCTACTGCAAGTCCAGGGAGAGAGGTGGACCCCTGGGTGGCTTGCTGGGGTCAGATGCCCCTAGGTGGAGGGCAAGGGGGCACCTTGGGACCTCTAATGCAAGTCCAGGGAGAGACGTGGACCCCTGGGTAGCTTGCAGGGGTCAGAGGCCATTAGGTGGAGGGCCATGGGGCACCCTGGGGCCTATACTGCAAGTCCAGGGAGAGAGGTTGACCCCTGGGTAGCTTGCTGGGGTCAGAGGCCCCTAGGTAGAAGGCCAGGGGGCACCCTGGGGCCTCTACTGCAAGTCCAGGGAAAGAGGTGGACCCTTGGGTGGCTTGCTGGGGTCAGAGGCCCTTAGGTGGAGGGCCATGGGGCACCCTGGGGCCTATACTGCAAGTCCAGGGAGAGAGGTGGACCCATAAGTAGCTTGCTGGGGTCAGAGGCCCTTAGGTGGAGGGCCATGGGGCACCCTGGGGCCTATACTGCAAGTCCAGGGAGAGAGGTAGACCCCTGCGTAGCTTGCTGGGGTCAAAGGCCCCTAGGTAGAAGGCCAGGGGTTACCCTGGGGCCTCTACTGCAAGTCTAAGTAGAGAGAGGTGGACCCCTGGGTAGTTTGCAGGGGTCAGAGGCCCTTAGGTGGAGGGCCATGGGGCACCCTGGGGCCTATACTGCAAGTCCAGGGAGAGAGGTGGACCCCTTGGTAGATATATGGGGTCAGAGGCCCCTAGGTAGAGGGCCAGGGGGCACCCTGGGGCCTATACTGCAAGTCCAGGGATACAAGTGGACCCCTGGGTAGCTTGCTGGGGTCAGAGATCCCTAGGTGTAGGGCCAGGGGGCACCCTGGGGCCTATCCTGCAAGTCCAGGGAGAGAGGTGGACCCGTGGGTAGCCTGCTGGGGTCAAAGGCCCCTATGTGGAGGACCAGGGGGCAGCCTGGGGCCTCTACTGCAAGTCCAGGGAGAGTTGTGGAGCCCTGGGTAATTTGCAGGGGTCAGAGGCCCCTAGGTGGAGGGCCAGGGGGCACCCTGGGGCCTCTACTGCAAGTCCAGGGAGAGAGGTGGACCCCTGGGTAGCATGCTGGGGTCAGAGGCCACTAGGTGGAGGGCCAGGGGGCACCCTAAGGCCTATACTTTATGTCCAGGGAAAGAGGTAGACCCCTGGGTAGCTTGCTGGGGACAGAGGCCCCTAGGTAGAAGGCCAGGGGGTACCCTGGGGCCTCTACTGCAAGTCCAGGCAGAGAGGTGGACCCCTGGGTGTCTTGCTGGGGTCAGAGGCCTCTAGGTGGAGGGCCAGGGCTCACCCTGGGGCCTGTGCTGCAAGTCCCGGGAGAGAGGTGGACCCCTGGGTAGCATGCTGGGGTCATAGGCCTCTAGGTGGAGGGCAAGGGGGCACCCTAAGGTCTATACTTTATGTCCAGGGAAAGAGGTAGACCCCTGGGTAGCTTGCTGGGGTCAGATGCCCCTAGGTAGAAGGCCAGGGGGCACCCTGGGGCCTCTACTGCAAGTCCAGGGAGAGAGGTGGACCCCTGGGTGGCTTGCAGGGATCAGAGGCCCTTAGGTGGAGGGCCATGGGGCACCCTGGGGCCTATACTGCATGTCCAGGGAGAGAGGTAGACCCCTGCGTAGCTTGCTGGGGTCAGAGGTCACTAGGTAGAAGGCCAGGGGGCACCCTGGGGCCTATACTGCAAGTCCAGGGATAGAAATGGACCCCTGGGTAGCTTGCTGTAGTCAGAGGCCCCTAGGTGTAGGAACAGGGGGCAACCTGGGGCCTAACCTGCAAGTTCAGGGAGAGAGGTGGACCCGTGGGTAGCCTGCTGGGGTCAGATGCCCCTAGGTGGAGGGCCAGGGGGCACCCTAAGGCCTTTCCTTTATGTCCAGGGAAAGAGGTAGACCCCTGGGTAGCTTGCTGGGGTCAGAGGCCCCTAGGTAGAAGGCCAGGGGGCACCCTGGGGCCTAACCTGCAAGTCCAGGGAGAGAGGTGGACCCGTGGGTAGCCTGCTGGGGTCAGAGGCCCCTAGGTGGAGGGCCAGGGGGCACCCTAAGGCCTATACTTTATGTCCAGGGAAAGAGGTAGACCCCTGGGTAGCTTGCTGGGGTCGAAGGCCCCTAGGTAGAAGGCCAGGGGGTACCCTGGGGCCTCTACTGCAAGTCCAGGGAGAGAGGTGGACCCCTGGGTGGCTTGCTGGGGTCAGATGCCCCTAGGTGGAGGGCAAGGGGGCACCTTGGGACCTCTAATGCAAGTCCAGGGAGAGACGTGGACCCCTGGGTAGCTTGCAGGGGTCAGAGGCCATTAGGTGGAGGGCCATGGGGCACCCTGGGGCCTATACTGCAAGTCCAGGGAGAGAGGTTGACCCCTGGGTAGCTTGCTGGGGTCAGAGGCCCCTAGGTAGAAGGCCAGGGGGCACCCTGGGGCCTCTACTGCAAGTCCAGGGAAAGAGGTGGACCCTTGGGTGGCTTGCTGGGGTCAGAGGCCCTTAGGTGGAGGGCCATGGGGCACCCTGGGGCCTATACTGCAAGTCCAGGGAGAGAGGTGGACCCATAAGTAGCTTGCTGGGGTCAGAGGCCCCTAGGTGTAGGGCCAGGGGGCACCCTGGGGCCTATACTGCAAGTCCAGGGAGAGAGGTGGATCCCTGGGTAGCTTGCTGGGGTCAGAGGCCACTAGGTGTAGGGCAAGGGAGCACCCTGGGGCCTCCACTGCAAGTCCAGGGAGAGAGGTGGACACCTGGGTAGATTGCTGGGGTCTTAGGCCCCTAGGTGGAGCTCCAGGGGGCACCCTGGGCTCTCTACTGCAAGTCCAGGGAGACAGGTGGACCCCTGGGTAGCTTCCTGGGGTCAGGGGCCCCTATGTGGAGGGCCAGGGCTCACCCTGGGGCCTGTGCTGCAAGTCCAGGGAGAGAGGTTGACCCCTGGGTAGCATGCTGGGGTCAGAGGCCACTAGGTGGAGGACAAGGGGGCACCCTAAGGCCTATACTTTATGTCCAGGGAAAGAGGTAGACCCCTGGGTAGCTTGCTGGGGTCAGAGGCCCCTAGGTAGAAGGCCAGGGGGCACCCTGGGGCCTCTACTGCAAGTCCAGGGAGAGAGGTGGACCCCTGGGTGGCTTGCAGGGATCAGAGGCCCTTAGGTGGAGGGCCATGGGGCACCCTGGGGCCTATACTGCAAGTCCAGGGAGAGAGGTAGACCCCTGCGTAGCTTGCTGGGGTCAGAGCCCCCTAGGTAGAAGGCCAGGGGTTACCCTGGGGCCTCTACTGCAAGTCTAGGGAGAGAGGTGGACCCCTGGGTAGTTTGCAGGGGTCAGAGGCCCTTAGGTGGAGGGCCATGGGGCACCCTGGGGCCTATACTGCAAGTCCAGTGAGAGAGGTGGACCCCTTGGTAGCTATATGGGGTCAGAGGTTCCTAGGTAGAGGGCCAGGGGGCACCCTGGGGCCTATACTGCAAGTCCAGGGATACAAGTGGACCCCTGGGTAGCTTGCTGGGGTCAGAGGTCCCTAGGTGTAGGGCCAGGGGGCACCCTGGGGCCTATCCTGCAAGTCCAGGGAGAGAGGTGGAATCGTGGGTAGCCTGCTGGGGTCAGAGGCCCCTATGTGGAGGGCCAGAGGGCACCCTGGGGCCTCTACTGCAAGTCCAGGGAGAGTTGTGGAGCCCTGGGTAATTTGCAGGGGTCAGAGGCCCCTATGTGAAGGGCCAGGGGGCACCCTGGGGCCTCTACTGCAAGTCCAGGGAGAGAGGTGGACCCCTGGGTAGCATGCTGGGGTCAGAGGCCACTAGGTGGAGGGCCAGGGGGCACCCTAAGGCCTATACTTTATGTCCAGGGAAAGAGGTAGACCACTGGGTAGCTTGCTGGGGACAGAGGCCTCTAGGTGGAGGGCCAGGGCTCACCCTGGGGCCTCTACTGCAAGTCCAGGGAAAGAGGTGGACCCCTGGGTGGCTTGCTGGGGTCGGAGGCCGCTAGGTGGAGGGCAAGGGGGCACCCTGGGGCCTCTACTGCAAGTCCAGGGAAAGAGGTGGACCCCTGGGTGGCTTGCTGGGGTCGGAGGCCGCTAGGTGGAGGGCAAGGGGGCACCCTGGGGCCTCTACTTCAAGTCCAGGGAGAGAGGTGGACACCCTGGGTAGCTTGCAGGGGTCAGAGGCCCTTAGGTGGAGGGCCATGGGGCACCCTGGGGCCTATACTGCAAGTCCAGGGAGAGAGGTGGACCCATGGGTAGCTTGCTGGGGTCAGGGGCCCCTAGGTGTAGGGCCAGACGGCACCCTGGGGCCTATACTGCAAGTTCAGGGAAAGAGGTGGATCCCTGGGTAGCTTGCTGGGGTCAGAGGCCCCTAGGTGTAGGGCAAGGGAGCACCCTGGGGCCTCCACTGCAAGTCCAGGGAGAGAGGTGGACACCTGGGTAGCTTGCTGGGGTCTTAGGCCCCTAGGTGGAGCTCCAGGGGGCACCCTGGGCTCTCTACTGCAAGTCCAGGCAGACAGGTGGACCCCTGGGTAGCTTGCTGGGGTCAGGGGCCCCTATGTGGAGGGCCAGGGCTCACCCTGGGGCCTGTGCTGCAAGTCCAGGGAGAGAGGTTGACCCCTGGGTAGCATGCTGGGGTCAGAGGCCACTAGGTGGAGGGCAAGGGGGCACCCTAAGGCCTATACTTTATGTCCAGGGAAAGAGGTAGACCCCTGGGTAGCTTGCTGGGGTCAGAGGCCCCTAGGTAGAAGGCCAAGGGGCACCCTGGGGCCTCCACTGCAAGTCCAATGCGAGAGTTGGACCCCTGGGTAGCTTGCAGGGGTCAGAGGCCCCTAGGTGGAGGGCCAGGGGGCACCCTGGGGCCTCTTCTGCAAGTCCAGGGAGAGTTGTGGACCCCTGGGTAACTTGCAGGGGTCAGACGCCCCTAGGTGGAGGGCCTGTGGGCACCCTGGGGCCTCTACTGCAAGTCCAGGGAGAGAGGTTGACCCCTGGGTAGCTTGCTGGGGTCTTAGGCCCCTAGGTGGAGGGGCAAGGGGCACCCTGGGGCCTATACTGCAAGTTCAGGGAGAAAGGTGGACCCCAGGGTAGCTTGCAGGGGTCAGAGGCCCCTAGGTGGAGGGCCAGGGGGCACCCTGGGGCCTATACTGCAAGTCAAGGGAGAGAGGTGGACCCCTGGGTAAGTTGCTGGGGTCAGAGGCCCCTGGGTGGAGGGCAAGGAGGCACCCTGGGACCTATACTGCAAGTCCAGGGAGAGAGGTGGAACCCTGGGTAGCTTGTAGGGGTCAGAGGCCCCTAGGTGGAGGGCCTGTGGGCACCCTGGGGCCTCTACTGCAAGTCCAGGGAGAGATGTGGACCCCTGGGTAGCTTGCTGGGGTATTAGGCCCTTAGGTGGAGGAGCAAAAGGCACCCTGGAGCCTATACTGCATGTCCAGGGAGAGAGGTGGACCCCTGGGTAGCTTGCTGGGGTCAGAGGCCTCTAGGTGGAGAGCAAGGGGGCACCCTTGGGCCTCTACTGCAAGTCCAGGGAGACAGGGGGACACCTGGGTAGCTTGCTGGGGTCTTAGGCCCCTAGGTGGAGCTCCAGGGGGCACCCTAGGGCCTATACTGCAAGTCCAGAGAGAGAGGTGGACCACTGGGTAGCTGGCTGGGGTCAGAGGCCCCTAGGTGTAGGGCCAGTGGGCACCCTAGGGCCTATCCTGCAAGTCCAGGGAGAGAGGTGGACCCGTGGGTAGCTTGCTGGGGTCTTAGGCCCCTAGGTGGCGGGGCAAAAGGCACCCTGGAGCCTATACTGCAAGTCCAGGGATAGAAATGGACCCCTGGGTAGCTTGCTGTAGTCAGAGGCCCCTAGGTGTAGGGCCAGGGGGCACCCTGGGGCCTAACCTGCAAGTACAGGGAGAGAGGTGTACCCGTGGGTAGCCTGCTGGGGTCAGAGGCCCCTAGGTGGAGGGCCAGGGGGCACCCTGGAGCCTATACTGCATGTCCAGGGAGAGAGGTGGACCCATGGGTAGCCTGCTGGGGTCAGAGGCCCCTAGGTAGAAGGCCAGGGGGCACCCTGGGGCCTCTACTGCAAGTCCAGGGAGAGAGGTGGACCCCTGGGTGGATTGCTGGGGTCAGAGGCCCCTAGGTGGAGGGCAAGGGGGCACCCTGGGGCCTCTACTGCTAGTCCAAGGAGAGAGGTGGACCCCTGGGTAGCATGCTGGGGTCAGAGGCCCCTAGGTGGAGGACCAGGGGGCCCCCTGGGGCCTCTACTGCTAGTCCAAGGAGAGAGGTGGACCCCTGGGTAGCTTGTAGGGGTCAAAGGCCCCTAGGTGGAGATCCAGGGGGCACCCTAGGGCCTATTCTGCAAGTCCAGGGTGAGAGGTGGACCCTGGGTAACTTGCTGGGGTCAGAAGCCCACTGGTTGAGGGCCAGGGGGCACCCTGGGGCCTCTACTGCAAGTCCAGGGAGAGATGTGGACCCCTGGGTAGCTTGTAGGGGTCAGAGGCCCCTAGGTGGAGGGCAAGAGGGCACCCTGGGGCCTCTACTGCAAGTCCAGGGAGAGAGGTGGACCCCTGGGTAGCTTGCTGGGGTCTTAGGCCCCTAGGTGGAGGGGCAAAAGGCACCATGGAGCCTATACTGCAAGTCCAGGGAGAGAGATGGACCCCTGGGTAGCTTGCTGGGGTCAGATGCCCCTAGGTGGAGCTCCTGGGGGCACCCTGGGGGCTATCCTGCAAGTCCAGGGAGAGAGGTGGACCCGTGGGTAGCTTGCTGGGATCAGAGGCCCCTAGGTGGAGGGCCAAGGGGCACCCTGGGGCCTATACTGCAAGTCCAGGCAGAGATTTGGACCCCTGGGTAGCTTGCTGGGGTCAGAGGCCCCTAGGTGGAGGGCAAGGGAGCACCCTAGGGCCTCCATTGCTAGTCCAGTGAGAGAGGTGGACACCTGGGTAGCTTGCAGGGGTCTTAGGCCTCTAGGTGGAGCTCCAGGGGGCACACTGGGTTCTATTCTGCAAGTCCAGGGAGAGAGGTGGACCCCTGGGTAACTTGCTGGGGTCAGAGGCCCCTAGGTGGAGTGACAAGGGGCACCCTGGGCTCTCTACTGCAAGTTCATAGAGGCCCCTAGGTGGAGCTCCAGGGGGCACACTGGGTTCTATTCTGCAAGTCCAGGGAGAGAGGTGGACCCTTGGGTAGCATGCTGGGGTCAGAGGCCACTAGGTGGAGGGCGAGGGGGCACCCTAAGGCCTATACTTTATGTCCAGGGAAAGAGGTAGACCCCTGGGTAGCTTGCTGGGGTCAGAGGCCCCTAGGTAGAAGGCCAGTGGGCACCCTGGGGCCTCTACTGCAAGTTCAGGGAGAGATGTGGACCCCTGGGTGGCTTGCTGGGGTCAGAGGCCCCTAGGTGGAGGGCAAGGGGGCACCCTGGGCCTCTACTGCAAGTCCAAGGAGAGAGGTGGACCCCTGGGTTCCATGCTGGGGTCAGAGGCCCACAGGTGGAGGGCCAGGGGGCAACCTGGGGCCTCTACTGCAAGTCCAGGGAGAGAGGTGGACCCTTGGGTAGCTTGCTTGGGTCTTAGGCCCCTAGGTGGAGCTCCAGGGTGCACCCTAGGGCCTATACTGCAAGTCCAGGGTGAGAGATAGAACCCTGGGTAGCTTGCTGGGATCAGAGGCCCTTAGGTAGGAGGCCAGGGGGCACCCTGGGGCCTCTATTGCAAGTCCAGGGAGAGAGGTTGACCCCTGGGTGGCTTGCTGGGGTCAGAGGCCATTAGGTGGAGGGACAGGGGGCACCCTGGGCTCTCTACTGCAAGTCCAGGGAGACAGGTGGACCCCTGGGTAGCTTGCTGGGGTCAGAGGCCCCTAGGTGAAGCTCCAGGGGGCACCCTAGGGCCTATACTGCAAGTCCAGGGTGAGAGGTGGACCACAGGGTAGCTTGCTGGTTTCTTAGGCCCCTAGGTGGAGCTCCAGGGGGCACCCTAGGGCCTATACTGCAAGTCCAGGGTGAGAGGTGGAACCCTGAGTAGCTTGCTGGGGTTAGAGGCCCCTAGGTGGAGGGCAAGGGAGCACCCTGGAGCCTCCATTGCAAGTCCAGGGAGAGAGGTGGACACCTGGGTAGCTTGCAGGAGTCTTAGGCCCCTAGGTGGAGCTCCAGGGGGCACCCTAGGGCCTATACTACAAGTCCAGGGTGAGAGGTGGACCACTGGGAAGCTTGCTGGGGTCAGAGGCCCCTAGGTGTAGGGCCAGGGGGCACCCTGGGGCCTATCCTGCAAGTCCAGGGAGAGAGGTGGACCCCTGGGTAACTTGCTGGGGTCAGAGGCCCCTAGGTGGAGGGACAGGAGGCACCATGGGCTCTCTACTGCAAGTCCAGGGAGACAGGTGGACCCCTGGGTAGCTTGCTGGGGTCAGACGCCCCTATGTGGAGGGACAGGGCTCACCCTGGGGCTTGTGCTGCAAGTCCAGGGAGAGAGTTGGACCCCTGGGTAGCATGCTGGAGTCAGAGGCCACTAGGTCGAGGGCCAGGGGGCACCCCAAGGCCTATACTTTATGTCCAGGGAAAGAGGTAGACCCCTGGGTAGCTTGCTGGGGTCAGAGGCCCCTAGGTAGAAGGCCAGGGGGCACCCTGGGGCCTCTACTGCAAGTCCAGGGAGAGAGGTGGACCCCTGGGTGGCTTGCTGGGGTCAGAGGCCCCAAGGTGGAGGGCAAAGGGGCACCCTGGGGCCTCTACTGCAAGTCCAGGGAAAGAGGTAGACCCCTGGGTGGCTTGCTGGGGTCAGAGGCCCCTAGGTGGAGGGACAGGGGGCACCCTGGGCTCTCTACTGCAAGTCCAGGGAGACAGGTAGACCCCTGGGTAGCTTGCTGGGGTCAGAGGCTCTAGGTGGAGGGCCAAGGGGCACCCTGGGGCCTATACTGCAAGTCCAGAGAGAGAGGTGGACCCCTGGGTAGCTTGCTGGTGTCAGAGGCCCCTAGGTGGAGGGCAAGGGAGCACCCTGGGGCCTCCATTGCAAGTCCAGGGAGAGAGGTGGACACCTGGGTAGCTTGCAGGGGTCTTAGGCCCCTAGGTGGAGCTCCAGGGGGCACCCTAGGGACTATACTGCAAGTCCAGGGAGAGAGGTGGACCCCTGGGTAACTTGCAGGGGTCTTAGGCCCCTAGGTGGAGCTACAGGGGGCACCCTAGGGACTTTACTGCAAGTCCAGGGAGAGAGGTGGACCCCTGGGTAACTTGCTGGGGTCAGAGGCCCCAAGGTGGAGGGACAGGGGGCACCCTGGGCTCTCTACTGCAAGTCAAGGGCGAGAGGTGGATCCCTGGGTAGCATGCTGGGGTCAGAGGCCACTAGGTGGAGGGACAGGGGGCACCCTAAGGCCTATACTTTATGTCCAGGGAAAGAGGTAGACCCCTGGGTAGCTTGCTGGGGTCAGAGGCCCCTAGGTAGAAGGCCAGGGGACACCCTGGGGCCTCTACTGCAAGTCCAGGGAGAGAGGTGGACCCCTGGGTGGCTTGCTGGGGTCAGAAGCCCCTAGGTGTAGGGCAAGGGGGCACCCTGGGGCCTATCCTGCAAGTCCAGGGAGAGAGGTGGACCCATGGGTAGCCTGCTGGGGTCAGAGGCCCCTAGGTAGAAGGCCAGGGGGCACCCTGGGGCCTCTACTGCAAGTCCAGGGAGAGAGGTGGACCCCTGGGTGGATTGCTGGGGTCAGAGGCCCCTAGGTGGAGGGCAAGGGGGCACCCTGGGGCCTCTACTGCTAGTCCAAGGAGAGAGGTGGACCCCTGGGTAGCATGCTGGGGTCAGAGGCCCCTAGGTGGAGGACCAGGGGGCCCCCTGGGGCCTCTACTGCAAGTCCAGGGAGAGAGGTGGACCCCTGGGTAGCTTGTAGGGGTCAGAGGCCCCTAGGTGGAGGGCAAGAGGGCACCCTGGGGCCTCTACTGCAAGTCCAGGGAGAGAGGTGGACCCCTGGGTAGCTTGCTGGGGTCTTAGGCCCCTAGGAGGAGCTCCAGGGGGCACCCTGTGGCCTATACTGCAAGTCCAGGGTGAGAGGTGGACCCCTGGGTAACTTGCTGTGGTCAGAGGCCCCTAGGTGGAGGGACAGGGGGCACCCTGGGCTTTCTACTGCATGTGCAGGGGGACAGGTGGACCCCGGGGTAGCTTGGTGTGGTCAGAGGCCCCTAGGTGGAGGGCCAGGGGGGACCTTAGGGCCTAAATTGCAAGTCCAGGGAGAGAGGTGGACTCCTGATTAACTTGCAGGGGTCAGAGGCCCCTAGGTGGAGGGCTTGTGGGCACCCTGGGGCCTCTACTGCAAGTCCAGGGAGAGAGGTGGACCCCTGGGTAGCTTGCTGGGGTCTTAGGCCCCTAGGTGGAGGGCCAGGGGGAACCTTGGGGCCTATACTGCAAGTCCAGGGAGAGAGGTGGACCCCTGGGTAGCTTGCTTGGGTCAGAGGCCCCTGGTTGGAGGGCAAGGGGGCACCCTGGGACCTCTACTGCAAGTCCAGGGAGAGATGTGGACCCCTGGTTAGCTTGCAGGGGTCATAGGCCCCTAGGTGGACGGCCTCTGGGCACCCTGGGGCCTCTACTGCAAGTCCAGGGAGAGATGTGGACCCCTGGGTAGCTTGCTGGGGTCTTAGGCACATAAGTGGAGGGGCAGAAGGCACACTGGAGTCTATACTGCAAGTCCAGGGAGAAACGTGGACCCCTGGGTAGCTTGCAGGGGTCAGAGGCCCCTAGGTGGAGGGCAAGGGGGCACCCTGGGACCTATAATGCAAGTCCAGGGAGAGAAGTGGACCCCTGGGTAGCTTACAGGGGTCAGAGGCCCCTAGGTGGAGGGCCAGGGGGCACCCTGGGGCCTCCACTGCAAGTCCAGGGAGAGTTGTGGAGCCCTGGGTAACTTGCAGGGGTCAGAGGCAAATAGGTGGAGGGCCTGTGCGCACCCTGGGACCTATACTGCAAGTCCAGGGAGAGAGGTGGACCCCTGAGTAACTTGCTGGGGTCAGAGGCCCCTAGGTGGAGGGCCAGGGGGCACCCTGGGGCCTATACTGCAAGTCCAATGCGAGAGTTGGACCCCTGGGTAGCTTGCAGGGGTCAGAGGCCCCTAGGTGGAGGGCCAGGGGGCACCCTGGGGCCTCTTCTGCAAGTCCAGGGAGAGTTGTGGACCAATGGGTAACTTGCAGGGGTCAGACGCCCCTAGGTGGAGGGCCTGTGGGCACCCTGGGGCCTCTACTGCAAGTCCAGGGAGAGAGGTTGACCCCTGGGTAGCTTGCTGGGGTCTTAGGCCCCTAGGTGGAGGGGCAAGGGGCACCCTGGGGCCTATACTGCAAGTCCAGGGAGAAAGGTGGACCCCAGGGTAGCTTGCAGGGGTCAGAGGCCCCTAGGTGGAGGGCCAGGGGGCACCCTGGGGCCTATACTGCAAGTCAAGGGAGAGAGGTGGACCCCTGGGTAAGTTGCTGGGGTCAGAGGCCCCTGGGTGGAGGGCAAGGAGGCACCCTGGGACCTATACTGCAAGTCCAGGGAGAGAGGTGGAACCCTGGGTAGCTTGTAGGGGTCAGAGGCCCCTAGGTGGAGGGCCTGTGGGCACCCTGGGGCCTCTACTGCAAGTCCAGGGAGAGATGTGGACCCCTGGGTAGCTTGCTGGGGTATTAGGCCCTTAGGTGGAGGAGCAAAAGGCACCCTGGAGCCTATACTGCATGTCCAGGGAGAGAGGTGGACCCCTGGGTAGCTTGCTGGGGTCAGAGGCCTCTAGGTGGAGGGCAAGGGGGCACCCTTGGGCCTCTACTGCAAGTCCAGGGAGACAGGGGGACACCTGGGTAGCTTGCTGGGGTCTTAGGCCCCTAGGTGGAGCTCCAGGGGGCACCCTAGGGCCTATACTGCAAGTCCAGAGAGAGAGAGGTGGAGCACTGGGTAGCTGGCTGGGGTCAGAGGCCCCTAGGTGTAGGGCCAGTGGGCACCCTAGGGCCTATCCTGCAAGTCCAGGGAGAGAGGTGGACCCGTGGGTAGCTTGCTGGGGTCTTAGGCCCCTAGGTGGTGGGGCAAAAGGCACCCTGGAGCCTATACTGCAAGTCCAGGGATAGAAATGGACCCCTGGGTAGCTTGCTGTAGTCAGAGGCCCCTAGGTGTAGGGCCAGGGGGCACCCTGGGGCCTAACCTGCAAGTACAGGGAGAGAGGTGGACCCGTGGGTAGCCTGCTGGGGTCAGAGGCCCCTAGGTGGAGGGCCAGGGGGCACCCTGGGGCCTATACTGCAAGTCCAATGCGAGAGTTGGACCCCTGGGTAGCTTGCAGGGGTCAGAGGCCCCTAGGTGGAGGGCCAGGGGGCACCCTGGGGCCTCTTCTGCAAGTCCAGGGAGAGTTGTGGACCAATGGGTAACTTGCAGGGGTCAGACGCCCCTAGGTGGAGGGCCTGTGGGCACCCTGGGGCCTCTACTGCAAGTCCAGGGAGAGAGGTTGACCCCTGGGTAGCTTGCTGGGGTCTTAGGCCCCTAGGTGGAGGGGCAAGGGGCACCCTGGGGCCTATACTGCAAGTCCAGGGAGAAAGGTGGACCCCAGGGTAGCTTGCTGGGGTCAGAGGCCCCTAGGTGGAGGGCCAGGGGGCACCCTGGGGCCTATACTGCAAGTCAAGGGAGAGAGGTGGACCCCTGGGTAAGTTGCTGGGGTCAGAGGCCCCTGGGTGGAGGGCAAGGAGGCACCCTGGGACCTATACTGCAAGTCCAGGGAGAGAGGTGGAACCCTGGGTAGCTTGTAGGGGTCAGAGGCCCCTAGGTGGAGGGCCTGTGGGCACCCTGGGGCCTCTACTGCAAGTCCAGGGAGAGATGTGGACCCCTGGGTAGCTTGCTGGGGTATTAGGCCCTTAGGTGGAGGAGCAAAAGGCACCCTGGAGCCTATACTGCATGTCCAGGGAGAGAGGTGTACCCCTGGGTAGCTTGCTGGGGTCAGAGGCCTCTAGGTGGAGGGCAAGGGGGCACCCTTGGGCCTCTACTGCAAGTCCAGGGAGACAGGGGGACACCTGGGTAGCTTGCTGGGGTCTTAGGCCCCTAGGTGGAGCTCCAGGGGGCACCCTAGGGCCTATACTGCAAGTCCAGAGAGAGAGAGGTGGACCACTGGGTAGCTGGCTGGGGTCAGAGGCCCCTAGGTGTAGGGCCAGTGGGCACCCTAGGGCCTATCCTGCAAGTCCAGGGAGAGAGGTGGACCCGTGGGTAGCTTGCTGGGGTCTTAGGCCCCTAGGTGGTGGGGCAAAAGGCACCCTGGAGCCTATACTGCAAGTCCAGGGATAGAAATGGACCCCTGGGTAGCTTGCTGTAGTCAGAGGCCCCTAGGTGTAGGGCCAGGGGGCACCCTGGGGCCTAACCTGCAAGTACAGGGAGAGAGGTGGACCCGTGGGTAGCCTGCTGGGGTCAGAGGCCCCTAGTTGGAGGGCCAGGGGGCACCCTGGAGCCTATACTGCATGTCCAGGGAGAGAGGTGGACCCATGGGTAGCCTGCTGGGGTCAGAGGCCCCTAGGTAGAAGGCCAGGGGGCACCCTGGGGCCTCTACTGCAAGTCCAGGGAGAGAGGTGGACCCTGGGTAACTTGCTGGGGTCAGAAGCCCACTGGTTGAGCGCCAGGGGGCACCCTGGGGCCTCTACTGCAAGTCCAGGGAGAGATGTGGACCCCTGGGTAGCTTGTAGGGGTCAGAGGCCCCTAGGTGGAGGGCAAGAGGGCACCCTGGGGCCTCTACTGCAAGTCCAGGGAGAGAGGTGGACCCCTGGGTAGCTTGCTGGGGTCTTAGGCCCCTAGGAGGAGCTCCAGGGGGCACCCTATGGCCTATACTGCAAGTCCAGGGTGAGAGGTGGACCCCTGGGTAACTTGCTGTGGTCAGAGGCCCCTAGGTGGAGGGACAGGGGGCACCCTGGGCTTTCTACTGCATGTGCAGGGGGACAGGTGGACCCCGGGGTAGCTTGCTGTGGTCAGAGGCCCATAGGTGGAGGGCCAGGGGGGACCTTAGGGCCTAAATTGCAAGTTCAGGGAGAGAGGTGGACTCCTGATTAACTTGCAGGGGTCAGAGGCCCCTAGGTGGAGGGCTTGTGGGCACCCTGGGGCCTCTACTGCAAGTCCAGGGAGAGAGGTGGACCCCTGAGTAGCTTGCTGGGGTCTTAGGCCCCTAGGTGGAGGGCCAGGGGGAACCTTGGGGCCTATACTGCAAGTCCAGGGAGAGAGGTGGACCCCTGGGTAGCTTGCTTGGGTCAGAGGCCCCTGGTTGGAGGGCAAGGGGGCACCCTGGGACCTCTACTGCAAGTCCAGGGAGAGATGTGGACCCCTGGTTAGCTTGCAGGGGTCATAGGCCCCTAGGTGGAGGGCCTCTGGGCACCCTGGGGCCTCTACTGCAAGTCCAGGGAGAGATGTGGACCCCTGGGTAGCTTGCTGGGGTCTTAGGCCCATAGGTGGAGGGGCAGAAGGCACCCTGGAGTCTATACTGCAAGTCCAGGGAGAAAGGGGGACCCCTGGGTAGCTTGCAGGGGTCAGAGGCCCCTAGGTGGAGGGCAAGGGGGCACCCTGGGACCTATAATGCAAGTCCAGGGAGAGAAGTGGACCCCTGGGTAGCTTACAGGGGTCAGAGGCCCATAGGTGGAGGCTCTGTGGGCACCCTGGGGCCTATACTGCAAGTCCAATGAGAGAGGTGGACCCCTGGGTAGCTTGCAGTGGTCAGAGGCCCCTAGGTGGAGGGCCAGGGGGCACACTGGGGCCTCTTCTGCAAGTCCAGGGAGAGTTGTGGACCCCTGGGTAACTTGCAGGGGTCAGACGCCTAGGTGGAGGGCCTGTGGGCACCCTGGGGCCTCTACTGCAAGTCCAGGGAGAGAGGTTGACCCCTGGGTAGCTTGCTGGGGTCTTAGGCCCCTAGGTGGAGGGGCAAGGGGCACCCTGGGGCATATACTGCAAGTCCAGGGAGAAAGGTGGACCCCAGGGTAGCTTGCAGGGGTCAGAGGCCCCTAGGTGGAGGGCCAGGGGGCACCCTGGGGCCTATACTGCAAGTCAAGGGAGAGAGGTGGACCCCTGGGTAAGTTGCTGGGGTCAGAGGCCCCTGGGTGGAGGGCAAGGAGGCACCCTGGGACCTATACTGCAAGTCCAGGGAGAGAGGTGGAACCCTGGGTAGCTTGTAGGGGTCAGAGGCCCCTAGCTGGAGGGCCTGTGGGCACCCTGGGGCCTCTACTGCAAGTCCAGGGAGAGATGTGGACCCCTGGGTAGCTTGCTGGGGTATTAGGCCCTTAGGTGGAGGGGCAAAAGGCACCCTGGAGCCTATACTGCATGTCCAGGGAGAGAGGTGGACCCCTGGGTAGCTTGCTGGGGTCAGAGGCCCCTAGGTGGAGGGCAAGGGGGCACCCTTGGGCCTCTACTGCAAGTCCAGGGAGAGAGGTGGACACCTGGGTAGCTTGCTGGGGTCTTAGGCCCCTAGGTGGAGCTCCAGGGGGCACCCTAGGGCCTATACTGCAAGTCCAGAGAGAGAGGTGGACCCCTGGGTAGCTTGCTGGGGTCAGTGGCCCCTAGGTAGAAGGCCAGGAGGTACCCTGGGGCCTCTACTGCAAGTCCAGGGAGAGAGGTGGAGCCCTGGGTTGCTTGCTGGGGTCAGAGGCCCCTAGGTGGAGGGCAAGGGGGCACCCTGGGGCCTCTACTGCAAGTCCAGGGAGAGAGGTGGACCCCTGGGTAGCTTGCAGGGGTCAGAGGCCCTTAGGTGGAGGGCCATGGGGCACCCTGGGGCCTATACTGCAAGTCCAGGGAGAGAGGTTGACCCCTGGGTAGCTTGCTGGGGTCAGAGGCCCCTAGGTAGAAGGCCAGGCGGCACCCTGGGGCCTCTACTGCAAGTCCAGGGAGAGAGGTGGACCCCTGGGTAGCTTGCAGGGGTCAGAGGCCCTTAGGTGGAGGGCCATGGGGCACCCTGGGGCCTATACTGCAAGTCAAGGGAGAGAGGTGGACCCCTGGGTAAGTTGCTGGGGTCAGAGGCCCCTGGGTGGAGGGCAAGGAGGCACCCTGGGACCTATACTGCAAGTCCAGGGAGAGAGGTGGAACCCTGGGTAGCTTGTAGGGGTCAGAGGCCCCTAGCTGGAGGGCCTGTGGGCACCCTGGGGCCTCTACTGCAAGTCCAGGGAGAGATGTGGACCCCTGGGTAGCTTGCTGGGGTATTAGGCCCTTAGGTGGAGGGGCAAAAGGCACCCTGGAGCCTATACTGCATGTCCAGGGAGAGAGGTGGACCCCTGGGTAGCTTGCTGGGGTCAGAGGCCCCTAGGTGGAGGGCAAGGGGGCACCCTTGGGCCTCTACTGCAAGTCCAGGGAGAGAGGTGGACACCTGGGTAGCTTGCTGGGGTCTTAGGCCCCTAGGTGGAGCTCCAGGGGGCACCCTAGGGCCTATACTGCAAGTCCAGAGAGAGAGGTGGACCCCTGGGTAGCTTGCTGGGGTCAGTGGCCCCTAGGTAGAAGGCCAGGAGGTACCCTGGGGCCTCTACTGCAAGTCCAGGGAGAGAGGTGGAGCCCTGGGTTGCTTGCTGGGGTCAGAGGCCCCTAGGTGGAGGGCAAGGGGGCACCCTGGGGCCTCTACTGCAAGTCCAGGGAGAGAGGTGGACCCCTGGGTAGCTTGCAGGGGTCAGAGGCCCTTAGGTGGAGGGCCATGGGGCACCCTGGGGCCTATACTGCAAGTCCAGGGAGAGAGGTTGACCCCTGGGTAGCTTGCTGGGGTCAGAGGCCCCTAGGTAGAAGGCCAGGCGGCACCCTGGGGCCTCTACTGCAAGTCCAGGGAGAGAGGTGGACCCCTGGGTAGCTTGCAGGGGTCAGAGGCCCTTAGGTGGAGGGCCATGGGGCACCCTGGGGCCTATACTGCAAGTCCAGGGAGAGAGGTGGACCCATGGGTAGCTTGCTGGGGTCAGAGGCCCCTAGGTGTAGGGCCAGGGGGCACCCTGGGGCCTATACTGCAAGTCCAGGGAGAGATGTGGATCCCTGGGTAGCTTGCTGGGGTCAGAGGCCCCTAGGTGTAGGGCAAGGGAGCACCCTGGGGCCTCCACTGTAAGTCCAGGGAGAGAGGTGGACACCTGGGTAGCTTGCAGGGGTCTTAGGCCCCTAGGTGGAGGGCAAGGGGGCACCCTTGGGCCTCTACTGCAAGTCCAGGGAGAGAGGTGGACACCAGGGTAGCTTGCTGGGGTCTTAGGCCCCTAGGTGGAGCTCCAGGGGGCACCCTAGGGCCTATACTGCAAGTCCAGAGAGAGAGGTGGACCACTGGGTAGCTGGCTGGGGTCAGAGGCCCCTAGGTGTAGGGCCAGGGGGCACCCTGGGGCCTATCCTGCAAGTCCAGGGAGAGAGGTGGACCCGTGGGTAGCTTGCTGGGGTCTAAGGCCCCTAGGTGGAGGGGTAAAAGGCACCCTGGAGCCTATACTGCAAGTCCAGGGATAGAAATGGACCCCTGGGTAGCTTGCTGTAGTCAGAGGCCCCTAGGTGTAGGGCCAGGGGGCACCCTGGGGCCTAACCTGCAAGTCCAGGGAGTGAGGTGGACCCGTGGGTAGCCTGCTGGGGTCAGAGGCCCCTAGGTGGAGGGCCAGGGGGCACCCTAAGGCCTATACTTTATGTCCAGGGAAAGAGGTAGACCCCTGGGTAGCTTGCTGGGGTCAGAGGCCCCTAGGTAGAAGGCCAGGGGGCACCCTTGGGCCTCTACTGCAAGTCCAGGGAGAGAGGTGGACACCTGGGTAGCTTGCTGGGGTCTTAGGCCCCTAGGTGGAGCTCCAGGGGGCACCCTAGGGCCTATACTGCAAGTCCAGAGAGAGAGGTGGACCCCTGGGTAGCTTGCTGGGGTCAGAGGCCCCTAGGTAGAAGGCCAGGAGGTACCCTGGGGCCTCTACTGCAAGTCCAGGGAGAGAGGTGGAGCCCTGGGTGGCTTGCTGGGGTCAGAGGCCCCTAGGTGGAGGGCAAGGGGGCACCCTGGGGCCTCTACTGCAAGTCCAGGGAGAGAGGTGAACCCCTGGGTAGCTTGCAGGGGTCAGAGGCCCTTAGGTGGAGGGCCATGGGGCACCCTGGGGCCTATACTGCAAGTCCAGGGAGAGAGGTTGACCCCTGGGTAGCTTGCTGTGGTCAGAGGCCCCTAGGTAGAAGGCCAGGCGGCACCCTGGGGCCTCTACTGCAAGTCCAGGGAGAGAGGTGGACCCCTGGGTAGCTTGCAGGGGTCAGAGGCCCTTAGGTGGAGGGCCATGGGGCACCCTGGGGCCTATACTGCAAGTCCAGGGAGAGAGGTGGACCCATGGGTAGCTTGCTGGGGTCAGAGGCCCCTAGGTGTAGGGCCAGGGGGCACCCTGGGGCCTATACTGCAAGTCCAGGGAGAGATGTGGATCCCTGGGTAGCTTGCTGGGGTCAGAGGCCCCTAGGTGTAGGGCAAGGGAGCACCCTGGGGCCTCCACTGTAAGTCCAGGGAGAGAGGTGGACACCTGGGTAGCTTGCAGGGGTCTTAGGCCCCTAGGTGGAGGGCAAGGGGGCACCCTTGGGCCTCTACTGCAAGTCCAGGGAGAGAGGTGGACACCAGGGTAGCTTGCTGGGGTCTTACGCCCCTAGGTGGAGCTCCAGGGGGCACCCTAGGGCCTATACTGCAAGTCCAGAGAGAGAGGTGGACCACTGGGTAGCTGGCTGGGGTCAGAGGCCCCTAGGTGTAGGGCCAGGGGGCACCCTGGGGCCTATCCTGCAAGTCCAGGGAGAGAGGTGGACCCGTGGGTAGCTTGCTGGGGTCTAAGGCCCCTAGGTGGAGGGGTAAAAGGCACCCTGGAGCCTATACTGCAAGTCCAGGGATAGAAATGGACCCCTGGGTAGCTTGCTGTAGTCAGAGGCCCCTAGGTGTAGGGCCAGGGGGCACCCTGGGGCCTAACCTGCAAGTCCAGGGATTGAGGTGGACCCGTGGGTAGCCTGCTGGGGTCAGAGGCCCCTAGGTGGAGGGCCAGGGGGCACCCTAAGGCCTATACTTTATGTCCAGGGAAAGAGGTAGACCCCTGGGTAGCTTGCTGGGGTCAGAGGCCCCTAGGTAGAAGGCCAGGGGGCACCCTGGGGCCTCTACTGCAAGTCCAGGGAGAGAGGTGGACCCCAGGGTGGCTTGCTGGGGTCAGAGGCCCCTAGGTGGAGGGCAAGGGGGCACCTTGGGGCCTCTAATGCAAGTCCAGGGAGAGACGTGGACCCCTGGGTAGCTTGCAGGGGTCAGAGGCTATTAGGTGGAGGGCCATGGGGCACCCTGGGGCTTATACTGCAAGTCCAGGGAGAGAGGTTGACCCCTGGGTAGCTTGCTGGGGTCAGAGGCCCCTAGGTGTAGGGCCAGGGGGCACCCTGGGGCCTATACTGCAAGTCCAGGGAGAGAGGTGGATCCCTGGGTAGCTTGCTGGGGTCAGAGGCCACTAGGTGTAGGGCAAGGGAGCACCCTGGGGCCTCCACTGCAAGTCCAGGGAGAGAGGTGGACACCTGGGTAGATTGCTGGGGTCTTAGGCCCCTAGGTGGAGCTCCAGGGGGCACCCTGGGCTCTCTACTGCAAGTCCAGGGAGACAGGTGGACCCCTGGGTAGCTTCCTGGGGTCAGGGGCCCCTATGTGGAGGGCCAGGGCTCACCCTGGGGCCTGTGCTGAAAGTCCAGGGAGAGAGGTTGACCCCTGGGTAGCATGCTGGGGTCAGAGGCCACTAGGTGGAGGACAAGGGGGCACCCTAGGGCCTATACTTTATGTCCAGGGAAAGAGGTAGACCCCTGGGTAGCTTGCTGGGGTCAGAGGCCCCTAGGTAGAAGGCCAGGGGGCACCCTGGGGCCTCTACTGCAAGTCCAGGGAGAGAGGTGGACCCCTGGGTGGCTTGCAGGGATCAGAGGCCCTTAGGTGAAGGGCCATGGGGCACCCTGGGGCCTATACTGCAAGTCCAGGGAGAGAGGTAGACCCCTGCGTAGCTTGCTGGGGTCAGAGCCCCCTAGGTAGAAGGCCAGGGGTTACCCTGGGGCCTCTACTGCAAGTCTAGGGAGAGAGGTGGACCCCTGGGTAGTTTGCAGGGGTCAGAGGCCCTTAGGTGGAGGGCCATGGGGCACCCTGGGGCCTATACTGCAAGTCCAGGGAGAGAGGTGGACCCCTTGTTAGCTATATGGGGTCAGAGGTTCCTAGGTAGAGGGCCAGGGGGCACCCTGGGGCCTATACTGCAAGTCCAGGGATACAAGTGGACCCCTGGGTAGCTTGCTGGGGTCAGAGGTCCCTAGGTGTAGGGCCAGGGGGCACCCTGGGGCCTATCCTGCAAGTCCAGGGAGAGAGGTGGAATCGTGGGTAGCCTGCTGGGGTCAGAGGCCCCTATGTTGAGGGCCAGGGGGCACCCTGGGGCCTCTACTGCAAGTCCAGGGAGAGTTGTGGAGCCCTGGGTAATTTGCAGGGGTCAGAGGCCCCTAGGTGGAGGGCCAGGGGGCACCCTGGGGCCTCTACTGCAAGTCCAGGGAGAGAGGTGGACCCCTGGGTAGCATGCTGGGGTCAGAGGCCATTAGGTGGAGGGCCAGGGGGCACCCTAAGGCCTATACTTTATGTCCAGGGAAAGAGGTAGACCCCTGGGTAGCTTGCTGGGGACAGAGGCCTCTAGGTGGAGGGCCAGGGCTCACCCTGGGGCCTCTACTGCAAGTCCAGGGAAAGAGGTGGACCCCTGGGTGGCTTGCTGGGGTCGGAGGCCGCTAGGTGGAGGGCAAGGGGGCACCCTGGGGCCTCTACTGCAAGTCCAGGGAAAGAGGTGGACCCCTGGGTGGCTTGCTGGGGTCGAGGCCGCTAGGTGGAGGGCAAGGGGGCACCCTGGGGCCTCTACTTCAAGTCCAGGGAGAGAGGTGGACACCCTGGGTAGCTTGCAGGGGTCAGAGGCCCTTAGGTGGAGGGCCATGGGGCACCCTGGGGCCTATACTGCAAGTCCAGGGAGAGAGGTGGACCCATGGGTAGCTTGCTGGGGTCAGGGGCCCCTAGGTGTAGGGCCAGGCGGCACCCTGGGGCCTATACTGCAAGTTCAGGGAGAGAGGTGGATCCCTGGGTAGCTTGCTGGGGTCAGAGGCCCCTAGGTGTAGGGCAAGGGAGCACCCTGGGGCCGCCACTGCAAGTCCAGGGAGAGAGGTGGACACCTGGGTAGCTTGCTGGGGTCTTAGGCCCCTAGGTGGAGCTCCAGGGGGCACCCTGGGCTCTCTACTGCAAGTCCAGGCAGACAGGTGGACCCCTGGGTGGCTTGCTGGGGTCAGAAGCCCCTAGGTGTAGGGCAAGGGGGCACCCTGGGGCCTATCCTGCAAGTCCAGGGAGAGAGGTGGACCCATGGGTAGCCTGCTGGGGTCAGAGGCCCCTAGGTAGAAGGCCAGGGGGCACCCTGGGGCCTCTACTGCAAGTCCAGGGAGAGAGGTGGACCCCTGGGTGGATTGCTGGGGTCAGAGGCCCCTAGGTGGAGGGCAAGGGGGCACCCTGGGGCCTCTACTGCTAGTCCAGGGAGAGAGGTGGACCCCTGGGTAGCATGCTGGGGTCAGAGGCCCCTAGGTGGAGGACCAGGGGGCCCCCTGGTGCCTCTACTGCAAGTTCAGGGAGAGAGGTGGACCCCTGGGTAGCTTGTAGGGGTCAGAGGCCAATAGGTGGAGGGCAAGAGGGCACCCTGGGGCCTCTACTGCAAGTCCAGGGAGAGAGGTGGACCCCTGGGTAGCTTGCTGGGGTCTTAGGCCCTTAGGAGGAGCTCCAGGGGGCACCCTATGGCCTATACTGCAAGTCCAGGGTGAGAGGTGGACCCCTGGGTAACTTGCTGTGGTCAGAGGCCCCTAGGTGGAGGGACAGGGGGCACCCTGGGCTTTCTACTGTATGTGCAGGGGGACAGGTGGACCCCGGGGTAGCTTGTTGTGGTCAGAGGCCCCTAGGTGGAGGGCCAGGGGGGACCTTAGTGCCTAAATTGCAAGTCCAGGGAGATAGGTGAACTCCTGATTAACTTGCAGGGGTCAGAGGGCCCTAGGTGGAGGGCTTGTGGGCACCCTGGGGCCTCTACTGCAAGTCCAGGGAGAGAGGTGGACCCCTGGGTAGCTTGCTGGGGTCTTAGGCCCCTAGGTGGAACTTTGGGGCCTATACTGCAAGTCCAGGGAGAGAGGTGGACCCCTGGGTAGCTTGCTTGGGTCAGAGGCTCCTGGTTGGAGGGCAAGGGGGCACCCTGGGACCTCTACTGCAAGTCCAGGGAGAGATGTGGACCCCTGGTTAGCTTGCAGGGGTCATAGGCCCCTAGGTGGACGGCCTCTGGGCACCCTGGGGCCTCTACTGCAAGTCCAGGGAGAGATGTGGACCCCTGGGTAGCTTGCTGGGGTCTTAGGCCCATAAGTGGAGGGGCAGAAGGCACCCTGGAGTCTATACTGCAAGTCCAGGGAGAAACGTGGACCCCTGGGTAGCTTGCAGGGGTCAGAGGCCCCTAGGTGGAGGGCAAGGGGGCACCCTGGGACCTATAATGCAAGTCCAGGGAGAGAAGTGGACCCCTGGGTAGCTTACAGGGGTCAGAGGCCCCTAGGTGGAGGGCCAGGGGGCACCCTGGGGCCTCCACTGAAAGTCCAATGCGAGAGTTGGACCCCTGGGTAGCTTGCAGGGGTCAGAGGCCCCTAGGTGGAGGGCCAGGGGGCACCCTGGGGCCTCTTCTGCAAGTCCAGGGAGAGTTGTGGACCCCTGGGTAACTTGCAGGGGTCAGACGCCCCTAGGTGGAGGGCCTGTGGGCACCCTGGGGCCTCTACTGCAAGTCCAGGGAGAGAGGTTGACCCCTGGGTAGCTTGCTGGGGTCTTAGGCCCCTAGGTGGAGGGGCAAGGGGCACCCTGGGGCCTATACTGCAAGTTCAGGGAGAAAGGTGGACCCCAGGGTAGCTTGCAGGGGTCAGAGGCCCCTAGGTGAGGGCCAGGGGGCACCCTGGGGCCTATACTGCAAGTCAAGGGAGAGAGGTGGACCCCTGGGTAAGTTGCTGGGGTCAGAGGCCCCTGGGTGGAGGGCAAGGAGGCACCCTGGGACCTATACTGCAAGTCCAGGGAGAGAGGTGGAACCCTGGGTAGCTTGTAGGGGTCAGAGGCCCCTAGGTGGAGGGCCTGTGGGCACCCTGGGGCCTCTACTGCAAGTCCAGGGAGAGATGTGGACCCCTGGGTAGCTTGCTGGGGTATTAGGCCCTTAGGTGGTGGAGCAAAAGGCACCCTGGAGCCTATACTGCATGTCCAGGGAGAGAGGTGGACCCCTGGGTAGCTTGCTGGGGTCAGAGGCCTCTAGGTGGAGAGCAAGGGGGCACCCTTGGGCCTCTACTGCAAGTCCAGGGAGACAGGGGGACACCTGGGTAGCTTGCTGGGGTCTTAGGCCCCTAGGTGGAGCTCCAGAGGGCACCCTAGGGCCTATACTGCAAGTCCAGAGAGAGAGGTGGACCACTGGGTAGCTGGCTGGGGTCAGAGGCCCCAAGGTGTAGGGCCAGTGGGCACCCTAGGGCCTATCCTGCAAGTCCAGGGAGAGAGGTGGACCCGTGGGTAGCTTGCTGGGGTCTTAGGCCCCTAGGTGGCGGGGCAAAAGGCACCCTGGAGCCTATACTGCAAGTCCAGGGATAGAAATGGACCCCTGGGTAGCTTGCTGTAGTCAGAGGCCCCTAGGTGTAGGGCCAGGGGGCACCCTGGGGCCTAACCTGCAAGTACAGGGAGAGAGGTGGACCCGTGGGTAGCCTGCTGGGGTCAGAGGCCCCTAGGTGGAGGGCCAGGGGGCACCCTGGAGCCTATACTGCATGTCCAGGGAGAGAGGTGGACCCATGGGTAGCCTGCTGGGGTCAGAGGCCCCTAGGTAGAAGGCCAGGGGGCACCCTGGGGCCTCTACTGCAAGTCCAGGGAGAGAGGTGGACCCCTGGGTGGATTGCTGGGGTCAGAGGCCCCTAGGTGGAGGGCAAGGGGGCACCCTGGGGCCTCTACTGCTAGTCCAAGGAGAGAGGTGGACCCCTGGGTAGCATGCTGGGGTCAGAGGCCCCTAGGTGGAGGACCAGGGGGCCCCCTGGGGCCTCTACTGCTAGTCCAAGGAGAGAGGTGGACCCCTGGGTAGCTTGTAGGGGTCAAAGGCCCCTAGGTGGAGATCCAGGGGGCACCCTAGGGCCTATTCTGCAAGTCCAGGGTGAGAGGTGGACCCTGGGTAACTTGCTGGGGTCAGAAGCCCACTGGTTGAGGGCCAGGGGGCACCCTGGGGCCTCTACTGCAAGTCCAGGGAGAGATGTGGACCCCTGGGTAGCTTGTAGGGGTCAGAGGCCCCTAGGTGGAGGGCAAGAGGGCACACTGGGGCCTCTACTGCAAGTCCAGGGAGAGAGGTGGACCCCTGGGTAGCTTGCTGGGGTCTTAGGCCCCTAGGTGGAGGGGCAAAAGGCACCATGGAGCCTATACTGCAAGTCCAGGGAGAGAGATGGACCCCTGGGTAGCTTGCTGGGGTCAGATGCCCCTAGGTGGAGCTCCTGGGGGCACCCTGGGGGCTATCCTGCAAGTCCAGGGAGAGAGGTGGACCCGTGGGTAGCTTGCTGGGATCAGAGGCCCCTAGGTGGAGGGCCAAGGGGCACCCTGGGGCCTATACTGCAAGTCCAGGCAGAGATGTGGACCCCTGGGTAGCTTGCTGGGGTCAGAGGCCCCTAGGTGGAGGGCAAGGGAGCACCCTAGGGCCTCCATTGCTAGTCCAGTGAGAGAGGTGGACACCTGGGTAGCTTGCAGGGGTCTTAGGCCTCTAGGTGGAGCTCCAGGGGGCACACTGGGTTCTATTCTGCAAGTCCAGGGAGAGAGGTGGACCCCTGGGTAACTTGCTGGGGTCAGAGGCCCCTAGGTGGAGTGACAAGGGGCACCCTGGGCTCTCTACTGCAAGTTCATAGAGACAGGTGGACCCTTGGGTAGCATGCTGGGGTCAGAGGCCACTAGGTGGAGGGCGAGGGGGCACCCTAAGGCCTATACTTTATGTACAGGGAAAGAGGTAGACCCCTGGGTAGCTTGCTGGGGTCAGAGGCCCCTAGGTAGAAGGCCAGTGGGCACCCTGGGGCCTCTACTGCAAGTCCAGGGAGAGATGTGGACCCCTGGGTGGCTTGCTGGGGTCAGAGGCCCCTAGGTGGAGGGCAAGGGGGCACCCTGGGCCTCTACTGCAAGTCCAAGGAGAGAGGTGGACCCCTGGGTTCCATGCTGGGGTCAGAGGCCCACAGGTGGAGGGCCAGGGGGCAACCTGGGGCCTCTACTGCAAGTCCAGGGAGAGAGGTGGACCCTTGGGTAGCTTGCTTGGGTCTTAGGCCCCTAGGTGGAGCTCCAGGGTGCACCCTAGGGCCTATACTGCAAGTCCAGGGTGAGAGATAGAACCCTGGGTAGCTTGCTGGGATCAGAGGCCCTTAGGTAGAAGGCCAGGGGGCACCCTGGGGCCTCTATTGCAAGTCCAGGGAGAGAGGTTGACCCCTGGGTGGCTTGCTGGGGTCAGAGGCCATTAGGTGGAGGGACAGGGGGCACCCTGGGCTCTCTACTGCAAGTCCAGGGAGACAGGTGGACCCCTGGGTAGCTTGCTGGGGTCAGAGGCCCCTAGGTGAAGCTCCAGGGGGCACCCTAGGGCCTATACTGCAAGTCCAGGGTGAGAGGTGGACCACAGGGTAGCTTGCTGGTTTCTTAGGCCCCTAGGTGGAGCTCCAGGGGGCACCCTAGGGCCTATACTGCAAGTCCAGGGTGAGAGGTGGAACCCTGAGTAGCTTGCTGGGGTCAGAGGCCCCTAGGTGGAGGGCAAGGGAGCACCCTGGAGCCTCCATTGCAAGTCCAGGGAGAGAGGTGGACACCTGGGTAGCTTGCAGGAGTCTTATTCCCCTAGGTGGAGCTCCAGGGGGCACCCTAGGGCCTATACTACAAGTCCAGGGTGAGAGGTGGACCACTGGGAAGCTTGCTGGGGTCAGAGGCCCCTAGGTGTAGGGCCAGGGGGCACCCTGGGGCCTATCCTGCAAGTCCAGGGAGAGAGGTGGACCCCTGGGTAACTTGCTGGGGTCAGAGGCCCCTAGGTGGAGGGACAGGAGGCACCATGGGCTCTCTACTGCAAGTCCAGGGAGACAGGTCGAGCCCTGGGTAGCTTGCTGGGGTCAGACGCCCCTATGTGGAGGGACAGGGCTCACACTGGGGCTTGTGCTGCAAGTCCAGGGAGAGAATTGGACCCCTGGGTAGCATGCTGGAGTCAGAGGCCACTAGGTGGAGGGCCAGGGGGCACCCCAAGGCCTATACTTTATGTCCAGGGAAAGAGGTAGATCCCTGGGTAGCTTGCTGGGGTCAGAGGCCCCTAGGTAGAAGGCCAGGGGGCACCCTGGGGCCTCTACTGCAAGTCCAGGGAGAGAGGTGGACCCCTGGGTGGCTTGCTGGGGTCAGAGGCCCCAAGGTGGAGGGCAAAGGGGCACCCTGGGGCCTCTACTGCAAGTCCAGGGAAAGAGGTAGACCCCTGGGTGGCTTGCTGGGGTCAGAGGCCCCTAGGTGGAGGGACAGGGGGCACCCTGGGCTCTCTACTGCAAGTCAAGGGCGAGAGGTGGATCCCTGGGTAGCATGCTGGGGTCAGAGGCCACTAGGTGGAGGGAAAGGGGGCACCCTAAGGCATATAATTTATGTCCAGGGAAAGAGGTAGACCCCTGGGTAGCTTGCTGGGGTCAGAGGCCCCTAGGTAGAAGGCCAGGGGACACCCTGGGGCCTCTACTGCAAGTCCAGGGAGAGAGGTGGACCCCTGGGTGGCTTGCTGGGGTCAGAAGCCCCTAGGTGTAGGGCAAGGGGGCACCCTGGGGCCTATCCTGCAAGTCCAGGGAGAGAGGTGGACCCATGGGTAGCCTGCTGGGGTCAGAGGCCCCTAGGTAGAAGGCCAGGGGGCACCCTGGGGCCTCTACTGCAAGTCCAGGGAGAGAGGTGGACCCCTGGGTGGATTGCTGGGGTCAGAGGCCCCTAGGTGGAGGGCAAGGGGGCACCCTGGGGCCTCTACTGCTAGTCCAAGGAGAGAGGTGGACCCCTGGGTAGCATGCTGGGGTCAGAGGCCCCTAGGTGGAGGAGCAGGGGGCCCCCTGGGGCCTCTACTGCAAGTCCAGGGAGAGAGGTGGACCCCTGGGTAGCTTGTAGGGGTCAGAGGCCCCTAGGTGGAGGGCAAGAGGGCACCCTGGGGCCTCTACTGCAAGTCCAGGGAGAGACGTGGACCCCTGGGTAGCTTGCTGGGGTCTTAGGCCCCTAGGAGGAGCTCCAGGAGGCACCCTATGGCCTATACTGCAAGTCCAGGGTGAGAGGTGGACCCCTGGGTAACTTGCTGTGGTCAGAGGCCCCTAGGTGGAGGGACAGGGGGCACACTGGGCTTTCTACTGCATGTGCAGGGGGACAGGTGGACCCCGGGGTAGCTTGTTGTGGTCAGAGGCCCCTAGGTGGAGGGCCAGGGGGGACTTTAGGGCCTAAATTGCAAGTCCAGGGAGAGAGGTGGACTCCTGATTAACTTGCAGGGGTCAGAGGCCCCTAGGTGGAGGGCTTGTGGGCACCCTGGGGCCTCTACTGCAAGTCCAGGGAGAGAGGTGGACCCCTGGGTAGCTTGCTGGGGTCTTAGGCCCCTAGGTGGAGGGCCAGGGGGAACCTTGGGGCCTATACTGCAAGTCCAGGGAGAGAGGTGGACCCCTGGGTAGCTTGCTTGGGTCAGAGGCCCCTGGTTGGAGGGCAAGCGGGCACCCTGGGACCTCTACTGCAAGTCCAGGGAGAGATGTGGACCCCTGGTTAGCTTGCAGGGGTCATAGGCCCCTAGGTGGACGGCCTCTGGGCACCCTGGGGCCTCTACTGCAAGTCCAGGGAGAGATGTGGACCCCTGCGTAGCTTGCTGGGGTCTTAGGCCCCTAAGTGGAGGGGCAGAAGGCACACTGGAGTCTATACTGCAAGTCCAGGGAGAAACGTGGACCCCTGGGTAGCTTGCAGGGGTCAGAGGCCCCTAGGTGGAGGGCAAGGGGGCACCCTGGGACCTATAATGCAAGTCCAGGGAGAGAAGTGGACCCCTGGGTAGCTTACAGGGGTCAGAGGCCCCTAGGTGGAGGGCCAGGGGGCACCCTGGGGCCTCCACTGCAAGTCCAGGGAGAGTTGTGGAGCCCTGGGTAACTTGCAGGGGTCAGAGGCAAATAGGTGGAGGGCCTGTGGGCACCCTGGGACCTATACTGCAAGTCCAGGGAGAGAGGTGGACCCCTGAGTAACTTGCTGGGGTCAGAGGCCCCTAGGTGGAGGGCCAGGGGGCACCCTGGGGCCTATACTGCAAGTCCAATGCGAGAGTTGGACCCCTGGGTAGCTTGCAGGGGTCAGAGGCCCCTAGGTGGAGGGCCAGGGGGCACCCTGGGGCCTCTTCTGCAAGTCCAGGGAGAGTTGTGGACCAATGGGTAACTTGCAGGGGTCAGACGCCCCTAGGTGGAGGGCCTGTGGGCACCCTGGGGCCTCTACTGCAAGTCCAGGGAGAGAGGTTGACCCCTGGGTAGCTTGCTGGGGTCTTAGGCCCCTAGGTGGAGGGGCAAGGGGCACCCTGGGGCCTATACTGCAAGTCCAGGGAGAAAGGTGGACCCCAGGGTAGCTTGCAGGGGTCAGATGCCCCTAGGTGGAGGGCCAGGGGGCACCCTGGGGCCTATACTGCAAGTCAAGGGAGAGAGGTGGACCCCTGGGTAAGTTGCTGGGGTCAGAGGCCTCTGGGTGGAGGGCAAGGAGGCACCCTGGGACCTATACTGCAAGTCCAGGGAGAGAGGTGGAACCCTGGATAGCTTGTAGGGGTCAGAGGCCCCTAGGTGGAGGGCCTGTGGGCACCCTGGGGCCTCTACTGCAAGTCCAGGGAGAGATGTGGACCCCTGGGTAGCTTGCTGGGGTATTAGGCCCTTAGGTGGAGGAGCAAAAGGCACCCTGGAGCCTATACTGCATGTCCAGGGAGAAAGGTGGACCCCTGGGTAGCTTGCTGGGGTCAGAGGCCTTTAGGTGGAGGGCAAGGGGGCACCCTTGGGCCTCTACTGCAAGTCCAGGGAGACAGGGGGACACCTGGGTAGCTTGCTGGGGTCTTATGCCCCTAGGTGGAGCTCCAGGGGGCACCCTAGGGCCTATACTGCAAGTCCAGAGAGAGAGAGGTGGACCACTTGGTAGCTGGCTGGGGTCAGAGGCCCCTAGGTGTAGGGCCAGTGGGCACCCTAGGGCCTATCCTGCAAGTCCAGGGAGAGAGGTGGACCCGTGGGTAGCTTGCTGGGGTCTTAGGCCCCTAGGTGGTGGGGCAAAAGGCACCCTGGAGCCTTTACTGCAAGTCCAGGGATAGAAATGGACCCCTGGGTAGCTTGCTGTAGTCAGAGGCCCCTAGGTGTAGGGCCAGGGGGCACCCTGGGGCCTAACCTGCAAGTACAGGGAGAGAGGTGGACCCGTGGGTAGCCTGCTGGGGTCAGAGGCCCCTAGGTGGAGGGCCAGGGGGCACCCTGGAGCCTATACTGCATGTCCAGGGAGAGAGGTGGACCCATGGGTAGCCTGCTGGGGTCAGACGCCCCTAGGTAGAAGGCCAGGGGGCACCCTGGGGCCTCTACTGCAAGTCCAGGGAGAGAGGTGGACCCTGGGTAACTTGCTGGGGTCAGAAGCCCACTGGTTGAGCGCCAGGGGGCACCCTGGGTCCTCTACTGCAAGTCCAGGGAGAGATGTGGACCCCTGGGTAGCTTGTAGGGGTCAGAGGCCCCTAGGTGGAGGGCAAGAGGGCACCCTGGGGCCTCTACTGCAAGTCCAGGGAGAGAGGTGGACCCCTGGGTAGCTTGCTGGGGTCTTAGGCCCCTAGGAGGAGCTCCAGGGGGCACCCTATGGCCTATACTGCAAGTCCAGGGTGAGAGGTGGACCACTTGGTAGCTGGCTGGGGTCAGAGGCCCCTAGGTGTAGGGCCAGTGGGCACCCTAGGGCCTATCCTGCAAGTCCAGGGAGAGAGGTGGACCCGTGGGTAGCTTGCTGGGGTCTTAGGCCCCTAGGTGGAGCTCCAGGGGGCACCCTAGGGCCTATACTGCAAGTCCAGAGAGAGAGAGGTGGACCACTTGGTAGCTGGCTGGGGTCAGAGGCCCCTAGGTGTAGGGCCAGTGGGCACCCTAGGGCCTATCCTGCAAGTCCAGGGAGAGAGGTGGACCCGTGGGTAGCTTGCTGGGGTCTTAGGCCCCTAGGTGGTGGGGCAAAAGGCACCCTGGAGCCTTTACTGCAAGTCCAGGGATAGAAATGGACCCCTGGGTAGCTTGCTGTAGTCAGAGGCCCCTAGGTGTAGGGCCAGGGGGCACCCTGGGGCCTAACCTGCAAGTACAGGGAGAGAGGTGGACCCGTGGGTAGCCTGCTGGGGTCAGAGGCCCCTAGGTGGAGGGCCAGGGGGCACCCTGGAGCCTATACTGCATGTCCAGGGAGAGAGGTGGACCCCTGGGTAGCTTGCTGGGGTCAGAGGCCCCTAGGTGGAGGGCAAGGGGGCACCCTTGGGCCTCTACTGCAAGTCCAGGGAGAGAGGTGGACACCTGGGTAGCTTGCTGGGGTCTTAGGCCCCTAGGTGGAGCTCCAGGGGGCACCCTAGGGCCTATACTGCAAGTCCAGAGAGAGAGGTGGACCCCTGGGTAGCTTGCTGGGGTCAGTGGCCCCTAGGTAGAAGGCCAGGAGGTACCCTGGGGCCTCTACTGCAAGTCCAGGGAGAGAGGTGGAGCCCTGGGTGGCTTGCTGGGGTCAGAGGCCCCTAGGTGGAGGGCAAGGGGGCACCCTGGGGCCTCTACTGCAAGTCCAGGGAGAGAGGTGGACCCCTGGGTAGCTTGCAGGGGTCAGAGGCCCTTAGGTGGAGGGCCATGGGGCACCCTGGGGCCTATACTGCAAGTCCAGGGAGAGAGGTTGACCCCTGGGTAGCTTGCTGGGGTCAGAGGCCCCTAGGTAGAAGGCCAGGCGGCACCCTGGGGCCTCTACTGCAAGTCCAGGGAGAGAGGTGGACCCCTGGGTAGCTTGCAGGGGTCAGAGGCCCTTAGGTGGAGGGCCATGGGGCACCCTGGGGCCTATACTGCAAGTCCAGGGAGAGAGGTGGACCCATGGGTAGCTTGCTGGGGTCAGAGGCCCCTAGGTGTAGGGCCAGGGGGCACCCTGGGGCCTATACTGCAAGTCCAGGGAGAGATGTGGATCCCTGGGTAGCTTGCTGGGGTCAGAGGCCCCTAGGTGTAGGGCAAGGGAGCACCCTGGGGCCTCCACTGTAAGTCCAGGGAGAGAGGTGGACACCTGGGTAGCTTGCAGGGGTCTTAGGCCCCTAGGTGGAGGGCAAGGGGGCACCCTTGGGCCTCTACTGCAAGTCCAGGGAGAGAGGTGGACACCAGGGTAGCTTGCTGGGGTCTTAGGCCCCTAGGTGGAGCTCCAGGGGGCACCCTAGGGCCTATACTGCAAGTCCAGAGAGAGAGGTGGACCACTGGGTAGCTGGCTGGGGTCAGAGGCCCCTAGGTGTAGGGCCAGGGGGCACCCTGGGGCCTATCCTGCAAGTCCAGGGAGAGAGGTGGACCCGTGGGTAGCTTGCTGGGGTCTAAGGCCCCTAGGTGGAGGGGTAAAAGGCACCCTGGAGCCTATACTGCAAGTCCAGGGATAGAAATGGACCCCTGGGTAGCTTGCTGTAGTCAGAGGCCCCTAGGTGTAGGGCCAGGGGGCACCCTGGGGCCTAACCTGCAAGTCCAGGGAGTGAGGTGGACCCGTGGGTAGCCTGCTGGGGTCAGAGGCCCCTAGGTGGAGGGCCAGGGGGCACCCTAAGGCCTATACTTTATGTCCAGGGAAAGAGGTAGACCCCTGGGTAGCTTGCTGGGGTCAGAGGCCCCTAGGTAGAAGGCCAGGGGGCACCCTTGGGCCTCTACTGCAAGTCCAGGGAGAGAGGTGGACACCTGGGTAGCTTGCTGGGGTCTTAGGCCCCTAGGTGGAGCTCCAGGGGGCACCCTAGGGCCTATACTGCAAGTCCAGAGAGAGAGGTGGACCCCTGGGTAGCTTGCTGGGGTCAGAGGCCCCTAGGTAGAAGGCCAGGAGGTACCCTGGGGCCTCTACTGCAAGTCCAGGGAGAGAGGTGGAGCCCTGGGTGGCTTGCTGGGGTCAGAGGCCCCTAGGTGGAGGGCAAGGGGGCACCCTGGGGCCTCTACTGCAAGTCCAGGGAGAGAGGTGAACCCCTGGGTAGCTTGCAGGGGTCAGAGGCCCTTAGGTGGAGGGCCATGGGGCACCCTGGGGCCTATACTGCAAGTCCAGGGAGAGAGGTTGACCCCTGGGTAGCTTGCTGGGGTCAGAGGCCCCTAGGTAGAAGGCCAGGCGGCACCCTGGGGCCTCTACTGCAAGTCCAGGGAGAGAGGTGGACCCCTGGGTAGCTTGCAGGGGTCAGAGGCCCTTAGGTGGAGGGCCATGGGGCACCCTGGGGCCTATACTGCAAGTCCAGGGAGAGAGGTGGACCCATGGGTAGCTTGCTGGGGTCAGAGGCCCCTAGGTGTAGGGCCAGGGGGCACCCTGGGGTCTATACTGCAAGTCCAGGGAGAGATGTGGATCCCTGGGTAGCTTGCTGGGGTCAGAGGCCCCTAGGTGTAGGGCAAGGGAGCACCCTGGGGCCTCCACTGTAAGTCCAGGGAGAGAGGTGGACACCTGGGTAGCTTGCAGGGGTCTTAGGCCCCTAGGTGGAGGGCAAGGGGGCACCCTTGGGCCTCTACTGCAAGTCCAGGGAGAGAGGTGGACACCAGGGTAGCTTGCTGGGGTCTTACGCCCCTAGGTGGAGCTCCAGGGGGCACCCTAGGGCCTATACTGCAAGTCCAGAGAGAGAGGTGGACCACTGGGTAGCTGGCTGGGGTCAGAGGCCCCTAGGTAGAAGGCCAGGCGGCACCCTGGGGCCTCTACTGCAAGTCCAGGGAGAGAGGTGGACCCCTGGGTAGCTTGCTGGGGTCAGAGGCCCCTAGGTGGAGTGACAAGGGGCACCCTGGGCTCTCTACTGCAAGTTCATAGAGGCCCCTAGGTGGAGCTCCAGGGGGCACACTGGGTTCTATTCTGCAAGTCCAGGGAGAGAGGTGGACCCTTGGGTAGCATGCTGGGGTCAGAGGCCACTAGGTGGAGGGCGAGGGGGCACCCTAAGGCCTATACTTTATGTCCAGGGAAAGAGGTAGACCCCTGGGTAGCTTGCTGGGGTCAGAGGCCCCTAGGTAGAAGGCCAGTGGGCACCCTGGGGCCTCTACTGCAAGTTCAGGGAGAGATGTGGACCCCTGGGTGGCTTGCTGGGGTCAGAGGCCCCTAGGTGGAGGGCAAGGGGGCACCCTGGGCCTCTACTGCAAGTCCAAGGAGAGAGGTGGACCCCTGGGTTCCATGCTGGGGTCAGAGGCCCACAGGTGGAGGGCCAGGGGGCAACCTGGGGCCTCTACTGCAAGTCCAGGGAGAGAGGTGGACCCTTGGGTAGCTTGCTTGGGTCTTAGGCCCCTAGGTGGAGCTCCAGGGTGCACCCTAGGGCCTATACTGCAAGTCCAGGGTGAGAGATAGAACCCTGGGTAGCTTGCTGGGATCAGAGGCCCTTAGGTAGGAGGCCAGGGGGCACCCTGGGGCCTCTATTGCAAGTCCAGGGAGAGAGGTTGACCCCTGGGTGGCTTGCTGGGGTCAGAGGCCATTAGGTGGAGGGACAGGGGGCACCCTGGGCTCTCTACTGCAAGTCCAGGGAGACAGGTGGACCCCTGGGTAGCTTGCTGGGGTCAGAGGCCCCTAGGTGAAGCTCCAGGGGGCACCCTAGGGCCTATACTGCAAGTCCAGGGTGAGAGGTGGACCACAGGGTAGCTTGCTGGTTTCTTAGGCCCCTAGGTGGAGCTCCAGGGGGCACCCTAGGGCCTATACTGCAAGTCCAGGGTGAGAGGTGGAACCCTGAGTAGCTTGCTGGGGTTAGAGGCCCCTAGGTGGAGGGCAAGGGAGCACCCTGGAGCCTCCATTGCAAGTCCAGGGAGAGAGGTGGACACCTGGGTAGCTTGCAGGAGTCTTAGGCCCCTAGGTGGAGCTCCAGGGGGCACCCTAGGGCCTATACTACAAGTCCAGGGTGAGAGGTGGACCACTGGGAAGCTTGCTGGGGTCAGAGGCCCCTAGGTGTAGGGCCAGGGGGCACCCTGGGGCCTATCCTGCAAGTCCAGGGAGAGAGGTGGACCCCTGGGTAACTTGCTGGGGTCAGAGGCCCCTAGGTGGAGGGACAGGAGGCACCATGGGCTCTCTACTGCAAGTCCAGGGAGACAGGTGGACCCCTGGGTAGCTTGCTGGGGTCAGACGCCCCTATGTGGAGGGACAGGGCTCACCCTGGGGCTTGTGCTGCAAGTCCAGGGAGAGAGTTGGACCCCTGGGTAGCATGCTGGAGTCAGAGGCCACTAGGTCGAGGGCCAGGGGGCACCCCAAGGCCTATACTTTATGTCCAGGGAAAGAGGTAGACCCCTGGGTAGCTTGCTGGGGTCAGAGGCCCCTAGGTAGAAGGCCAGGGGGCACCCTGGGGCCTCTACTGCAAGTCCAGGGAGAGAGGTGGACCCCTGGGTGGCTTGCTGGGGTCAGAGGCCCCAAGGTGGAGGGCAAAGGGGCACCCTGGGGCCTCTACTGCAAGTCCAGGGAAAGAGGTAGACCCCTGGGTGGCTTGCTGGGGTCAGAGGCCCCTAGGTGGAGGGACAGGGGGCACCCTGGGCTCTCTACTGCAAGTCCAGGGAGACAGGTAGACCCCTGGGTAGCTTGCTGGGGTCAGAGGCTCTAGGTGGAGGGCCAAGGGGCACCCTGGGGCCTATACTGCAAGTCCAGAGAGAGAGGTGGACCCCTGGGTAGCTTGCTGGTGTCAGAGGCCCCTAGGTGGAGGGCAAGGGAGCACCCTGGGGCCTCCATTGCAAGTCCAGGGAGAGAGGTGGACACCTGGGTAGCTTGCAGGGGTCTTAGGCCCCTAGGTGGAGCTCCAGGGGGCACCCTAGGGACTATACTGCAAGTCCAGGGAGAGAGGTGGACCCCTGGGTAACTTGCAGGGGTCTTAGGCCCCTAGGTGGAGCTACAGGGGGCACCCTAGGGACTTTACTGCAAGTCCAGGGAGAGAGGTGGACCCCTGGGTAACTTGCTGGGGTCAGAGGCCCCAAGGTGGAGGGACAGGGGGCACCCTGGGCTCTCTACTGCAAGTCAAGGGCGAGAGGTGGATCCCTGGGTAGCATGCTGGGGTCAGAGGCCACTAGGTGGAGGGACAGGGGGCACCCTAAGGCCTATACTTTATGTCCAGGGAAAGAGGTAGACCCCTGGGTAGCTTGCTGGGGTCAGAGGCCCCTAGGTAGAAGGCCAGGGGACACCCTGGGGCCTCTACTGCAAGTCCAGGGAGAGAGGTGGACCCCTGGGTGGCTTGCTGGGGTCAGAAGCCCCTAGGTGTAGGGCAAGGGGGCACCCTGGGGCCTATCCTGCAAGTCCAGGGAGAGAGGTGGACCCATGGGTAGCCTGCTGGGGTCAGAGGCCCCTAGGTAGAAGGCCAGGGGGCACCCTGGGGCCTCTACTGCAAGTCCAGGGAGAGAGGTGGACCCCTGGGTGGATTGCTGGGGTCAGAGGCCCCTAGGTGGAGGGCAAGGGGGCACCCTGGGGCCTCTACTGCTAGTCCAAGGAGAGAGGTGGACCCCTGGGTAGCATGCTGGGGTCAGAGGCCCCTAGGTGGAGGACCAGGGGGCCCCCTAGGGCCTCTACTGCAAGTCCAGGGAGAGAGGTGGACCCGTGGGTAGCTTGCTGGGGTCTTAGGCCCCTAGGTGGTGGGGCAAAAGGCACCCTGGAGCCTTTACTGCAAGTCCAGGGATAGAAATGGACCCCTGGGTAGCTTGCTGTAGTCAGAGGCCCCTAGGTGTAGGGCCAGGGGGCACCCTGGGGCCTAACCTGCAAGTACAGGGAGAGAGGTGGACCCGTGGGTAGCCTGCTGGGGTCAGAGGCCCCTAGGTGGAGGGCCAGGGGGCACCCTGGAGCCTATACTGCATGTCCAGGGAGAGAGGTGGACCCATGGGTAGCCTGCTGGGGTCAGACGCCCCTAGGTAGAAGGCCAGGGGGCACCCTGGGGCCTCTACTGCAAGTCCAGGGAGAGAGGTGGACCCTGGGTAACTTGCTGGGGTCAGAAGCCCACTGGTTGAGCGCCAGGGGGCACCCTGGGTCCTCTACTGCAAGTCCAGGGAGAGATGTGGACCCCTGGGTAGCTTGTAGGGGTCAGAGGCCCCTAGGTGGAGGGCAAGAGGGCACCCTGGGGCCTCTACTGCAAGTCCAGGGAGAGAGGTGGACCCCTGGGTAGCTTGCTGGGGTCTTAGGCCCCTAGGAGGAGCTCCAGGGGGCACCCTATGGCCTATACTGCAAGTCCAGGGTGAGAGGTGGACCCCTGGGTAACTTGCTGTGGTCAGAGGCCCCTAGGTGGAGGGACAGGGGGCACCCTGGGCTTTCTACTGCATGTGCAGGGAGACAGGTGGACCCCGGGGTAGCTTGCTGTGGTCAGAGGCCCCTAGGTGGAGGGCCAGGGGGGACCTTAGGGCCTAAATTGCAAGTTCAGGGAGAGAGGTGGACTCCTGATTAACTTGCAGGGGTCAGAGGCCCCTAGGTGGAGGGCTTGTGGGCACCCTGGGGCCTCTACTGCAAGTCCAGGGAGAGAGGTGGACCCCTGAGTAGCTAGCTGGGGTCTTAGGCCCCTAGGTGGAGGGCCAGGGGGAACCTTGGGGCCTATACTGCAAGTCCAGGGAGAGAGGTGGACCCCTGGGTAGCTTGCTTGGGTCAGAGGCCCCTGGTTGGAGGGCAAGGGGGCACCCTGGGACCTCTACTGCAAGTCCAGGGAGAGATGTGGACCCCTGGTTAGCTTGCAGGGGTCATAGGCCCCTAGGTGGAGGGCCTCTGGGCACCCTGGGGCCTCTACTGCAAGTCCAGGGAGAGATGTGGACCCCTGGGTAGCTTGCTGGGGTCTTAGGCCCATAGGTGGAGGGGCAGAAGGCACCCTGGAGTCTATACTGCAAGTCCAGGGAGAAAGGGGGACCCCTGGGTAGCTTGCAGGGGTCAGAGGCCCCTAGGTGGAGGGCAAGGGGGCACCCTGGGACCTATAATGCAAGTCCAGGGAGAGAAGTGGACCCCTGGGTAGCTTACAGGGGTCAGAGGCTCCTAGGTGGAGGGCCAGGGGGCACACTGGGGCCTCCACTGCAAGTCCAGGGAGAGTTGTGGAGCCCTGGGTAACTTGCAGGGGTCAGAGGCCCATAGGTGGAGGCTCTGTGGGCACCCTGGGGCCTATACTGCAAGTCCAATGAGAGAGGTGGACCCCTGGGTAGCTTGCAGTGGTCAGAGGCCCCTAGGTGGAGGGCCAGGGGGCACACTGGGGCCTCTTCTGCAAGTCCAGGGAGAGTTGTGGACCCCTGGGTAACTTGCAGGGGTCAGACGCCTAGGTGGAGGGCCTGTGGGCACCCTGGGGCCTCTACTGCAAGTCCAGGGAGAGAGGTTGACCCCTGGGTAGCTTGCTGGGGTCTTAGGCCCCTAGGTGGAGGGGCAAGGGGCACCCTGGGGCCTATACTGCAAGTCCAGGGAGAAAGGTGGACCCCAGGGTAGCTTGCAGGGGTCAGAGGCCCCTAGGTGGAGGGCCAGGGGGCACCCTGGGGCCTATACTGCAAGTCAAGGGAGAGAGGTGGACCCCTGGGTAAGTTGCTGGGGTCAGAGGCCCCTGGGTGGAGGGCAAGGAGGCACCCTGGGACCTATACTGCAAGTCCAGGGAGAGAGGTGGAACCCTGGGTAGCTTGTAGGGGTCAGAGGCCCCTAGGTGGAGGGCCTGTGGGCACCCTGGGGCCTCTACTGCAAGTCCAGGGAGAGATGTGGACCCCTGGGTAGCTTGCTGGGGTATTAGGCCCTTAGGTGGAGGGGCAAAAGGCACCCTGGAGCCTATACTGCATGTCCAGGGAGAGAGGTGGACCCCTGGGTAGCTTGCTGGGGTCAGAGGCCCCTAGGTGGAGGGCAAGGGGGCACCCTTGGGCCTCTACTGCAAGTCCAGGGAGAGAGGTGGACACCTGGGTAGCTTGCTGGGGTCTTAGGCCCCTAGGTGGAGCTCCAGGGGGCACCCTAGGGCCTATACTGCAAGTCCAGAGAGAGAGGTGGACCCCTGGGTAGCTTGCTGGGGTCAGTGGCCCCTAGGTAGAAGGCCAGGAGGTACCCTGGGGCCTCTACTGCAAGTCCAGGGAGAGAGGTGGAGCCCTGGGTGGCTTGCTGGGGTCAGAGGCCCCTAGGTGGAGGGCAAGGGGGCACCCTGGGGCCTCTACTGCAAGTCCAGGGAGAGAGGTGGACCCCTGGGTAGCTTGCAGGGGTCAGAGGCCCTTAGGTGGAGGGCCATGGGGCACCCTGGGGCCTATACTGCAAGTCCAGGGAGAGAGGTTGACCCCTGGGTAGCTTGCTGGGGTCAGAGGCCCCTAGGTAGAAGGCCAGGCGGCACCCTGGGGCCTCTACTGCAAGTCCAGGGAGAGAGGTGGACCCCTGGGTAGCTTGCAGGTGTCAGAGGCCCTTAGGTGGAGGGCCATGGGGCACCCTGGGGCCTATACTGCAAGTCCAGGGAGAGAGGTGGACCCATGGGTAGCTTGCTGGGGTCAGAGGCCCCTAGGTGTAGGGCCAGGGGGCACCCTGGGGCCTATACTGCAAGTCCAGGGAGAGATGTGGATCCCTGGGTAGCTTGCTGGGGTCAGAGGCCCCTAGGTGTAGGGCAAGGGAGCACCCTGGGGCCTCCACTGTAAGTCCAGGGAGAGAGGTGGACACCTGGGTAGCTTGCAGGGGTCTTAGGCCCCTAGGTGGAGGGCAAGGGGGCACCCTTGGGCCTCTACTGCAAGTCCAGGGAGAGAGGTGGACACCAGGGTAGCTTGCTGGGGTCTTAGGCCCCTAGGTGGAGCTCCAGGGGGCACCCTAGGGCCTATACTGCAAGTCCAGAGAGAGAGGTGGACCACTGGGTAGCTGGCTGGGGTCAGAGGCCCCTAGGTGTAGGGCCAGGGGGCACCCTGGGGCCTATCCTGCAAGTCCAGGGAGAGAGGTGGACCCGTGGGTAGCTTGCTGGGGTCTAAGGCCCCTAGGTGGAGGGGTAAAAGGCACCCTGGAGCCTATACTGCAAGTCCAGGGATAGAAATGGACCCCTGGGTAGCTTGCTGTAGTCAGAGGCCCCTAGGTGTAGGGCCAGGGGGCACCCTGGGGCCTAACCTGCAAGTCCAGGGAGTGAGGTGGACCCGTGGGTAGCCTGCTGGGGTCAGAGGCCCCTAGGTGGAGGGCCAGGGGGCACCCTAAGGCCTATACTTTATGTCCAGGGAAAGAGGTAGACCCCTGGGTAGCTTGCTGGGGTCAGAGGCCCCTAGGTAGAAGGCCAGGGGGCACCCTTGGGCCTCTACTGCAAGTCCAGGGAGAGAGGTGGACACCTGGGTAGCTTGCTGGGGTCTTAGGCCCCTAGGTGGAGCTCCAGGGGGCACCCTAGGGCCTATACTGCAAGTCCAGAGAGAGAGGTGGACCCCTGGGTAGCTTGCTGGGGTCAGAGGCCCCTAGGTAGAAGGCCAGGAGGTACCCTGGGGCCTCTACTGCAAGTCCAGGGAGAGAGGTGGAGCCCTGGGTGGCTTGCTGGGGTCAGAGGCCCCTAGGTGGAGGGCAAGGGGGCACCCTGGGGCCTCTACTGCAAGTCCAGGGAGAGAGGTGAACCCCTGGGTAGCTTGCAGGGGTCAGAGGCCCTTAGGTGGAGGGCCATGGGGCACCCTGGGGCCTATACTGCAAGTCCAGGGAGAGAGGTTGACCCCTGGGTAGCTTGCTGGGGTCAGAGGCCCCTAGGTAGAAGGCCAGGCGGCACCCTGGGGCCTCTACTGCAAGTCCAGGGAGAGAGGTGGACCCCTGGGTAGCTTGCAGGGGTCAGAGGCCCTTAGGTGGAGGGCCATGGGGCACCCTGGGGCCTATACTGCAAGTCCAGGGAGAGAGGTGGACCCATGGGTAGCTTGCTGGGGTCAGAGGCCCCTAGGTGTAGGGCCAGGGGGCACCCTGGGGTCTATACTGCAAGTCCAGGGAGAGATGTGGATCCCTGGGTAGCTTGCTGGGGTCAGAGGCCCCTAGGTGTAGGGCAAGGGAGCACCCTGGGGCCTCCACTGTAAGTCCAGGGAGAGAGGTGGACACCTGGGTAGCTTGCAGGGGTCTTAGGCCCCTAGGTGGAGGGCAAGGGGGCACCCTTGGGCCTCTACTGCAAGTCCAGGGAGAGAGGTGGACACCAGGGTAGCTTGCTGGGGTCTTACGCCCCTAGGTGGAGCTCCAGGGGGCACCCTAGGGCCTATACTGCAAGTCCAGAGAGAGAGGTGGACCACTGGGTAGCTGGCTGGGGTCAGAGGCCCCTAGGTGTAGGGCCAGGGGGCACCCTGGGGCCTATCCTGCAAGTCCAGGGAGAGAGGTGGACCCGTGGGTAGCTTGCTGGGGTCTAAGGCCCCTAGGTGGAGGGGTAAAAGGCACCCTGGAGCCTATACTGCAAGTCCAGGGATAGAAATGGACCCCTGGGTAGCTTGCTGTAGTCAGAGGCCCCTAGGTGTAGGGCCAGGGGGCACCCTGGGGCCTAACCTGCAAGTCCAGGGATTGAGGTGGACCCGTGGGTAGCCTGCTGGGGTCAGAGGCCCCTAGGTGGAGGGCCAGGGGGCACCCTAAGGCCTATACTTTATGTCCAGGGAAAGAGGTAGACCCCTGGGTAGCTTGCTGGGGTCAGAGGCCCCTAGGTAGAAGGCCAGGGGGCACCCTGGGGCCTCTACTGCAAGTCCAGGGAGAGAGGTGGACCCCAGGGTGGCTTGCTGGGGTCAGAGGCCCCTAGGTGGAGGGCAAGGGGGCACCTTGGGGCCTCTAATGCAAGTCCAGGGAGAGACGTGGACCCCTGGGTAGCTTGCAGGGGTCAGAGGCTATTAGGTGGAGGGCCATGGGGCACCCTGGGGCTTATACTGCAAGTCCAGGGAGAGAGGTTGACCCCTGGGTAGCTTGCTGGGGTCAGAGGCCCCTAGGTGTAGGGCCAGGGGGCACCCTGGGGCCTATACTGCAAGTCCAGGGAGAGAGGTGGATCCCTGGGTAGCTTGCTGGGGTCAGAGGCCACTAGGTGTAGGGCAAGGGAGCACCCTGGGGCCTCCACTGCAAGTCCAGGGAGAGAGGTGGACACCTGGGTAGATTGCTGGGGTCTTAGGCCCCTAGGTGGAGCTCAAGGGGGCACCCTGGGCTCTCTACTGCAAGTCCAGGGAGACAGGTGGACCCCTGGGTAGCTTCCTGGGGTCAGGGGCCCCTATGTGGAGGGCCAGGGGGCCCCCTGGGGCCTCTACTGCAAGTCCAGGGAGAGAGGTGGACCCCTGAGTAGCTTGCTGGGGTCAGAGGCCCCTAGGTGTAGGGCCAGGGGGCACCCTGGGGCCTATACTGCAAGTCCAGGGAGAGAGGTGGAACCCTGGATAGCTTGTAGGGGTCAGAGGCCCCTAGGTGGAGGGCCTGTGGGCACCCTGGGGCCTCTACTGCAAGTCCAGGGAGAGATGTGGACCCCTGGGTAGCTTGCTGGGGTATTAGGCCCTTAGGTGGAGGAGCAAAAGGCACCCTGGAGCCTATACTGCATGTCCAGGGAGAAAGGTGGACCCCTGGGTAGCTTGCTGGGGTCAGAGGCCTTTAGGTGGAGGGCAAGGGGGCACCCTTGGGCCTCTACTGCAAGTCCAGGGAGACAGGGGGACACCTGGGTAGCTTGCTGGGGTCTTAGGCCCCTAGGTGGAGCTCCAGGGGGCACCCTAGGGCCTATACTGCAAGTCCAGAGAGAGAGAGGTGGACCACTGGGTAGCTGGCTGGGGTAAGAGGCCCCTAGGTGTAGGGCCAGTGGGCACCCTAGGGCCTATCCTGCAAGTCCAGGGAGAGAGGTGGACCCGTGGGTAGCTTGCTGGGGTCTTAGGCCCCTAGGTGGTGGGGCAAAAGGCACCCTGGAGCCTATACTGCAAGTCCAGGGATAGAAATGGACCCCTGGGTAGCTTGCTGTAGTCAGAGGCCCCTAGGTGTAGGGCCAGGGGGCACCCTGGGGCCTAACCTGCAAGTACAGGGAGAGAGGTGGACCCGTGGGTAGCCTGCTGGGGTCAGAGGCCCCTAGGTGGAGGGCCAGGGGGCACCCTGGAGCCTATACTGCATGTCCAGGGAGAGAGGTGGACCCATGGGTAGCCTGCTGGGGTCAGACGCCCCTAGGTAGAAGGCCAGGGGGCACCCTGGGGCCTCTACTGCAAGTCCAGGGAGAGAGGTGGACCCTGGGTAACTTGCTGGGGTCAGAAGCCCACTGGTTGAGCGCCAGGGGGCACCCTGGGGCCTCTACTGCAAGTCCAGGGAGAGATGTGGACCCCTGGGTAGCTTGTAGGGGTCAGAGGCCCCTAGGTGGAGGGCAAGAGGGCACCCTGGGGCCTCTACTGCAAGTCCAGGGAGAGAGGTGGACCCCTGGGTAGCTTGCTGGGGTCTTAGGCCCCTAGGAGGAGCTCCAGGGGGCACCCTATGGCCTATACTGCAAGTCCAGGGTGAGAGGTGGACCCCTGGGTAACTTGCTGTGGTCAGAGGCCCCTAGGTGGAGGGACAGGGGGCACCCTGGGCTTTCTACTGCATGTGCAGGGGGACAGGTGGACCCCGGGGTAGCTTGCTGTGGTCAGAGGCCCCTAGGTGGAGGGCCAGGGGGGACCTTAGGGCCTAAATTGCAAGTTCAGGGAGAGAGGTGGACTCCTGATTAACTTGCAGGGGTCAGAGGCCCCTAGGTGGAGGGCTTGTGGGCACCCTGGGGCCTCTACTGCAAGTCCAGGGAGAGAGGTGGACCCCTGAGTAGCTAGCTGGGGTCTTAGGCCCCTAGGTGGAGGGCCAGGGGGAACCTTGGGGCCTATACTGCAAGTCCAGGGAGAGAGGTGGACCCCTGGGTAGCTTGCTTGGGTCAGAGGCCCCTGGTTGGAGGGCAAGGGGGCACCCTGGGACCTCTACTGCAAGTCCAGGGAGAGATGTGGACCCCTGGTTAGCTTGCAGGGGTCATAGGCCCCTAGGTGGAGGGCCTCTGGGCACCCTGGGGCCTCTACTGCAAGTCCAGGGAGAGATGTGGACCCCTGAGTAGCTTGCTGGGGTCTTAGGCCCATAGGTGGAGGGGCAGAAGGCACCCTGGAGTCTATACTGCAAGTCCAGGGAGAAAGGGGGACCCCTGGGTAGCTTGCAGGGATCAGAGGCCCCTAGGTGGAGGGCAAGGGGGCACCCTGGGACCTATAATGCAAGTCCAGGGAGAGAAGTGGACCCCTGGGTAGCTTACAGGGGTCAGAGGCTCCTAGGTGGAGGGCCAGGGGGCACCCTGGGGCCTCCACTGCAAGTCCAGAGAGAGTTGTGGAGCCCTGGGTAACTTGCAGGGGTCAGAGGCCCATAGGTGGAGGCTCTGTGGGCACCCTGGGGCCTATACTGCAAGTCCAATGAGAGAGGTGGACCCCTGGGTAGCTTGCAGTGGTCAGAGGCCCCTAGGTGGAGGGCCAGGGGGCACACTAGGGCCTCTTCTGCAAGTCCAGGGAGAGTTGTGGACCCCTGGGTAACTTGCAGGGGTCAGACGCCCCTAGGTGGAGGGCCTGTGGGCACCCTGGGGCCTCTACTGCAAGTCCAGGGAGAGAGGTTGACCCCTGGGTAGCTTGCTGGGGTCTTAGGCCCCTAGGTGGAGCTCCAGGGGGCACCCTAGGGCCTATACTGCAAGTGCAGAGAGAGAGGTGGACCCCTGGGTAGCTTGCTGGGGTCAGAGGCCCCTAGGTAGAAGGCCAGGAGGTACCCTGGGGCCTCTACTGCAAGTCCAGGGAGAGAGGTGGAGCCCTGGGTGGCTTGCTGGGGTCAGAGGCCCCTAGGTGGAGGGCAAGGGGGCACCCTGGGGCCTCTACTGCAAGTCCAGGGAGAGAGGTGGACCCCTGGGTAGCTTGCAGGGGTCAGAGGCCCTTAGGTGGAGGGCCATGGGGCACCCTGGGGCCTATACTGCAAGTCCAGGGAGAGAGGTTGACCCCTGGGTAGCTTGCTGGGATCAGAGGCCCCTAGGTAGAAGGCCAGGCTGCACCCTGGGGCCTCTACTGCAAGTCCAGGGAGAGAGGTGGACCCCTGGGTAGCTTGCAGGGGTCAGAGGCCCTTAGGTGGAGGGCCATGGGGCACCCTGGGGCCTATACTGCAAGTCCACGGAGAGAGGTGGACCCATGGGTAGCTTGCTGGGGTCAGAGGCCCCTAGGTGTAGGGCCAGGGGGCACCCTGGGGCCTATACTGCAAGTCCAGGGAGAGATGTGGATCCCTGGGTAGCTTGCTGGGGTCAGAGGCCCCTAGGTGTAGGGCAAGGGAGCAACCTGGGGCCTCCACTGTAAGTCCAGGGAGAGAGGTGGACACCTGGGTAGCTTGCAGGGGTCTTAGGCCCCTAGGTGGAGGGCAAGGGGGCACCCTTGGGCCTCTACTGCAAGTCCAGGGAGAGAGGTGGACACCAGGGTAGCTTGCTGGGGTCTTAGGCCCCTAGGTGGAGCTCCAGGGGGCACCCTAGGGCCTATACTGCAAGTCCAGAGAGAGAGGTGGACCACTGGGTAGCTGGCTGGGGTTAGAGGCCCCTAGGTGTAGGGCCAGGGGGCACCCTGGGGCCTATCCTGCAAGTCCAGGGAGAGAGGTGGACCCGTGGGTAGCTTGCTGGGGTCTAAGGCCCCTAGGTGGAGGGGTAAAAGGCACCCTGGAGCCTATACTGCAAGTCCAGGGATAGAAATGGACCCCTGGGTAGCTTGCTGTAGTCAGAGGCCCCTAGGTGTAGGGCCAGGGGGCACCCTGGGGCCTAACCTGCAAGTCCAGGGAGTGAGGTGGACCCGTGGGTAGCCTGCTGGGGTCAGAGGCCCCTAGGTGGAGGGCCAGGGGGCACCCTAAGGCCTATACTTTATGTCCAGGGAAAGAGGTAGACCCCTGGGTAGCTTGCTGGGGTCAGAGGCCCCTAGGTAGAAGGCCAGGGGGCACCCTGGGGCCTCTACCGCAAGTCCAGGGAGAGAATTGGACCCCTGGGTGGCTTGCTGGGGTCAGAGGCCCCTAGGTGGAGGGCAAGGGGGCACCCTGGGGCCTCTACTGCAAGTCCAGGGAGAGAGGTGGACCCCTGGGTAGATTGCAGGGGTCAGATGCCCTTAGGTGGAGGGCCATGGGGCACCCTGGGGCCTCTACTGCAAGTCCAGGGAGAGAGGTTGACCCCTGGGTAGCTTGCTGGGGTCAGAGGCCCCTAGGTAGAAGGCCAGGGGGCACCCTGGGGCCTATACTGCAAGTCCAGCGAGAGAGGTGGACCCATGGGTAGCTTGCTGGGGTCAGAGGCCCCTAGGTGTAGGGCCAGGGGGCACCCTTGCGCCTATACTGCAAGTCCAGGGAGAGAGGTGGATCCCTGGGTAGCTTGCTGGGGTCAGAGGCCCCTAGGTGTAGGGCAAGGTAGCACCCTGGGGCCTCCACTGCAAGTCCAGGGAGAGAGGTGGACACCTGGGTAGCTTGCTGGGGTCTTAGGCCCCTAGGTGGAGCTCCAGGGGGCAACCTGGGCTCTCTACTGCAAGTCCAGGGAGACAGGTGGACCCCTGGGTAGCTTGCTGGGGTCAGGGGCCCTTATGTGGAGAGCCAGGGCTCACCCTGGGGCCTGCGCTGCAAGTCCAGGGAGAGAGGTTGACCCCTGGGTAGCATGCTGGGGTCAGAGGCCAGTAGGTGGAGGGCAAGGGGACACCCTAATTCCTATACTTTATGTCCAGGGAAAGAGGTAGACCCCTGGGTAGCTTGCTGGGGTCAGATGCCCCTAGGTAGAAGGCCAGGGGGCACCCTGGGGCCTCTACTGCAAGTCCAGGGAGAGAGGTGGACCCCTGGGTAGCTTGCTGGGGTCAGGGGCCCCTATGTGGAGGGCCGGGGCTCACCCTGGGGCTTGTGCTGAAAGTCCAGGGAGAGAGTTGGACCCCTGGGTAGCATGCTGGGGTCAGAGGCCACTAGGTGGAGGGACAGGGGGCACCCAAAGGCCTATACTTTATGTCCAGGGAAAGAGGTAGACCCCTGGGTAGCTTGCTGGGGTCAGAGGCCCCTAGGTAGAAGGCAGGGGGCACCATGGGGCCTCTACTGCAAGTCCAGGGAGAGAAGTGGACCCCTGGGTAGCTTGCAGGGGTCAGAGGCCCCTAGGTGGAGGGCAAGAGGGCACCCTGGGGCCTCTACTGCAAGTCCAGGAAGAGAGGTGGACTCCTGGGTAGCTTCCAGGGGTCAGAGGCCCTTAGGTGGAGGGCCATGGGGCACGCTGGGGCCTACACTGCAAGTCCAGGGAGAGAGGTAGACCCCTGGGTAGCTTTCTGGGGTCAGCGGCCCCTAGGTAGAAGGCCAGGGGGCACCCTGTGGCCTCTACTGCAAGTCCAGGGAGAGAGGTGGACCCCTGGGTGGCTTGCTGGGGACAGAGGCCCCTAGGTGTAGGGCAAGGGGGCACCCTGGGTCCTATCCTGCAACTCCAGGGAGAGAGGTGGACCCATGGGTAGCCTGCTGGGGTCAGAGGACCCTAGGTAGAAGGCCAGGGGGCACCCTGGGGCCTCTACTGCAAGTCCAGGGAGAGAGGTGGACCCCTGGGTGGATTGCTGGGGTCAGAGGCCCCTAGGTGGAGGGCAAGGGGGCACCCTGGGGCCTCTACTGCTAGTCCAAGGAGAGAGGTGGACCCCTGGGTAGCATGCTGGGGTCAGAGGCCCCTAGGTGGAGGACCAGGGGGCCCCCTGGGGCCTCTACTGCAAGTCCAGGGAGAGAGGTGGACCCCTGAGTAGCTTGTAGGGGTCAAAGGCCCCTAGGTGGAGCTCCAGGGGGCACCCTAGGGCCTATTCTGCAAGTCCAGGGTGAGAGGTGGACCCTGGGTAACTTGCTGGGGTCAGAAGCCCACTGGTTGAGGGCCAGGGGGCACCCTGGGGCCTCTACTGCAAGTCCAGGGAGAGATGTGGACCCCTGGGTAGCTTGTAGGGGTCAGAGGCCCCTAGGTGGAGGGCAAGAGGGCACCCTGGGGCCTCTACTGCAAGTCCAGGGAGAGAGGTGGACCCCTGGGTAGCTTGCTGGGGTCTTAGGCCCCTAGGAGGAGCTCCAGGGGGCACCCTATGGCCTATACTGCAAGTCCAGGGTGAGAGGTGGACCCCTGGGTAACTTGCTGTGGTCAGAGGCCGCTAGGTGGAGGGACAGGGGGCACCCTGGGCTTTCTACTGCATGTGCAGGGGGACAGGTAGACCCCTGGGTAGCTTGCTGGGGTCAGAGGCCCCTAGGTAGAAGGCCAGGGGGTACCCTGGGGCCTCTACTGTAAGTCCAGGGAGAGAGGTGGACCCTTGGGTGGCTTGCTGGGGTCAGAGGCCCTTAGGTGGAGGGCCATGGGGCACCCTGGGGCCCATACTGCAAGTCCAGGGAGAGAGGTGGACCCATGGGTAGCTTGCTGGGGTCAGAGGCCCCTAGGTGTAGGGCCAGGGGGCACCCTGGGGCCTATACTGCAGGTCCAGGGAGAGAGATGGATCCCTGGGTAGCTTGCTGGGGTCAGAGGCCCCTAGGTGTAGGGCAAGGGAGCACCCTGGGGCCTCCACTGCAAGTCCAGGGAGAGAGGTGGACACCTGGGTAGATTGCTGGGGTCTTAGGCCCCTAGGTGGAGCTCCAGGGGGCACCCTGGGCTCTCTACTGCAAGTCCAGGGAGACAGGTGGACCCCTGGGTAGCTTCCTGGGGTCAGGGGCCCCTATGTGGAGGGCCAGGGCTCACCCTGGGGCCTGTGCTGCAAGTCCAGGGAGAGAGGTTGACCCCTGGGTAGCATGCTGGGGTCAGAGGCCACTAAGTGGAGGGCAAGGGGGCACCCTAAGGCCTATACTTTATGTCCAGGGAAAGAGGTAGACCCCTGGGTAGCTTGCTGGGGTCAGAGGCCCCTAGGTAGAAGGCCAGGGGGCACCCTGGGGCCTCTACTGCAAGTCCAGGGAGAGAGGTGGACCCCTGGGTGGCTTGCAGGGATCAGAGGCCCTTAGGTGGAGGGCCATGGGGCACCCTGGGGCCTATACTGCAAGTCTAGGGAGAGAGGTAGACCCCTGCGTAGCTTGCTGGGGTCAGAGGCCCCTAGGTAGAAGGCCAGGGGTTACCCTGGGGCCTCTACTGCAAGTCTAAGTAGAGAGAGGTGGACCCCTGGGTAGTTTGCAGGGGTCAGAGGCCCTTAGGTGGAGGGCCATGGGGCACCCTGGGGCCTATACTGCAAGTCCAGGGAGAGAGGTAGACCCCTGCGTAGCTTGCTGGGGTCAGAGCCCCCTAGGTAGAAGGCCAGGGGTTACCCTGGGGCCTCTACTGCAAGTCTAGGGAGAGAGGTGGACCCCTGGGTAGTTTGCAGGGGTCAGAGGCCCTTAGGTGGAGGGCCATGGGGCACCCTGGGGCCTATACTGCAAGACCAGGGAGAGAGGTGGACCCCTTGGTAGCTATATGGGGTCAGAGGTTCCTAGGTAGAGGGCCAGGGGGCACCCTGGGGCCTATACTGCAAGTCCAGGGATACAAGTGGACCCCTGGGTAGCTTGCTGGGGTCAGAGGTCCCTAGGTGTAGGGCCAGGGGGCACCCTGGGGCCTATCCTGCAAGTCCAGGGAGAGAGGTGGAATCGTGGGTAGCCTGCTGGGGTCAGAGGCCCCTATGTGGAGGGCCAGGGGCACCCTGGGGCCTCTACTGCAAGTCCAGGGAGAGTTGTGGAGCCCTGGGTAATTTGCAGGGGTCAGAGGCCCCTAGGTGGAGGGCCAGGGGGCACCCTGGGGCCTCTACTGCAAGTCCTGGGAGAGAGGTGGACCCCTGGGTAGCATGCTGGGGTCAGAGGCCACTAGGTGGAGGGCAAGGGGGCACCCTAAGGCCTATACTTTATGTCCAGGGAAAGAGGTAGACCCCTGGGTAGCTTGCTGGGGACAGAGGCCTCTAGGTGGAGGGCCAGGGCTCACCCTGGGGCCTCTACTGCAAGTCCAGGGAAAGAGGTGGACCCCTGGGTGGCTTGCTGGGGTCGGAGGCCGCTAGGTGGAGGGCAAGGGGGCACCCTGGGGCCTCTACTGCAAGTCCAGGGAAAGAGGTGGACCCCTGGGTGGCTTGCTGGGGTCGGAGGCCGCTAGGTGGAGGGCAAGGGGGCACCCTGGGGCCTCTACTTCAAGTCCAGGGAGAGAGGTGGACACCCTGGGTAGCTTGCAGGGGTCTAAGGCCCTTAGGTGGAGGGCCATGGGGCACCCTGGGGCCTATACTGCAAGTCCAGGGAGAGAGGTGGACCCATGGGTAGCTTGCTGGGGTCAGAGGCCCCTAGGTGTAGGGCCAGGCGGCACCCTGGGGCCTATACTGCAAGTCCAGGGAGAGAGGTGGATCCCTGGGTAGCTTGCTGGGGTCAGAGGCCCCTAGGTGTAGGGCAAGGGAGCACCCTGGGGCCTCCACTGCAAGTCCAGGGAGAGAGGTGGACACCTGGGTAGCTTGCTGGGGTCTTAGGCCCCTAGGTGGAGCTCCAGGGGGCACCCTGGGCTCTCTACTGCAAGTCCAGGCAGACAGGTGGACCCCTGGGTAGCTTGTGGGGGTCAGGGGCCCCTATGTAGAGGGCCAGGGCTCACCCTGGGGCCTGTGCTGCAAGTCCAGGGAGAGAGGTTGACCCCTGGGTAGCATGCTGGGGTCAGAGGCCACTAGGTGGAGGGCAAGGGGGCACCCTAAGGCCTATACTTTATGTCCAGGGAAAGAGGTAGACCCCTGGGTAGCTTGCTGGGGTCAGAGGCCCCTAGGTAGAAGGCCAGGGGGCACCCTGGGGCCTCTACTGCAAGTCCAGGGAGAGATGTGGACCCCTGGGTAGCTTGCTGGGGTCTTAGGCCCATAGGTGGAGGGGCAGAAGGCACCCTGGAGTCTATACTGCAAGTCCAGGGAGAAAGGGGGACCCCTGGGTAGCTTGCAGGGGTCAGAGGCCCCTAGGTGGAGGGCAAGGGGGCACCCTGGGACCTATAATGCAAGTCCAGGGAGAGAAGTGGACCCCTGGGTAGCTTACAGGGGTCAGAGGCTCCTAGGTGGAGGGCCAGGGGGCACCCTGGGGCCTCCACTGCAAGTCCAGGGAGAGTTGTGGAGCCCTGGGTAACTTGCAGGGGTCAGAGGCCCATAGGTGGAGGCTCTGTGGGCACCCTGGGGCCTATACTGCAAGTCCAATGAGAGAGGTGGACCCCTGGGTAGCTTGCAGTGGTCAGAGGCCCCTAGGTGGAGGGCCAGGGGGCACACTGGGGCCTCTTCTGCAAGTCCAGGGAGAGTTGTGGACCCCTGGGTAACTTGCAGGGGTCAGACGCCCCTAGGTGGAGGGCCTGTGGGCACCCTGGGGCCTCTACTGCAAGTCCAGGGAGAGAGGTTGACCCCTGGGTAGCTTGCTGGGGTCTTAGGCCCCTAGGTGGAGGGGCAAGGGGCACCCTGGGGCCTATACTGCAAGTCCAGGGAGAAAGGTGGACCCCAGGGTAGCTTGCAGGGGTCAGAGGCCCCTAGGTGGAGGGCCAGGGGGCACCCTGGGGCCTATACTGCAAGTCAAGGGAGAGAGGTGGACCCCTGGGTAAGTTGCTGGGGTCAGAGGCCCCTGGGTGGAGGGCAAGGAGGCACCCTGGGACCTATACTGCAAGTCCAGGGAGAGAGGTGGAACCCTGGGTAGCTTGTAGGGGTCAGAGGCCCCTAGGTGGAGGGCCTGTGGGCACCCTGGGGCCTCTACTGCAAGTCCAGGGAGAGATGTGGACCCCTGGGTAGCTTGCTGGGGTATTAGGCCCTTAGGTGGAGGGGCAAAAGATACCCTGGAGCCTATACTGCATGTCCAGGGAGAGAGGTGGACCCCTGGGTAGATTGCTGGGGTCAGAGGCCCCTAGGTGGAGGGCAAGGGGGCACCCTTGGGCCTCTACTGCAAGTCCAGGGAGAGAGGTGGACACCTGGGTAGCTTGCTGGGGTCTTAGGCCCCTAGGTGGAGCTCCAGGGGGCACCCTAGGGCCTATACTGCAAGTCCAGAGAGAGAGGTGGACCCCTGGGTAGCTTGCTGGGGTCAGAGGCCCCTAGGTAGAAGGCCAGGAGGTACCCTGGGGCCTCTACTGCAAGTCCAGGGAGAGAGGTGGAGCCCTGGGTGGCTTGCTGGGGTCAGAGGCCCCTAGGTGGAGGGCAAGGGGGCACCCTGGGGCCTCTACTGCAAGTCCAGGGAGAGAGGTGGACCCCTGGGTAGCTTGCAGGGGTCAGAGGCCCTTAGGTGGAGGGCCATGGGGCACCCTGGGGCCTATACTGCAAGTCCAGGGAGAGAAGTGGACCCCTGGGTAGCTTACAGGGGTCAGAGGCTCCTAGGTGGAGGGCCAGGGGGCACCCTGGGGCCTCCACTGCAAGTCCAGGGAGAGTTGTGGAGCCCTGGGTAACTTGCAGGGGTCAGAGGCCCATAGGTGGAGGCTCTGTGGGCACCCTGGGGCCTATACTGCAAGTCCAATGAGAGAGGTGGACCCCTGGGTAGCTTGCAGTGGTCAGAGGCCCCTAGGTGGAGGGCCAGGGGGCACACTGGGGCCTCTTCTGCAAGTCCAGGGAGAGTTGTGGACCCCTGGGTAACTTGCAGGGGTCAGACGCACCTAGGTGGAGGGCCTGTGGGCACCCTGGGGCCTCTACTGCAAGTCCAGGGAGAGAGGTTGAACCCTGGGTAGCTTGCTGGGGTCTTAGGCCCCTAGGTGGAGGGGCAAGGGGCACCCTGGGGCCTATACTGCAAGTCCAGGGAGAAAGGTGGACCCCAGGGTAGCTTGCAGGGGTCAGAGGCCCCTAGGTGGAGGGCCAGGGGGCACCCTGGGGCCTATACTGCAAGTCAAGGGAGAGAGGTGGACCCCTGGGTAAGTTGCTGGGGTCAGAGGCCCCTGGGTGGAGGGCAAGGAGGCACCCTGGGACCTATACTGCAAGTCCAGGAAGAGAGGTGGAACCCTGGGTAGCTTGTAGGGGTCAGAGGCCCCTAGGTGGAGGGCCTGTGGGCACCCTGGGGCCTCTACTGCAAGTCCAGGGAGAGATGTGGACCCCTGGGTAGCTTGCTGGGGTATTAGGCCCTTAGGTGGAGGGGCAAAAGGCACCCTGGAGCCTATACTGCATGTCCAGGGAGAGAGGTGGACCCCTGGGTAGCTTGCTGGGGTCAGAGGCCCCTAGGTGGAGGGCAAGGGGGCACCCTTGGGCCTCTACTGCAAGTCCAGGGAGAGAGGTGGACCCCTGGGTAGCTTGCTGGGGTCTTAGGCCCCTAGGTGGAGCTCCAGGGGGCACCCTAGGGCCTATACTGCAAGTCCAGAGAGAGAGGTGGACCCCTGGGTAGCTTGCTGGGGTCAGAGGCCCCTAGGTAGAAGGCCAGGAGGTACCCTGGGGCCTCTACTGCAAGTCCAGGGAGAGAGGTTGAGCCCTGGGTGGCTTGCTGGGGTCAGAGGCCCCTAGGTGGAGGGCAAGGGGGCACCCTGGGGCCTCTACTGCAAGTCCAGGGAGAGAGGTGGACCCCTGGGTAGCTTGCAGGGGTCAAAGGCCCTTAGGTGGAGGGCCATGGGGCACCCTGGGGCCTATACTGCAAGTCCAGGGAGAGAGGTTGACCCCTGGGTAGCTTGCTGGGGTCAGAGGCCCCTAGGTAGAAGGCCAGGCGGCACCCTGGGGCATCTACTGCAAGTCCAGGGAGAGAGGTGGACCCCTGGGTAGCTTGCAGGGGTCAGAGGCCCTTAGGTAGAGGGCCATGGGGCACCCTGGGGCCTATACTGCAAGTCCAGGGAGAGAGGTGGACCCATGGGTAGCTTGCTGGGGTCAGAGGCCCCTAGGTGTAGGGCCAGGGGGCACCCTGGGGCCTATACTGCAAGTCCAGGGAGAGATGTGGATCCCTGGGTAGCTTGCTGGGGTCAGAGGCCCCTAGGTGTAGGGCAAGGGAGCACCCTGGGGCCTCCACTGTAAGTCCAGGGAGAGAGGTGGACACCTGGGTAGCTTGCAGGGGTCTTAGGCCCCTAGGTGGAGGGCAAGGGGGCACCCTTGGGCCTCTACTGCAAGTCCAGGGAGAGAGGTGGACCCCAGGGTAGCTTGCTGGGGTCTTAGGCCCCTAGGTGGAGCTCCAGGGGGCACCCTAGGGCCTATACTGCAAGTCCAGAGAGAGAGGTGGACCACTGGGTAGCTGGCTGGGGTCAGAGGCCCCTAGGTGTAGGGCCAGGGGGAACCCTGGGGCCTATCCTGCAAGTCCAGGGAGAGAGGTGGACCCGTGGGTAGCTTGCTGGGGTCTAAGGCCCCTAGGTGGAGGGGTAAAAGGCACCCTGGAGCCTATACTGCAAGTCCAGGGATAGAAATGGACCCCTGGGTAGCTTGCTGTAGTCAGAGGCCCATAGGTGTAGGGCCAGGGGGCACCCTGGGGCCTAACCTGCAAGTCCAGGGAGTGAGGTGGACCCGTGGGTAGCCTGCTGGGGTCAGAGGCCCCTAGGTGGAGGGCCAGGGGGCACCCTAAGGCCTATGCTTTATGTCCAGGGAAAGAGGTAGACCCCTGGGTAGCTTGCTGGGGTCAGAGGCCCCTAGGTAGAAGACCAGGGGGCACCCTTGGGCCTCTACTGCAAGTCCAGGGAGAGAGGTGGACACCTGGGTAGCTTGCTGGGGTCTTAGGCCCCTAGGTGGAGCTCCAGGGGGCACCCTAGGGCCTATACTGCAAGTCCAGAGAGAGAGGTGGACCCCTGGGTAGCTTGCTGGGGTCAGAGGCCCCTAGGTAGAAGGCCAGGAGGTACCCTGGGGCCTCTACTGCAAGTCCAGGGAGAGAGGTGGAGCCCTGGGTGGCTTGCTGGGGTCAGAGGCCCCTAGGTGGAGGGCAAGGGGGCACCCTGGGGCATCTACTGCAAGTCCAGGGAGAGAGGTGAACCCCTGGGTAGCTTGCAGGGGTCAGAGGCCCTTAGGTGGAGGGCCATGGGGCACCCTGGGGCCTATACTGCAAGTCCAGGGAGAGAGGTTGACCCCTGGGTAGCTTGCTGGGGTCAGAGGCCCCTAGGTAGAAGGCCAGGCGGCACCCTGGGGCCTCTAATGCAAGTCCAGGGAGAGAGGTGGACCCCTGGGTAGCTTGCAGGGGTCAGAGGCCCTTAGGTGGAGGGCCATGGGGCACCCTGGGGCCTATACTGCAAGTCCAGGGAGAGAGGTGGACCCATGGGTAGCTTGCTGGGGTCAGAGGCCCCTAGGTGTAGGGCCAGGGGGCACCCTGGGGCCTATACTGCAAGTCCAGGGAGAGATGTGGATCCCTGGGTAGCTTGCTGGGGTCAGAGGCCCCTAGGTGTAGGGCAAGGGAGCACCCTGGGGCCTCCACTGTAAGTCCAGGGAGAGATGTGGACACCTGGGTAGCTTGCAGGGGTCTTAGGCCCCTAGGTTGAGGGCAAGGGTTCACCCTTGGGCCTCTACTGCAAGTCCAGGGAGAGAGGTGGACACCAGGGTAGCTTGCTGGGGTCTTAGGCCCCTAGGTGGAGCTCCAGGGGGCACCCTAGGGCCTATACTGCAAGTCCAGAGAGAGAGGTGGACCACTGGGTAGCTGGCTGGGGTCAGAGGCCCCTAGGTGTAGGGCCAGGGGGCACCCTGGGGCCTATCCTGCAAGTCCAGGGAGAGAGGTGGACCCGTGGGTAGCTTGCTGGGGTCTAAGGCCCCTAGGTGGAGGGGTAAAAGGCACCCTGGAGCCTATACTGCAAGTCCAGGGATAGAAATGGACCCCTGGGTAGCTTGCTGTAGTCAGAGGCCCCTAGGTGTAGGACCAGGGGGCACCCTGGGGCCTAACCTGCAAGTCCAGGGAGTGAGGTGGACCCGTGGGTAGCCTGCTGGGGTCAGAGGCCCCTAGGTGGAGGGCCAGGGGGCACCCTAAGGCCTATACTTTATGTCCAGGGAAAGAGGTAGACCCCTGGGTAGCTTGCTGGGGTCAGAGGCCCCTAGGTAGAAGGCCAGGGGGCACCCTGGGGCCTCTACTGCAGGTCCAGGGAGAGAGGTGGACCCCAGGGTGGCTTGCTGGGGTCAGAGGCCCCTAGGTGGAGGGCAAGGGGGCACCTTGGGGCCTCTAATGCAAGTCCAGGGAGAGACGTGGACCCCTGGGTAGCTTGCAGGGGTCAGAGGCTATTAGGTGGAGGGCCATGGGGCACCCTGGGGCCTATACTGCAAGTCCAGGGAGAGAGGTTGACCCCTGGGTAGCTTGCTGGGGTCAGAGGCCCCTAGGTGTAGGGCCAGGGGGCACCCTGGGGCCTATACTGCAAGTGCAGGGAGAGAGGTGGATCCCTGGGTAGCTTGCTGGGGTCAGAGGCCACTAGGTGTAGGGCAAGGGAGCACCCTGGGGCCTCCACTGCAAGTCCAGGGAGAGAGGTGGACACCTGGGTAGATTGCTGGGGTCTTAGGCCCCTAGGTGGAGCTCCAGGGGGCACCCTGGGCTCTCTACTGCAAGTCCAGGGAGACAGGTGGACCCCTGGGTAGCTTCCTGGGGTCAGGGGCCCCTATGTGGAGGGCCAGGGCTCACCCTGGGGCCTGTGCTGCAAGTCCAGGGAGAGAGGTTGACCCCTGGGTAGCATGCTGGGGTCAGAGGCCACTAGGTGGAGGACAAGGGGGCACCCTAAGGCCTATACTTTATGTCCAGGGAAAGAGGTAGACCCCTGGGTAGCTTGCTGGGGTCAGAGGCCCCTAGGTAGAAGGCCAGGGGGCACCCTGGGGCCTCTACTGCAAGTCCAGGGAGAGAGGTGGACCCCTGGGTGGCTTGCAGGGATCAGAGGCCCTTAGGTGAAGGGCCATGGGGCACCCTGGGGCCTATACTGCAAGTCCAGGGAGAGAGGTAGACCCCTGCGTAGCTTGCTGGGGTCAGAGCCCCCTAGGTAGAAGGCCAGGGGTTACCCTGGGGCCTCTACTGCAAGTCTAGGGAGAGAGGTGGACCCCTGGGTAGTTTGCAGGGGTCAGAGGCCCTTAGGTGGAGGGCCATGGGGCACCCTGGGGCCTATACTGCAAGTCCAGGGAGAGAGGTGGACCCCTTGTTAGCTATATGGGGTCAGAGGTTCCTAGGTAGAGGGCCAGGGGGCACCCTGGGGCCTATACTGCAAGTCCAGGGATACAAGTGGACCCCTGGGTAGCTTGCTGGGGTCAGAGGTCCCTAGGTGTAGGGCCAGGGGGCACCCTGGGGCCTATCCTGCAAGTCCAGGGAGAGAGGTGGAATCGTGGGTAGCCTGCTGGGGTCAGAGGCCCCTATGTGGAGGGCCAGGGGGCACCCTGGGGCCTCTACTGCAAGTCCAGGGAGAGTTGTGGAGCCCTGGGTAATTTGCAGGGGTCAGAGGCCCCTAGGTGGAGGGCCAGGGGGCACCCTGGGGCCTCTACTGCAAGTCCAGGGAGAGAGGTGGACCCCTGGGTAGCATGCTGGGGTCAGAGGCCACTAGGTGGAGGGCAAGGGGGCACCCTAAGGCCTATACTTTATGTCCAGGGAAAGAGGTAGACCCCTTGGTAGCTTGCTGGGGACAGAGGCCTCTAGGTGGAGGGCCAGGGCTCACCCTGGGGCCTCTACTGCAAGTCCAGGGAAAGAGGTGGACCCCTGGGTGGCTTGCTGGGGTCGGAGGCCGCTAGGTGGAGGGCAAGGGGGCACCCTGGGGCCTCTACTGCAAGTCCAGGGAAAGAGGTGGACCCCTGGGTGGCTTGCTGGGGTCGGAGGCCGCTAGGTGGAGGGCAAGGGGGCACCCTGGGGCCTCTACTGCAAGTCCAGGGAGAGAGGTGGACACCCTGGGTAGCTTGCAGGGGTCAGAGGCCCCTAGGTGTAGGGCAAGGGAGCACCCTGGGGCCTCCACTGCAAGTCCAGGGAGAGAGGTGGACACCTGGGTAGCTTGCTGGGGTCTTAGGCCCCTAGGTGGAGCTCCAGGGGGCACCCTGGGCTCTCTACTGCAAGTCCAGGCAGACAGGTGGACCCCTGGGTAGCTTGCTGGGGTCAGGGGCCCCTATGTGGAGGGCCAGGGCTCACCCTGGGGCCTGTGCTGCAAGTCCAGGGAGAGAGGTTGACCCCTGGGTAGCATGCTGGGGTCAGAGGCCACTAGGTGGAGGGCAAGGGGGCACCCTAAGGCCTATACTTTATGTCCAGGGAAAGAGGTAGACCCCTGGGTAGCTTGCTGGGGTCAGAGGCCCCTAGGTAGAAGGCCAGGGGGCACCCTGGGGCCTCTACTGCAAGTCCAGGGAGAGAGGTGGACCCCTGGGTGGCTTGCTGGGGTCAGAAGCCCCTAGGTGTAGGGCAAGGGGGCACCCTGGGGCCTATCCTGCAAGTCCAGGGAGAGAGGTGGACCCATGGGTAGCCTGCTGGGGTCAGAGGCCCCTAGGTAGAAGGCCAGGGCTCACCCTGGGGCCTCTACTGCAAGTCCAGGGAGAGAGGTGGACCCCTGGGTGGATTGCTGGGGTCAGAGGCCCCTAGGTGGAGGGCAAGGGGGCACCCTGGGGCCTCTACTGCTAGTCCAAGGAGAGAGGTGGACCCCTGGGTAGCATGCTGGGGTCAGAGGTCCCTAGGTGGAGGACCAGGGGGCCCCCTGGTGCCTCTACTGCAAGTCCAGGGAGAGAGGTGGACCCCTGGGTTGCTTGTAGGGGTCAGAGGCCAATAGGTGGAGGGCAAGAGGGCACCCTGGGGCCTCTACTGCAAGTCCAGGGAGAGAGGTGGACCCCTGGGTAAGTTGCTGGGGTCTTAGGCCCCTAGGAGGAGCTCCAGGGGGCACCCTATGGCCTATACTGCAAGTCCAGGGTGAGAGGTGGACCCCTGGGTAACTTGCTGTGGTCAGAGGCCCCTAGGTGGAGGGACAGGGGGCACCCTGGGCTTTCTACTGTATGTGCAGGGGGACAGGTGGACCCCGGGGTAGCTTGTTGTGGTCAGAGGCCCCTAGGTGGAGGGCCAGGGGGGACCTTAGGGCCTAAATTGCAAGTCCAGGGAGAGAGGTGAACTCCTGATTAACTTGCAGGGGTCAGAGGGCCCTAGGTGGAGGGCTTGTGGGCACCCTGGGGCCTCTACTGCAAGTCCAGGGAGAAAGGTGGACCCCTGGGTAGCTTGCTGGGGTCTTAGGCCCCTAGGTGGAGGGCCAGGGGGAACCTTGGGGCCTATACTGCAAGTCCAGGGAGAGAGGTGGACCCCTGGGTAGCTTGCTTGGGTCAGAGACCCCTGGTTGGAGGGCAAGGGGGCAGCCTGGGACCTCTACTGCAAGTCCAGGGGAGATGTGGACCCCTGGTTAGCTTGCAGGGGTCATAGGCCCCTAGGTGGACGGCCTCTGGGCACCCTGGGGCCTCTACTGCAAGTCCAGGGAGAGATGTGGACCCCTGGGTAGCTTGCTGGGGTCTTAGGCCCATAAGTGGAGGGGCAGAAGGCACCCTGGAGTCTATACTGCAAGTCCAGGGAGAAACGTGGACCCCTGGGTAGCTTGCAGGGGTCAGAGGCCCCTAGGTGGAGGGCAAGGGGGCACCCTGGGACCTATAATGCAAGTCCAGGGAGAGAAGTGGACCCCTGGGTAGCTTACAGTGGTCAGAGGCCCCTAGGTGGAGGGCCAGGGGGCACCCTGGGGCCTCCACTGCAAGTCCAATGCGAGAGTTGGACCCCTGGGTAGCTTGCAGGGGTCAGAGGCCCCTAGGTGGAGGGCCAGGGGGCACCCTGGGGCCTCTTCTGCAAGTCCAGGGAGAGTTGTGGACCCCTGGGTAACTTGCAGGGGTCAGACGCCCCTAGGTGGAGGGCCTGTGGGCACCCTGGGGCCTCTACTGCAAGTCCAGGGAGAGAGGTTGACCCCTGGGTAGCTTGCTGGGGTCTTAGGCCCCTAGGTGGAGGGGCAAGGGGCACCCTGGGGCCTATACTGCAAGTTCAGGGAGAAAGGTGGACCCCAGGGTAGCTTGCAGGGGTCAGAGGCCCCTAGGTGGAGGGCCAGGGGGCACCCTGGGGCCTATACTGCAAGTCAAGGGAGAGAGGTGGACCCCTGGGTAAGTTGCTAGGGTCAGAGGCCCCTGGGTGGAGGGCAAGGAGGCACCCTGGGACCTATACTGCAAGTCCAGGGAGAGAGGTGGAACCCTGGGTAGCTTGTAGGGGTCAGAGGCCCCTAGGTGGAGGGCCTGTGGGCACCCTGGGGCCTCTACTGCAAGTCCAGGGAGAGATGTGGACCCCTGGGTAGCTTGCTGGGGTATTAGGCCCTTAGGTGGAGGGGCAAAAGGCACCCTGGAGCCTATACTGCATGTCCAGGGAGAGAGGTGGACCCCTGGGTAGCTTGCTGGGGTCAGAGGCCTCTAGGTGGAGAGCAAGGGGGCACCCTTGTGCCTCTACTGCAAGTCCAGGGAGACAGGGGGACACCTGGGTAGCTTGCTGGGGTCTTAGGCCCTTAGGTGGAGCTCCAGGGGGCACCCTAGGGCCTATACTGCAAGTCCAGAGAGAGAGGTGGACCACTGGGTAGCTGGCTGGGGTCAGAGGCCCCTAGGTGTAGGGCCAGTGGGCACCCTAGGGCCTATCCTGCAAGTCCAGGGAGAGAGGTGGACCCGTGGGTAGCTTGCTGGGGTCTTAGGCCCCTAGGTGGCGGGGCAAAAGGCACCCTGGAGCCTATACTGCAAGTCCAGGGATAGAAATGGACCCCTGGGTAGCTTGCTGTAGTCAGAGGCCCCTAGGTGTAGGGCCAGGGGGCACCCTGGGGCCTAACCTGCAAGTACAGGGAGAGAGGTGGACCCGTGGGTAGCCTGCTGGGGTCAGAGGCCCCTAGTTGGAGGGCCAGGGGGCACCCTGGAGCCTATACTGCATGTCCAGGGAGAGAGGTGGACCCATGGGTAGCCTGCTGGGGTCAGAGGCCCCTAGGTAGAAGGCCAGGGGGCACCCTGGGGCCTCTACTACAAGTCCAGGGAGAGAGGTGGACCCCTGGGTGGATTGCTGGGGTCAGAGGCCCCTAGGTGGAGGGCAAGGGGGCACCCTGGGGCCTCTACTGCTAGTCCAAGGAGAGAGGTGGACCCCCGGGTAGCATGCTGGGGTCAGAGGCCCCTAGGTGGAGGACCAGGGGGCCCCCTGGGGCCTCTACTGCTAGTCCAAGGAGAGAGGTGGACCCCTGGGTAGCTTGTAGGGGTCAAAGGCCCCTAGGTGGAGATCCAGGGGGCACCCTAGGGCCTATTCTGCAACTCCAGGGTGAGAGGTGGACCCTGGGTAACTTGCTGGGGTCAGAAGCCCACTGGTTGAGGGCCAGGGGGCACCCTGGGGCCTCTACTGCAAGTCCAGGGAGAGATGTGGACCCCTGGGTAGCTTGTAGGGGTCAGAGGCCCCTAGGTGGAGGGCAAGAGGGCACCCTGGGGCCTCTACTGCAAGTCCAGGGAGAGAGGTGGACCCCTGGGTAGCTTGCTGGGGTCTTAGGCCCCTAGGAGGAGCTCCAGGGGGCACCCTATGGCCTATACTGCAAGTCCAGGGTGAGAGGTGGACCCCTGGGTAACTTGCTGTGGTCAGAGGCCCCTAGGTGGAGGGACAGGGGGCACCCTGGGCTTTCTACTGCATGTGCAGGGGGACAGGTGGACCCCGGGGTAGCTTGCTGTGGTCAGAGGCCCCTAGGTGGAGGGCCAGGGGGGACCTTAGGGCCTAAATTGCAAGTTCAGGGAGAGAGGTGGACTCCTGATTAACTTGCAGGGGTCAGAGGCCCCTAGGTGGAGGGCTTGTGGGCACCCTGGGGCCTCTATTGCAAGTCCAGGGAGAGAGGTGGACCCCTGAGTAGCTTGCTGGGGTCTTAGGCCCCTAGGTGGAGGGCCAGGGGGAACCTTGGGGCCTATACTGCAAGTCCAGGGAGAGAGGTGGACCCCTGGGTAGCTTGCTTGGGTCAGAGGCCCCTGGTTGGAGGGCAAGGGGGCACCCTGGGACCTCTACTGCAAGTCCAGGGAGAGATGTGGACCCCTGGTTAGCTTGCAGGGGTCATAGGCCCCTAGGTGGAGGGCCTCTGGGCACCCTGGGGCCTCTACTGCAAGTCCAGGGAGAGATGTGGACCCCTGGGTAGCTTGCTGGGGTCTTAGGCCCATAGGTGGAGGGGCAGAAGGCACCCTGGAGTCTATACTGCAAGTCCAGGGAGAAAGGGGGACCCCTGGGTAGCTTGCAGGGGTCAGAGGCCCCTAGGTGGAGGGCAAGGGGGCACCCTGGGACCTATAATGCATGTCCAGGGAGAGAAGTGGACCCCTGGGTAGCTTACAGGGGTCAGAGGCCCCTAGGTGGAGGGCCAGGGGGCACCCTGGGGCCTCCACTGCAAGTCCAGGGAGAGTTGTGGAGCCCTGGGTAACTTGCAGGGGTCAGAGGCCCATAGGTGGAGGGCCTGTGGGCACCCTGGGGCCTATACTGCAAGTATAATGAGAGAGGTGGACCCCTGGGTAGCTTGCAGTGGTCAGAGGCCCCTAGGTGGAGGGCCAGGGGGCACACTGGGGCCTCTTCTGCAAGTCCAGGGAGAGTTGTGGACCCCTGGGTAACTTGCAGGGGTCAGACGCCCCTAGGTGGAGGGCCTGTGGGCACCCTGGGGCCTCTACTGCAAGTCCAGGGAGAGAGGTTGACCCCTGGGTAGATTGCTGGGGTCTTAGGCCCCTTGGTGGAGGGGCAAGGGGCACCCTGGGGCCTATACTGCAAGTCCAGGAAGAGATGTGGACCCCAGGGTAGCTTGCAGGGGTCAGAGGCCCCTAGGTGGAGGGCCAGGGGGCACCCTGGGGCCTATACTGCAAGTCAAGGGAGAGAGGTGGACCCCTGGGTAAGTTGCTGGGGTCAGAGGCCCCTGGGTGGAGGGCAAGGAGGCACCCTGGGACCTATACTGCAAGTCCAGGGAGAGAGGTGGAACCCTGGGTAGCTTGAAGGGGTCAGAGGCCCCTAGGTGGAGGGCCTGTGGGCACCCTGGGGCCTCTACTGCAAGTCCAGGGAGAGATGTGGACCCCTGGGTAGCTTGCTGGGGTATTAGGCCCTTCGGTGGAGGGGCAAAAGGCACCCTGAAGCCTATACTGCATGTCCAGGGAGAGAGGTGGACCCCTGGGTAGCTTGCTGGGGTCAGAGGCCCCTAGGTGGAGGGCAAGGGGGCACCCTTGGGCCTCTACTGCAAGTCCAGGGAGAGAGGTGGACACCTGGGTAGCTTGCTGGGGTCTTAGGCTCCTAGGTGGAGCTCCAGGGGGCACCCTAGGGCCTATACTGCAAGTCCAGAGAGAGAGGTGGACCCCTGGGTAGCTTGCTGGGGTCAGAGGCCCCTAGGTAGAAGGCCAGGAGGTACCCTGGGGCCTCTACTGCAAGTCCAGGGAGAGAGGTGGAGCCCTGGGTGGCTTGCTGGGGTCAGAGGCCCCTAGGTGGAGGGCAAGGGGGCACCCTGGGGCCTCTACTGCAAGTCCAGGGAGAGAGGTGGACCCCTGGGTAGCTTGCAGGGGTCAGAGGCCCTTAGGTGGAGGGCCATGGGGCACCCTGGGGCCTATACTGCAAGTCCAGGGAGAGAGGTTGACCCCTGGGTAGCTTGCTGGGGTCAGAGGCCCCTGGGTAGAAGGCCAGGGGGCACCCTGGGGCCTCTACTGCAAGTCCAGGGAGGGAGGTGGACCCCTGGGTGGCTTGCTGGGGTCCGAGGCCACTAGGTGGAGGGCAAGGGGGCACCCTGGGGCCTCTACTGCTAGTCCAAGGAGAGAGGTGGACCCCTGGGTAGCTTGTAGGGGTCAAAGGCCCCTAGGTGGAGATCCAGGGGGCACCCTAGGGCCTATTCTGCAACTCCAGGGTGAGAGGTGGACCCTGGGTAAATTGCTGGGGTCAGAAGCCCACTGGTTGAGGGCCAGGGGGCACCCTGGGGCCTCTACTGCAAGTCCAGGGAGAGATGTGGACCCCTGGGTAGCTTGTAGGGGTCAGAGGCCCCTAGGTGGAGGGCAAGAGGGCACCCTGGGGCCTCTACTGCAAGTCCAGGGAGAGAGGTGGACCCCTGGGTAGCTTGCTGGGGTCTTAGGCCCCTAGGAGGAGCTCCAGGGGGCACCCTATGGCCTATACTGCAAGTCCAGGGTGAGAGGTGGACCCCTGGGTAACTTGCTGTGGTCAGAGGCCCCTAGGTGGAGGGACAGGGGGCACCCTGGGCTTTCTACTGCATGTGCAGGGGGACAGGTGGACCCCGGGGTAGCTTGCTGTGGTCAGAGGCCCCTAGGTGGAGGGCCAGGGGGGACCTTAGGGCCTAAATTGCAAGTTCAGGGAGAGAGGTGGACTCCTGATTAACTTGCAGGGGTCAGAGGCCCCTAGGTGGAGGGCTTGTGGGCACCCTGGGGCCTCTATTGCAAGTCCAGGGAGAGAGGTGGACCCCTGAGTAGCTTGCTGGGGTCTTAGGCCCCTAGGTGGAGGGCCAGGGGGAACCTTGGGGCCTATACTGCAAGTCCAGGGAGAGAGGTGGACCCCTGGGTAGCTTGCTTGGGTCAGAGGCCCCTGGTTGGAGGGCAAGGGGGCACCCTGGGACCTCTACTGCAAGTCCAGGGAGAGATGTGGACCCCTGGTTAGCTTGCAGGGGTCATAGGCCCCTAGGTGGAGGGCCTCTGGGCACCCTGGGGCCTCTACTGCAAGTCCAGGGAGAGATGTGGACCCCTGGGTAGCTTGCTGGGGTCTTAGGCCCATAGGTGGAGGGGCAGAAGGCACCCTGGAGTCTATACTGCAAGTCCAGGGAGAAAGGGGGACCCCTGGGTAGCTTGCAGGGGTCAGAGGCCCCTAGGTGGAGGGCAAGGGGGCACCCTGGGACCTATAATGCATGTCCAGGGAGAGAAGTGGACCCCTGGGTAGCTTACAGGGGTCAGAGGCCCCTAGGTGGAGGGCCAGGGGGCACCCTGGGGCCTCCACTGCAAGTCCAGGGAGAGTTGTGGAGCCCTGGGTAACTTGCAGGGGTCAGAGGCCCATAGGTGGAGGGCCTGTGGGCACCCTGGGGCCTATACTGCAAGTATAATGAGAGAGGTGGACCCCTGGGTAGCTTGCAGTGGTCAGAGGCCCCTAGGTGGAGGGCCAGGGGGCACACTGGGGCCTCTTCTGCAAGTCCAGGGAGAGTTGTGGACCCCTGGGTAACTTGCAGGGGTCAGACGCCCCTAGGTGGAGGGCCTGTGGGCACCCTGGGGCCTCTACTGCAAGTCCAGGGAGAGAGGTTGACCCCTGGGTAGATTGCTGGGGTCTTAGGCCCCTAGGTGGAGGGGCAAGGGGCACCCTGGGGCCTATACTGCAAGTCCAGGGAGAGATGTGGACCCCAGGGTAGCTTGCAGGGGTCAGAGGCCCCTAGGTGGAGGGCCAGGGGGCACCCTGGGGCCTATACTGCAAGTCAAGGGAGAGAGGTGGACCCCTGGGTAAGTTGCTGGGGTCAGAGGCCCCTGGGTGGAGGGCAAGGAGGCACCCTGGGACCTCTACTGCAAGTCCAGGGAGAGATGTGGACCCCTGGGTAGCTTGCTGGGGTATTAGGCCCTTCGGTGGAGGGGCAAAAGGCACCCTGAAGCCTATACTGCATGTCCAGGGAGAGAGGTGGACCCCTGGGTAGCTTGCTGGGGTCAGAGGCCCCTAGGTGGAGGGCAAGGGGGCACCCTTGGGCCTCTACTGCAAGTCCAGGGAGAGAGGTGGACACCTGGGTAGCTTGCTGGGGTCTTAGGCTCCTAGGTGGAGCTCCAGGGGGCACCCTAGGGCCTATACTGCAAGTCCAGAGAGAGAGGTGGACCCCTGGGTAGCTTGCTGGGGTCAGAGGCCCCTGGGTAGAAGGCCAGGGGGCACCCTGGGGCCTCTACTGCAAGTCCAGGGAGGGAGGTGGACCCCTGGGTGGCTTGCTGGGGTCCGAGGCCGCTAGGTGGAGGGCAAGGGGGCACCCTGGGGCCTCTACTGCAAGTCCAGGGAGAGAGGTGGACCCCTGGGTAGCTTGCAGGGGTCAGAGGCCCTTAGGTGGAGGGCCATGGGGCACCCTGGGGCCTATACTGCAAGTCCAGAGAGAGAGGTGGACCACTGGGTAGCTGGCTGGGGTCAGAGGCCCCTAGGTGTAGGGCCAGGGGGCACCCTGGGGCCTATCCTGCAAGTCCAGGGAGAGAGGTGGACCCGTGGGTAGCTTGCTGGGGTCTAAGGCCCCTAGGTGGAGGGGTAAAAGGCACCCTGGAGCCTATACTGCAAGTCCAGGGATAGAAATGGACCCCTGGGTAGCTTGCTGTAGTCAGAGGCCCCTAGGTGTAGGGCCAGGGGGCACCCTGGGGCCTAACCTGCAAGTCCAGGGAGTGAGGTGGACCCGTGGGTAGCCTGCTGGGGTCAGAGGTCCCTAGGTGGAGGGCCAGGGGGCACCCTAAGGCCTATACTTTATGTCCAGGGAAAGAGGTAGACCCCTGGGTAGCTTGCTGTGGTCAGAGGCCCCTAGGTAGAAGGCCAGGGGGCACCCTGGGGCCTCTACTGCAAGTCCAGGGAGAGAGGTGGACCCCTGGGTGGCTTGCTGGGGTCAGAGGCCCCTAGGTGGAGGGCAAGGGGGCACCCTGGGGCCTCTACTGCAAGTCCAGGGAGAGAGGTGGACCCCTGGGTAGCTTGCAGGGGTCAGATGCCCTTAGGTGGAGGGCCATGGGGCACCCTGGGGCCTATACTGCAAGTCCAGGGAGAGAGGTTGACCCCTGGGTAGCTTGCTGGGGTCAGAGGCCCCTAGGTAGAAGGCCAGGAGGCACCCTGGGGCCTCTACTGCAAGTCCAGGGAGAGAGGTGGACCCCTGGGTGGCTTGCTAGGGGTCGGAGGCCGCTAGGTGGAGGGCAAGGGGGCACCCTGGGGCCTCTACTGCAAGTCCAGGGAGAGAGGTGGACCCCTGGGTAGCTTGCAGGGGTCAGAGGCCCTTAGGTGGAGGGCTATGGGGCACCCTGGGGCCTATACTGCAAGTCCAGGGAGAGAGGTGGACCCATGGGTAGCTTGCTGGGGTCAGAGGCCCCAAGGTGTAGGGCCAGGGGGCACCCTTGCGCCTATACTGCAAGTCCAGGGAGAGAGGTGGATCCCTGGGTAGCTTGCTGGGGTCAGAGGCCCCTAGGTGTAGGGCAAGGGAGCACCCTGGGGTCTCCACTGCAAGTCCAGGGAGAGAGGTGGACACCTGGGTAGCTTGCTGGGGTCTTAGGCCCCTAGGTGGAGCTCCAGGGGGCAACCTGGGCTCTCTACTGCAAGTCCAGGGAGACAGGTGGACCCCTGGGTAGCTTGCTGGGGTCAGGGGCCCTTATGTGCAGGGCCAGGGCTCACCCTGGGGCCTGCGCTGCAAGTCCAGGGAGAGAGGTTGACCCCTGGGTAGCATGCTGGGGTCAGAGGCCACTAGGTGGAGGGCAAGGGGACACCCTAAGGCCTATACTTTATGTCCAGGGAAAGAGGTAGACCCCTGGGTAGCTTGCTAGGGTCAGATGCCCCTAGGTAGAAGGCCAGGGGGCACCCTGGGGCCTCTACTGCAAGTCCAGGGAGAGAGGTGGACCCCTGGGTAGCTTGCTGGGGTCAGGGGCCCCTATGTGGAGGGCCGGGGCTCACCCTGGGGCTTGTGCTGAAAGTCCAGGGAGAGAGTTGGACCCCTGGGTAGCATGCTGGGGTCAGAGGCCACTAGGTGGAGGGACAGGGGGCACCCAAAGGCCTATACTTTATGTCCAGGGAAAGAGGTAGACCCCTGGGTAGCTTGCTGGGGTCAGAGGCCCCTAGGTAGAAGGCAAGGGGCACCATGGGGCCTCTACTGCAAGTCCAGGGAGAGAAGTGGACCCCTGGGTAGCTTGCAGGGGTCAGAGGCCCCTAGGTGGAGGGCAAGAGGGCACCCTGGGGCCTCTACTGCAAGTCCAGGGAGAGAGGTGGCCCCCTGGGTAGCTTCCAGGGGTCAGAGGCCCTTAGGTGGAGGGCCATGGGGCACGCTGGGGCCTACACTGCAAGTCCAGGGAGAGAGGTAGACCCCTGGGTAGCTTTCTGGGGTCAGAGGCCCCTAGGTGTAGGGCAAGGGGGCACCCTGGGTCCTATCCTGCAAGTCCAGGGAGAGAGGTGGACCCATGGGTAGCCTGCTGGGGTCAGAGGACCCTAGGTAGAAGGCCAGGGGGCACCCTGGGGCCTCTACTGCAAGTCCAGGGAGAGAGGTGGACCCCTGGGTGGATTGCTGGGGTCAGAGGCCCCTAGGTGGAGGGCAAGGGGGCACCCTGGGGCCTCTACTGCTAGTCCAAGGAGAGAGGTGGACCCCTGGGTAGCATGCTGGGGTCAGAGGCCCCTAGGTGGAGGACCAGGGGGCCCCCTGGGGCCTCTACTGCAAGTCCAGGGAGAGAGGTGGACCCCTGAGTAGCTTGTAGGGGTCAAAGGCCCCTAGGTGGAGCTCCAGGGGGCACCCTAGGGCCTATTCTGCAAGTCCAGGGTGAGAGGTGGACCCTGGGTAACTTGCTGGGGTCAGAAGCCCACTGGTTGAGGGCCAGGGGGCACCCTGGGGCCTTTACTGCAAGTCCAGGGAGAGATGTGGACCCCTGGGTAGCTTGTAGGGGTCAGAGGCCCCTAGGTGGAGGGCAAGAGGGCACCCTGGGGCCTCTACTGCAAGTCCAGGGAGAGAGGTGGACCCCTGGGTAGCTTGCTGGGGTCTTAGGCCCCTAGGAGGAGCTCCAGGGGGCACCCTATGGCCTATACTGCAAGTCCAGGGTGAGAGGTGGACCCCTGGGTAACTTGCTGTGGTCAGAGGCCCCTAGGTGGAGGGACAGGGGGCACCCTGGGCTTTCTACTGCATGTGCAGGGGGACAGGTAGACCCCTGGGTAGCTTGCTGGGGTCAGAGGCCCCTAGGTAGAAGGCCAGGGGGTACCCTGGGGCCTCTACTGCAAGTCCAGGGAGAGAGGTGGACCCTTGGGTGGCTTGCTGGGGTCAGAAGCCCTTAGGTGGAGGGCCATGGGGCACCCTGGGGCCTATACTGCAAGTCCAGGGAGAGAGGTGGACCCATGGGTAGCTTGCTGGGGTCAGAGGCCCCTAGGTGTAGGGCCAGGGGGCACCCTGGGGCCTATACTGCAAGTCCAGGGAGAGAGGTGGATCCCTGGGTAGCTTGCTGGGGTCAGAGGCCCCTAGGTGTAGGGCAAGGGAGCACCCTGGGGCCTCCACTGCAAGTCCAGGGAGAGAGGTGGACACCTGGGTAGATTGCTTGGGTCTTAGGCCCCTAGGTGGAGCTCCAGGGGGCACCCTGGGTTCTCTACTGCAAGTCCAGGGAGACAGGTGGACCCCTGGGTAGCTTGCTGGGGTCAGGGGCCCTTATGTGGAGGGCCAGGGCTCACCCTGGGGCCTGCGCTGCAAGTCCAGGGAGAGAGGTTGACCCCTGGGTAGCATGCTGGGGTCAGAGGCCACTAGGTGGAGGGCAAGGGGACACCCTAAGGCCTATACTTTATGTCCAGGGAAAGAGGTAGACCCCTGGGTAGCTTGCTGGGGTCAGATGCCCCTAGGTAGAAGGCCAGGGGGCACCCTGGGGCCTCTACTGCAAGTCCAGGGAGAGAGGTGGACCCCTGGGTAGCTTGCTGGGGTCAGAGGCCCCTATGTGGAGGGCCAGGGCTCACCCTGGGGCCTGTGCTGCAAGTCCAGGGAGAGAGGTTGACCCCTGGGTAGCATGCTGGGGTCAGAGGCCACTAGGTGGAGGGCAAGGGGGCACCCTAAGGCCTATACTTTATGTCCAGGGAAAGAGGTAGACCCCTGGGTAGCTTGCTGGGGTCAGAGGCCCCTAGGTAGAAGGCCAGGGGTCACCCTGGGGCCTCTACTGCAAGTCCAGGGAGAGAGGTGGACCCCTGGGTAGCTTGTAGGGGTCAGAGGCCCCTAGGTGGAGGGCAAGAGGGCACCCTGGGGCCTCTACTGCAAGTCCAGGGAGAGAGGTGGACCCCTGGGTAGCTTGCTGGGGTCAGAGGCCCCTAGGTGAAGCTCCAGGGGGCACCCTAGGGCCTATACTGCAAGTCCAGTGTGAGAGGTGGACCACAGGGTAGCTTGCTGGTTTCTTAGGCCCCTAGGTGGAGCTCCAGGGGGCACCCTAGGGCCTATACTGCAAGTCCAGGGTGAGAGGTGGAACCCTGAGTAGCTTGCTGGGGTCAGAGGCCCCTAGGTGGAGGGCAAGGGAGCACCCTGGAGCCTCCATTGCAAGTCCAGGGAGAGAGGTGGACACCTGGGTAGCTTGCAGGAGTCTTAGGCCCCTAGGTGGAGCTCCAGGGGGCACCCTAGGGCCTATACTACAAGTCCAGGGTGAGAGGTGGACCACTGGGAAGCTTGCTGGGGTCAGAGACCCCTAGGTGTAGGGCCAGGGGGCACCCTGGGGCCTATCCTGCAAGTCCAGGGAGAGAGGTGGACCCCTGGGTAACTTGCTGGGGTCAGAGGCCCCTAGGTGGAGGGACAGGAGGCACCATGGGCTCTCTACTGCAAGTCCAGGGAGACAGGTGGAGCCCTGGGTAGCTTGCTGGGGTCAGACGCCCCTATGTGGAGGGACAGGGCTCACCCTGGGGCTTGTGCTGCAAGTCCAGGGAGAGAGTTGAACCCCTGGGTAGCATGCTGGAGTCAGAGGCCACTAGGTGGAGGGCCAGGGGGCACCCCAAGGCCTATACTTTATGTCCAGGGAAAGAGGTAGACCCCTGGGTAGCTTGCTGGGGTCAGAGGCCCCTAGGTAGAAGGCCAGGGGGCACCCTGGGGCCTCTACTGCAAGTCCAGGGAGAGAGGTGGACCCCTGGGTGGCTTGCTGGGGTCAGAGGCCCCAAGGTGGAGGGCAAAGGGGCACCCTGGGGCCTCTACTGCAAGTCCAGGGAAAGAGGTAGACCCCTGGGTGGCTTGCTGGGGTCAGAGGCCCCTAGGTGGAGGGACAGGGGGCACCCTGGGTTCTCTACTGCAAGTCCAGGGAGACAGGTAGACCCCTGGGTAGCTTGCTGGGGTCAGAGGCTCTAGGTGGAGGGCCAAGGGGCACCCTGGGGCCTATACTGCAAGTCCAGAGAGAGAGAGGTGGACCCCTGAGTAGCTTGCTGGTGTCAGAGGCCCCTAGGTGGAGGGCAAGGGAGCACCCTGGGGCCTCCATTGCAAGTCCAGGGAGAGAGGTGGACACCTGGGTAGCTTGCAGGGGTCTTAGGCCCCTAGGTGGAGCTCCAGGGGGCACCCTAGGGACTATACTGCAAGTCCAGGGAGAGAGGTGGACCCCTGGGTAACTTGCAGGGGTCTTGGGCCCCTAGGTGGAGCTCCAGGGGGCACCCTAGGGACTTTACTGCAAGTCCAGGGAGAGAGGTGGACCCCTGGGTAACTTGCTGGGGTCAGAGGCCCCAAGGTGGAGGGACAGGGGGCACCCTGGGCTCTCTACTGCAAGTCAAGGGCGAGAGGTGGATCCCTGGGTAGCATGCTGGGGTCAGAGGCCACTAGGTGGAGGGACAGGGGGCACCCTAAGGCCTATACTTTATGTCCAGGGAAAGAGGTAGACCCCTGGGTAGCTTGCTGGGGTCAGAGGCCCCTAGGTAGAAGGCCAGGGGACACCCTGGGGCCTCTACTGCAAGTCCAGGGAGAGAGGTGGACCCCTGGGTGGCTTGCTGGGGTCAGAAGCCCCTAGGTGTAGGGCAAGGGGGCACCCTGGGGCCTATCCTGCAAGTCCAGGGAGAGAGGTGGACCCATGGGTAGCCTGCTGGGGTCAGAGGCCCCTAGGTAGAAGGCCAGGGGGCACCCTGGGGCCTCTACTGCAAGTCCAGGGAGAGAGGTGGACCCCTGGGTGGATTGCTGGGGTCAGAGGCCCCTAGGTGGAGGGCAAGGGGGCACCCTGGGGCCTCTACTGCTAGTCCAAGGAGAGAGGTGGACCCCTGGGTAGCATGCTGGGGTCAGAGGCCCCTAGGTGGAGGACCAGGGGGCCCCCTGGGGCCTCTACTGCAAGTCCAGGGAGAGAGGTGGACCCCTGGGTAGCTTGTAGGGGTCAGAGGCCCCTAGGTGGAGGGCAAGAGGGCACCCTGGGGCCTCTACTGCAAGTCCAGGGAGAGACGTGGACCCCTGGGTAGCTTGCTGGGGTCTTAGGCCTCTAGGAGGAGCTCCAGGAGGCACCCTATGGCCTATACTGCAAGTCCAGGGTGAGAGGTGGACCCCTGGGTAACTTGCTGTGGTCAGAGGCCCATAGGTGGAGGGACAGGGGGCACCCTGGGCTTTCTACTGCATGTGCAGGGGGACAGGTGGACCCCGGGGTAGCTTGTTGTGGTCAGAGGCCCCTAGGTGGAGGGCCAGGGGGGACCTTAGGGCCTAAATTGCAAGTCCAGGGAGAGATGTGGACTCCTGATTAACTTGCAGGGGTCAGAGGCCCCTAGGTGGAGGGCTTGTGGGCACCCTGGGGCCTCTACTGCAAGTCCAGGGATAGAGGTGGACCCCTGGGTAGCTTGCTGGGGTCTTAGGCCCCTAGGTGGAGGGCCAGGGGGAACCTTGGGGCCTATACTGCAAGTCCAGGGAGAGAGGTGGACCCCTGGGTAGCTTGCTTGGGTCAGAGGCCCCTGGTTGGAGGGCAAGCGGGCACCCTGGGACCTCTACTGCAAGTCCAGGGAGAGATGTGGACCCCTGGTTAGCTTGCAGGGGTCATAGGCCCCTAGGTGGACGGCCTCTGGGCACCCTGGGGCCTCTACTGCAAGTCCAGGGAGAGATGTGGACCCCTGGGTAGCTTGCTGGGGTCTTAGGCCCATAAGTGGAGGGGCAGAAGGCACACTGGAGTCTATACTGCAAGTCCAGGGAGAAACGTGGACCCCTGGGTAGCTTGCAGGGGTCAGAGGCCCCTAGGTGGAGGGCAAGGGGGCACCCTGGGACCTATAATGCAAGTCCAGGGAGAGAAGTGGACCCCTGGGTAGCTTACAGGGGTCAGAGGCCCCTAGGTGGAGGGCCAGGGGGCACCCTGGGGCCTCCACTGCAAGTCCAGGGAGAGTTGTGGAGCCCTGGGTAACTTGCAGGGGTCAGAGGCAAATAGGTGGAGGGCCTGTGGGCACCCTGGGACCTATACTGCAAGTCCAGGGAGAGAGGTGGACCCCTGAGTAACTTGCTGGGGTCAGAGGCCCCTAGGTGGAGGGCCAGGGGGCACCCTGGGGCCTATACTGCAAGTCCAATGCGAGAGTTGGACCCCTGGGTAGCTTGCAGGGGTCAGAGGCCCCTAGGTGGAGGGCCAGGGGGCACCCTGGGGCCTCTTCTGCAAGTCCAGGGAGAGTTGTGGACCAATGGGTAACTTGCAGGGGTCAGACGCCCCTAGGTGGAGGGCCTGTGGGCACCCTGGGGCCTCTACTGCAAGTCCAGGAAGAGAGGTTGACCCCTGGGTAGCTTGCTGGGGTCTTAGGCCCCTAGGTGGAGGGGCAAGGGGCACCCTGGGACCTATACTGCAAGTCCAGGGAGAGAGGTGGAACACTGGGTAGCTTGTAGGGGTCAGAGGCCCCTAGGTGGAGGGCCTGTGGGCACCCTGGGGCCTCTACTGCAAGTCCAGGGAGAGATGTGGACCCCTGGGTAGCTTGCTGGGGTATTAGGCCCTTAGGTGGAGGAGCAAAAGGCACCCTGGAGCCTATACTGCATGTCCAGGGAGAAAGGTGGACCCCTGGGTAGCTTGCTGGGGTCAGAGGCCTTTAGGTGGAGGGCAAGGGGGCACCCTTGGGCCTCTACTGCAAGTCCAGGGAGACAGGGGGACACCTGGGTAGCTTGCTGGGGTCTTAGGCCCCTAGGTGGAGCTCCAGGGGGCACCCTAGGGCCTATACTGCAAGTCCAGAGAGAGAGAGGTGGACCACTGGGTAGCTGGCTGGGGTCAGAGGCCCCTAGGTGTAGGGCCAGTGGGCACCCTAGGGCCTATCCTGCAAGTCCAGGGAGAGAGGTGGACCCGTGGGTAGCTTGCTGGGGTCTTAGGCCCCTAGGTGGTGGGGCAAAAGGCACCCTGGAGCCTATACTGCAAGTCCAGGGATAGAAATGGACCCCTGGGTAGCTTGCTGTAGTCAGAGGCCCCTAGGTGTAGGGCCAGGGGGCACCCTGGGGCCTAACCTGCAAGTACAGGGAGAGAGGTGGACCCGTGGGTAGCCTGCTGGGGTCAGAGGCCCCTAGGTGGAGGGCCAGGGGGCACCCTGGGGCCTATTCTGCAAGTCCAGGGAGAGAGGTGGACCCTGGGTAACTTGCTGGGGTCAGAAGCCCACTGGTTGAGCGCCAGGGGGCACCCTGTGGCCTCTACTGCAAGTCCAGGGAGAGATGTGGACTCCTGATTAACTTGCAGGGGTCAGAGGCCCCTAGGTGGAGGGCTTGTGGGCACCCTGGGGCCTCTACTGCAAGTCCAGGGAGAGAGGTGGACCCCTGAGTAGCTAGCTGGGGTCTTAGGCCCCTAGGTGGAGGGCCAGGGGGAACCTTGGGGCCTATACTGCAAGTCCAGGGAGAGAGGTGGACCCCTGGGTAGCTTGCTTGGGTCAGAGGCCCCTGGTTGGAGGGCAAGGGGGCACCCTGGGACCTCTACTGCAAGTCCAGGGAGAGATGTGGACCCCTGGTTAGCTTGCAGGGGTCATAGGCCCCTAGGTGGAGGGCCTCTGGGCACCCTGGGGCCTCTACTGCAAGTCCAGGGAGAGAGGTTGACCACTGGGTAGCTTGCTGGGGTCTTAGGCCCCTAGGTGGAGGGGCAAGGGGCACCCTGGGGCCTATACTGCAAGTCCAGGGAGAAAGGTGGACCCCAGGGTAGCTTGCAGGTGTCAGAGGCCCCTAGGTGGAGGGCCAGGGGGCACCCTGGGGCCTATACTGCAAGTCAAGGGAGAGAGGTGGACCCCTGGGTAAGTTGCTGGGGTCAGAGGCCCCTGGGTGGAGGGCAAGGAGGCACCCTGGGACCTATACTGCAAGTCCAGGGAGAGAGGTGGAACCCTGGGTAGCTTGTAGGGGTCAGAGGCCCCTAGGTGGAGGGCCTGTGGGCACCCTGGGGCCTCTACTGCAAGTCCAGGGAGAGATGTGGACCCCTGGGTAGCTTGCTGGGGTATTAGGCCCTTAGGTGGAGGGGCAAAAGGCACCCTGGAGCCTATACTGCATGTCCAGGGAGAGAGGTGGACCCCTGGGTAGCTTGCTGGGGTCAGAGGCCCCTAGGTGGAGGGCAAGGGGGCACCCTTGGGCCTCTACTGCAAGTCCAGGGAGAGAGGTGGACACCTGGGTAGCTTGCTGGGGTCTTAGGCCCCTAGGTGGAGCTCCAGGGGGCACCCTAGGGCCTATACTGCAAGTCCAGAGAGAGAGGTGGACCCCTGGGTAGCTTGCTGGGGTCAGAGGCCCCTAGGTAGAAGGCCAGGAGGTACCCTGGGGCCTCTACTGCAAGTCCAGGGAGAGAGGTGGAGCCCTGGGTGGCTTGCTGGGGTCAGAGGCCCCTAGGTGGAGGGCAAGGGGGCACCCTGGGGCCTCTACTGCAAGTCCAGGGAGAGAGGTGGACCCCTGGGTAGCTTGCAGGGGTCAGAGGCCCTTAGGTGGAGGGCCATGGGGCACCCTGGGGCCTATACTGCAAGTCCAGGGAGAGAGGTTGACCCCTGGGTAGCTTGCTGGGGTCAGAGGCCCCTAGGTAGAAGGCCAGGCGGCACCCTGGGGCCTCTACTGCAAGTCCAGGGAGAGAGGTGGACCCCTGGGTAGCTTGCAGGGGTCAGAGGCCCTTAGGTTGAGGGCCATGGGGCACCCTGGGGCCTATACTGCAAGTCCACGGAGAGAGGTGGACCCATGGGTAGCTTGCTGGGGTCAGAGGCCCCTAGGTGTAGGGCCAGGGGGCACCCTGGGGCCTATACTGCAAGTCCAGGGAGAGATGTGGATCCCTGGGTAGCTTGCTGGGGTCAGAGGCCCCTAGGTGTAGGGCAAGGGAGCACCCTGGGGCCTCCACTGTAAGTCCAGGGAGAGAGGTGGACACCTGGGTAGCTTGCAGGGGTCTTAGGCCCCTAGTTGGAGGGCAAGGGGGCACCCTTGGGCCTCTACTGCAAGTCCAGGGAGAGAGGTGGACACCAGGGTAGCTTGCTGGGGTCTTAGGCCCCTAGGTGGAGCTCCAGGGGGCACCCTAGGGCCTATACTGCAAGTCCAGAGAGAGAGGTGGACCACTGGGTAGCTGACTGGGGTTAGAGGCCCCTAGGTGTAGGGCCAGGGGGCACCCTGGGGCCTATCCTGCAAGTCCAGGGAGAGAGGTGGACCCGTGGGTAGCTTGCTGGGGTCTAAGGCCCCTAGGTGGAGGGGTAAAAGGCACCCTGGAGCCTATACTGCAAGTCCAGGGATAGAAATGGACCCCTGGGTAGCTTGCTGTAGTCAGAGGCCCCTAGGTGTAGGGCCAGGGGGCACCCTGGGGCCTAACCTGCAAGTCCAGGGAGTGAGGTGGACCCGTGGGTAGCCTGCTGGGGTCAGAGGCCCCTAGGTGGAGGGCCAGGGGGCACCCTAAGGCCTATACTTTATGTCCAGGGAAAGAGGTAGACCCCTGGGTAGCTTGCTGGGGTCAGAGGCCCCTAGGTAGAAGGCCAGGGGGCACCCTGGGGCCTCTACCGCAAGTCCAGGGAGAGAGGTGGACCCCTGGGTGGCTTGCTGGGGTCAGAGGCCCCTAGGTGGAGGGCAAGGGGGCACCCTGGGGCCTCTACTGCAAGTCCAGGGAGAGAGGTGGACCCCTGGGTAGATTGCAGGGGTCAGATGCCCTTAGGTGGAGGGCCATGGGGCACCCTGGGGCCTATACTGCAAGTCCAGGGAGAGAGGTTGACCCCTGGGTAGCTTGCTGGGGTCAGAGGCCCCTAGGTAGAAGGCCAGGGGGCACCCTGGGGCCTATACTGCAAGTCCAGCGAGAGAGGTGGACCCATGGGTAGCTTGCTGGGGTCAGAGGCCCCTAGGTGTAGGGCCAGGGGGCACCCTGGGCTCTCTACTGCAAGTCCAGGGAGAGAGGTGGATCCCTGGGTAGCTTGCTGGGGTCTTAGGCCCCTAGGTGGAGCTCCAGGGGGCACCCTAGGGCCTATACTGCAAGTCCAGAGAGAGAGGTGGACCACTGGGTAGCTGACTGGGGTTAGAGGCCCCTAGGTGTAGGGCCAGGGGGCACCCTGGGGCCTATCCTGCAAGTCCAGGGAGAGAGGTGGACCCGTGGGTAGCTTGCTGGGGTCTAAGGCCCCTAGGTGGAGGGGTAAAAGGCACCCTGGAGCCTATACTGCAAGTCCAGGGATAGAAATGGACCCCTGGGTAGCTTGCTGTAGTCAGAGGCCCCTAGGTGTAGGGCCAGGGGGCACCCTGGGGCCTAACCTGCAAGTCCAGGGAGTGAGGTGGACCCGTGGGTAGCCTGCTGGGGTCAGAGGCCCCTAGGTGGAGGGCCAGGGGGCACCCTAAGGCCTATACTTTATGTCCAGGGAAAGAGGTAGACCCCTGGGTAGCTTGCTGGGGTCAGAGGCCCCTAGGTAGAAGGCCAGGGGGCACCCTGGGGCCTCTACCGCAAGTCCAGGGAGAGAGGTGGACCCCTGGGTGGCTTGCTGGGGTCAGAGGCCCCTAGGTGGAGGGCCATGGGGCACCCTGGGGCCTATACTGCAAGTCCAGGGAGAGAGGTTGACCCCTGGGTAGCTTGCTGGGGTCAGAGGCCCCTAGGTAGAAGGCCAGGGGGCACCCTGGGGCCTATACTGCAAGTCCAGCGAGAGAGGTGGACCCATGGGTAGCTTGCTGGGGTCAGAGGCCCCTAGGTGTAGGGCCAGGGGGCACCCTGGGCTCTCTACTGCAAGTCCAGGGAGAGAGGTGGATCCCTGGGTAGCTTGCTGGGGTCAGAGGCCCCTAGGTGTAGGGCAAGGTAGCACCCTGGGGCCTCCACTGCAAGTCCAGGGAGAGAGGTGGACACCTGGGTAGCTTGCTGGGGTCTTAGGCCCCTAGGTGGAGCTCCAGGGGGCAACCTGGGCTCTCTACTGCAAGTCCAGGGAGACAGGTGGACCCCTGGGTAGCTTGCTGGGGTCAGGGGCCCTTATGTGGAGGGCCAGGGCTCACCCTGGGGCCTGCGCTGCAAGTCCAGGGAGAGAGGTTGACCCCTGGGTAGCATGCTGGGGTCAGAGGCCAGTAGGTGGAGGGCAAGGGGACACCCTAAGGCCTATACTTTATGTCCAGGGAAAGAGGTAGACCCCTGGGTAGCTTGCTGGGGTCAGATGCCCCTAGGTAGAAGGCCAGGGGGCACCCTGGGGCCTCTACTGCAAGTCCAGGGAGAGAGGTGGACCCCTGGGTAGCTTGCTGGGGTCAGGGGCCCCTATGTGGAGGGCCGGGGCTCACCCTGGGGCTTGTGCTGAAAGTCCAGGGAGAGAGTTCGACCCCTGGGTAGCATGCTAGGGTCAGAGGCCACTAGGTGGAAAGACAGGGGGCACCCAAAGGCCTATACTTTATGTCCAGGGAAAGAGGTAGACCCCTGGGTAGCTTGCTGGGGTCAGAGGCCCCTAGGTAGAAGGCAGGGGGCACCATGGGGCCTCTACTGCAAGTCCAGGGAGAGAAGTGGACCCCTGGGTAGCTTGCAGGGGTCAGAGGCCCCTAGGTGGAGGGCAAGAGGGCACCCTGGGGCCTCTACTGCAAGTCCAGGAAGAGAGGTGGACTCCTGGGTAGCTTCCAGGGGTCAGAGGCCCTTAGGTGGAGGGCCATGGGGCACGCTGGGGCCTACACTGCAAGTCCAGGGAGAGAGGTAGACCCCTGGGTAGCTTTCTGGGTTCAGAGGCCCCTAGGTAGAAGGCCAGGGGGCACCCTGTGGCCTCTACTGCAAGTCCAGGGAGAGAGGTGGACCCCTGGGTGGCTTGCTGGGGACAGAGGCCCCTAGGTGTAGGGCAAGGGGGCACCCTGGGTCCTATCCTGCAACTCCAGGGAGAGAGGTGGACCCATGGGTAGCCTGCTGGGGTCAGAGGACCCTAGGTAGAAGGCCAGGGGGCACCCTGGGGCCTCTACTGCAAGTCCAGGGAGAGAGGTGGACCCCTGGGTGGATTGCTGGGGTCAGAGGCCCCTAGGTGGAGGGCAAGGGGGCACCCTGGGGCCTCTACTGCTAGTCCAAGGAGAGAGGTGGACCCCTGGGTAGCATGCTGGGGTCAGAGGCCCCTAGGTGGAGGACCAGGGGGCCCCCTGGGGCCTCCACTGCAAGTCCAGGGAGAGAGGTGGACCCCTGAGTAGCTTGTAGGGGTCAAAGGCCCCTAGGTGGAGCTCCAGGGGGCACCCTAGGGCCTATTCTGCAAGTCCAGGGTGAGAGGTGGACCCTGGGTAACTTGCTGGGGTCAGAAGCCCACTGGTTGAGGGCCAGGGGGCACCCTGGGGCCTCTACTGCAAGTCCAGGGAGAGATGTGGACCCCTGGGTAGCTTGTAGGGGTCAGAGGCCCCTAGTTGGAGGGCAAGAGGGCACCCTGGGGCCTCTACTGCAAGTCCAGGGAGATAGGTGGACCCCTGGGTAGCTTGCTGGGGTCTTAGGCCCCTAGGAGGAGCTCCAGGGGGCACCCTATGGCCTATACTGCAAGTCCAGGGTGAGAGGTGGACCCCTGGGTAACTTGCTGTGGTCAGAGGCCGCTAGGTGGAGGGACAGGGGGCACCCTGGGCTTTCTACTGCATGTGCAGGGGGACAGGTAGACCCCTGGGTAGCTTGCTGGGGTCAGAGGCCCCTAGGTAGAAGGCCAGGGGGTACCCTGGGGCCTCTACTGTAAGTCCAGGGAGAGAGGTGGACCCTTGGGTGGCTTGCTGGGGTCAGAGGCCCTTAGGTGGAGGGCCATGGGGCACCCTGGGGCCCATACTGCAAGTCCAGGGAGAGAGGTGGACCCATGGGTAGCTTGCTGGGGTCAGAGGCCCCTAGGTGTAGGGCCAGGGGGCACCCTGGGGCCTATACTGCAGGTCCAGGGAGAGAGATGGATCCCTGGGTAGCTTGCTGGGGTCAGAGGCCCCTAGGTGTAGGGCAAGGGAGCACCCTGGGGCCTCCACTGCAAGTCCAGGGAGAGAGGTGGACACCTGGGTAGATTGCTGGGGTCTTAGGCCCCTAGGTGGAGCTCCAGGGGGCACCCTGGGCTCTCTACTGCAAGTCCAGGGAGACAGGTGGACCCCTGGGTAGCTTCCTGGGGTCAGGGGCCCCTATGTGGAGGGCCAGGGCTCACCCTGTGGCCTGTGCTGCAAGTCCAGGGAGAGAGGTTGACCCCTGGGTAGTATGCTGGGGTCAGAGGCCACTAGGTGGAGGGCAAGGGGGCACCCTAAGGCCTATACTTTATGTCCAGGGAAAGAGGTAGACCCCTGGGTAGCTTGCTGGGGTCAGATGCCCCTAGGTAGAAGGCCAGGGGGCACCCTGGGGCCTCTACTGCAAGTCCAGGGAGAGAGGTGGACACCTGGGTGGCTTGCTGGGGTCAGAGGCCTCTAGGTGGAGGGCCAGGGCTCACCCTGGGGCCTGTGCTGCAAGTCCCGGGAGAGAGGTAGACCCCTGCGTAGCTTGCTGGGGTCAGAGGCCCCTAGGTAGAAGGCCAGGGGTTACCCTGGGGCCTCTACTGCAAGTCTAAGTAGAGAGAGGTGGACCCCTGGGTAGTTTGCAGGGGTCAGAGGCCCTTAGGTGGAGGGCCATGGGGCACCCTGGGGCCTATACTGCAAGTCCAGGGAGAGAGGTGGACCCCTTGGTAGATATATGGGGTCAGAGGCCCCTAGGTAGAGGGCCAGGGGGCACCCTGGGGCCTATACTGCAAGTCCAGGGATACAAGTGGACCCCTGGGTAGCTTGCTGGGGTCAGAGGTCCCTAGGTGTAGGGCCAGGGGGCACCCTGGGGCCTATCCTGCAAGTCCAGGGAGAGAGGTGGACCCGTGGGTAGCCTGCTGGGGTCAAAGGCCCCTATGTGGAGGGCCAGGGGGCAGCCTGGGGCCTCTACTGCAAGTCCAGGGAGAGTTGTGGAGCCCTGGGTAATTTGCAGGGGTCAGAGGCCCCTAGGTGGAGGGCAAGGGGGCACCCTGGGGCCTCTACTGCAAGTCCAGGGAGAGAGGTGGACCCCTGGGTAGCATGCTGGGGTGAGAGGCCACTAGGTGGAGGGCCAGGGGGCACCCTAAGGCCTATACTTTATGTCCAGGGAAAGAGGTAGACCCCTGGGTAGCTTGCTGGGGACAGAGGCCCCTAGGTAGAAGGCCAGGGGGTACCCTGGGGCCTCTACTGCAAGTCCAGGGAGAGAGGTGGACCCCTGGGTGTCTTGCTGGGGTCAGAGGCCTCTAGGTGGAGGGCCAGGGCTCACCCTGGGGCCTGTGCTGCAAGTCCCGGGAGAGAGGTGGACCCCTGGGTAGCATGCTGGGGTCATAGGCCTCTAGGTGGAGGGCAAGGGGGCACCCTAAGGTCTATACTTTATGTCCAGGGAAAGAGGTAGACCCCTGGGTAGCTTGCTGGGGTCAGATGCCCCTAGGTAGAAGGCCAGGGGGCACCCTGGGGCCTCTACTGCAAGTCCAGGGAGAGAGGTGGACACCTGGGTGGCTTGCAGGGATCAGAGGCCCTTAGGTGGAGGGCCATGGGGCACCCTGGGGCCTATACTGCATGTCCAGGGAGAGAGGTAGACCCCTGCGTAGCTTGCTGGGGTCAGAGGTCACTAGGTAGAAGGCCAGGGGGCACCCTGGGGCCTATACTGCAAGTCCAGGGATAGAAATGGACCCCTGGGTAGCTTGCTGTAGTCAGAGGCCCCTAGGTGTAGGAACAGGGGGCAACCTGGGGCCTAACCTGCAAGTTTAGGGAGAGAGGTGGACCCGTGGGTAGCCTGCTGGGGTCAGAGGCCCCTAGGTGGAGGGCCAGGGGGCACCCTAAGGCCTTTACTTTATGTCCAGGGAAAAAGGTAGACCCCTGGGTAGCTTGCTGGGGTCAGAGGCCCCTAGGTAGAAGGCCAGGGGGTACCCTGGGGCCTCTACTGCAAGTCCAGGGAGAGAGGTGGACCCCTGGGTGGCTTGCTGGGGTCAGAGGCCCCTAGGTGGAGGGCAAGGGGGCACCCTGGGGCCTCTACTGCAAGTCCAGGGAGAGAGGTGGACCCCTGGGTAGCTTGCAGGGGTCAGAGGCCCTTAGGTGGAGGGCCATGGGGCACCCTGGGGCCTATACTGCAAGTCCAGGGAGAGAGGTTGACCCCTGGGTAGCTTGCTGGGGTCAGAGGCCCCTAGGTAGAAGGCCAGGGCGCACCCTGGGGCCTCTACTGCAAGTCCAGGGAGAGAGGTGGACCCCTGGGTGGCTTGCTGGGGTCGGAGGCCGCTAGGTGGAGGGCAAGAGGGCACTCTGGGGCCTCTACTGCAAGTCCAGGGAGAGAGGTGGACCCCTGGGTAGCTTGCAGGGGTCAGAGGCCCTTAGGTGGAGGGCCATGGGGCACCCTGGGGCCTATACTGCAAGTCCAGGGAGAGAGATGGACCCATGGGTAGCTTGCTGGAGTCAGAGGCCCCTGGGTGTAGGGCCAGGGGGCACCCTGGGGCCTATACTGCAAGTCCAGGGAGAGAGGTGGATCCCTTGGTAGCTTGCCGGGGTCAGAGGCCCCTAGGTGTAGGGCAAGGGAGCACCCTGGGGCCTCCACTGCAAGTCCAGGGAGAGAGGTGGACACCTGGGTAGCTTGCAGGGGTCTTAGGCCCCGAGGTGGAGGGCAAGGGGGCACCCTTGGGCCTCTACTGCAAGTCCAGGGAGAGAGGTGGACACCAGGGTAGCTTGCTGGGGTCTTAGGCCCCTAGGTGGAGCTCCAGGGGGCACCCTAGGGCCTATACTGCAAGTCCAGAGAGAGAGGTGGACCACTGGGTAGCTGGCTGGGGTCAGAGGCCCCTAGGTGTAGGGCCAGGGTGCACCCTGGGGCCTATCCTGCAAGTCCAGGGAGAGAGGTGAACCCGTGGGTAGCTTGCTGGGTCTTAGGCCCCTAGGTGGAGGGGTAAAAGGCACCCTGGAGCCTATACTACAAGTCCAGGGATAGAAATGGACCCCTGGGTAGCTTGCTGTAGTCAGAGGCCCCTAGGTGTAGGGCCAGGGGGCACCCTGGGGCCTCTAATGCAAGTCCAGGGAGAGACGTGGACCCCTGGGTAGCTTGCAGGGGTCAGAGGCCATTAGGTGGAGGGCCATGGGGCACCCTGGGGCCTATACTGCAAGTTCAGGGAGAGAGGTTGACCCCTGGGTAGCTTGCTGGGGTCAGAGGCCCCTAGGTAGAAGGCCAGGGGGCACCCTGGGGCCTCTACTGCAAGTCCAGGGAAAGAGGTGGACCCTTGGGTGGCTTGCTGGGGTCAGAGGCCCTTAGGTGGAGGGCCATGGGGCACCCTGGGGCCTATACTGCAAGTCCAGGGAGAGTTGTGGACCAATGGGTAGCTTGCTGGGGTCAGAGGCCCCTAGGTGTAGGGCCAGGGGGCACCCTGGGACCTATACTGCAAGTCCAGGGAGAGAGGTGGATCCCTGGGTAGCTTGCTGGGGTCAGAGGCCACTAGGTGTAGGGCAAGGGAGCACCCTGGGGCCTCCACTGCAAGTCCAGGGAGAGAGGTGGACACCTGGGTAGATTGCTGGGGTCTTAGGCCCCTAGGTGGAGCTCCAGGGGGCACCCTGGGCTCTCTACTGCAAGTCCAGGGAGACAGGTGGACCCCTGGGTAGCTTCCTAGGGTCAGGGGCCCCTATGTGGAGGGCCAGTGCTCACCCTGGGGCCTGTGCTGCAAGTCCAGGGAGAGAGGTTGACCCCTGGGTAGCATGCTGGGGTCAGAGGCAACTAGGTGGAGGGCAAGGGGGCACCCTAAGGCCTATACTTTATGTCCAGGGAAAGAGGTAGACCCCTGGGTAGCTTGCTGGGGTCAGAGGCCCCTAGGTAGAAGGCCAGGGGGCACCCTGGGGCCTCTACTGCAAGTCCAGGGAGAGAGGTGGACCCCTGGGTGGCTTGCAGGGATCAGAGGCCCTTAGGTGGAGGGCCATGGGGCACCCTGGGGCCTATACTGCAAGTCCAGGGAGAGAGGTAGACCCCTGCGTAGCTTGCTGGGGTCAGAGCCCCCTAGGTACAAGGCCAGGGGTTACCCTGGGGCCTCTACTTCAAGTCTAGGGAGAGAGGTGGACCCCTGGGTAGTTTGCAGGGGTCAGAGGCCCTTAGGTGGAGGGCCATGGGGCACCCTGGGGCCTATACTGCAAGTCCAGGGAGAGAGGTGGACCCCTTGGTAGCTATATGGGGTCAGAGGTTCCTAGGTAGAGGGCCAGGGGGCACCCTGGGGCCTATACTGCAAGTCCAGGGATACAAGTGGACCCCTGGGTAGCTTGCTGGGGTCAGAGGTCCCTAGGTGTAGGGCCAGGGGGCACCCTGGGGCCTATCCTGCAAGTCCAGGGAGAGAGGTGGAATCGTGGGTAGCCTGCTGGGGTCAGAGGCCCCTATGTGGAGGGCCAGGGGGCACCCTGGGGCCTCTACTGCAAGTCCAGGGAGAGTTGTGGAGCCCTGGGTAATTTGCAGGGGTCAGAGGCCCCTAGGTGGAGGGCCAGGGGGCACCCTGGGGCCTCTACTGCAAGTCCAGGGAGAGAGGTGGACCCCTGGGTAGCATGCTGGGGTCAGAGGCCACTAGGTGGAGGGCAAGGGGGCACCCTAAGGCCTATACTTTATGTCCAGGGAAAGAGGTAGACCCCTGGGTAGCTTGCTGGGGACAGAGGCCTCTAGGTGGAGGGCCAGGGCTCACCCTGGGGCCTCTACTGCAAGTCCAGGGAAAGAGGTGGACCCCTGGGTGGCTTGCTGGGGTCGGAGGCCGCTAGGTGGAGGGCAAGGGGGCACCCTGGGGCCTCTACTGCAAGTCCAGGGAAAGAGGTGGACCCCTGGGTGGCTTGCTGGGGTCGGAGGCCGCTAGGTGGAGGGCAAGGGGGCACCCTGGGGCCTCTACTTCAAGTCCAGGGAGAGAGGTGGACACCCTGGGTAGCTTGCAGGGGTCAGAGGCCCCTAGGTGTAGGGCAAGGGAGCACCCTGGGGCCTCCACTGCAAGTCCAGGGAGAGAGGTGGACACCTGGGTAGCTTGCTGGGGTCTTAGGCCCCTAGGTGGAGCTCCAGGGGGCACCCTGGGCTCTCTACTGCAAGTCCAGGCAGACAGGTGGACCCCTGGGTAGCTTGCTGGGGTCAGGGGCCCCTATGTGGAGGGCCAGGGCTCACCCTGGGGCCTGTGCTGCAAGTCCAGGGAGAGAGGTTGACCCCTGGGTAGCATGCTGGGGTCAGAGGCCACTAGGTGGAGGGCAAGGGGGCACCCTAAGGCCTATACTTTATGTCCAGGGAAAGAGGTAGACCCCTGGGTAGCTTGCTGGGGTCAGAGGCCCCTAGGTAGAAGGCCAGGGGGCACCCTGGGGCCTCTACTGCAAGTCCAGGGAGAGAGGTGGACCCCTGGGTGGCTTGCTGGGGTCAGAAGCCCCTAGGTGTAGGGCAAGGGGGCACCCTGGGGCCTATCCTGCAAGTCCAGGGAGAGAGGTGGACCCATGGGTAGCCTGCTGGGGTCAGAGGCCCCTAAGTAGAAGGCCAGGGCTCACCCTGGGGCCTATACTGCAAGTCCAGGGAGAGAGGTGGACCCCTGGGTGGATTGCTGGGGTCAGAGGCCCCTAGGTGGAGGGCAAGGGGGCACCCTGGGGCCTCTACTGCTAGTCCAAGGAGAGAGGTGGACCCCTGGGTAGCATGCTGGGGTCAGAGGTCCCTAGGTGGAGGACCAGGGGGCCCCCTGGTGCCTCTACTGCAAGTCCAGGGAGAGAGGTGGACCCCTGGGTTGCTTGTAGGGGTCAGAGGCCAATAGGTGGAGGGCAAGAGGGCACCCTGGGGCCTCTACTGCAAGTCCAGGGAGAGAGGTGGACCCCTGGGTAAGTTGCTGGGGTCTTAGGCCCCTAGGAGGAGCTCCAGGGGGCACCCTATGGCCTATACTGCAAGTCCAGGGTGAGAGGTGGACCCCTGGGTAACTTGCTGTGGTCAGAGGCCCCTAGGTGGAGGGACAGGGGGCACCCTGGGCTTTCTACTGTATGTGCAGGGGGACAGGTGGACCCCGGGGTAGCTTGTTGTGGTCAGAGGCCCCTAGGTGGAGGGCCAGGGGGGACCTTAGGGCCTAAATTGCAAGTCCAGGGAGAGAGGTGAACTCCTGATTAACTTGCAGGGGTCAGAGGGCCCTAGGTGGAGGGCTTGTGGGCACCCTGGGGCCTCTACTGCAAGTCCAGGGAGAAAGGTGGACCCCTGGGTAGCTTGCTGGGGTCTTAGGCCCCTAGGTGGAGGGCCAGGGGGAACCTTGGGGCCTATACTGCAAGTCCAGGGAGAGAGGTGGACCCCTGGGTAGCTTGCTTGGGTCAGAGACCCCTGGTTGGAGGGCAAGGGGGCACCCTGGGACCTCTACTGCAAGTCCAGGGAGAGATGTGGACCCCTGGTTAGCTTGCAGGGGTCATAGGCCCCTAGGTGGACGGCCTCTGGGCACCCTGGGGCCTCTACTGCAAGTCCAGGGAGAGATGTGGACCCCTGGGTAGCTTGCTGGGGTCTTAGGCCCATAAGTGGAGGGGCAGAAGGCACCCTGGAGTCTATACTGCAAGTCCAGGGAGAAACGTGGACCCCTGGGTAGCTTGCAGGGGTCAGAGGCCCCTAGGTCTAGGGCAAGGGGGCACCCTGGGACCTATAATGCAAGTCCAGGGAGAGAAGTGGACCCCTGGGTAGCTTACAGGGGTCAGAGGCCCCTAGGTGGAGGGCCAGGGGGCACCCTGGGGCCTCCACTGCAAGTCCAATGCGAGAGTTGGACCCCTGGGTAGCTTGCAGGGGTCAGAGGCCCCTAGGTGGAGGGCCAGGGGGCACCCTGGGGCCTCTTCTGCAAGTCCAGGGAGAGTTGTGGACCCCTGGGTAACTTGCAGGGGTCAGACGCCCCTAGGTGGAGGGCCTGTGGGCACCCTGGGGCCTCTACTGCAAGTCCAGGGAGAGAGGTTGACCCCTGGGTAGCTTGCTGGAGTCTTAGGCCCCTAGGTGGAGGGGCAAGGGGCACCCTGGGGCCTATACTGCAAGTTCAGGGAGAAAGGTGGACCCCAGGGTAGCTTGCAGGGGTCAGAGGCCCCTAGGTGGAGGGCCAGGGGGCACCCTGGGGCCTATACTGCAAGTCAAGGGAGAGAGGTGGACCCCTGGGTAAGTTGCTGGGGTCAGAGGCCCCTGGGTGGAGGGCAAGGAGGCACCCTGGGACCTATACTGCAAGTCCAGGGAGAGAGGTGGAACCCTGGGTAGCTTGTAGGGGTCAGAGGCCCCTAGGTGGAGGGCCTGTGGGCACCCTGGGGCCTCTACTGCAAGTCCAGGGAGAGATGTGGACCCCTGGGTAGCTTGCTGGGGTATTAGGCCCTTAGGTGGAGGGGCAAAAGGCACCCTGGAGCCTATACTGCATGTCCAGGGAGAGAGGTGGACCCCTGGGTAGCTTGCTGGGGTCAGAGGCCTCTAGGTGGAGAGCAAGGGGGCACCCTTGTGCCTCTACTGCAAGTCCAGGGAGACAGGGGGACACCTGGGTAGCTTGCTGGGGTCTTAGGCCCTTAGGTGGAGCTCCAGGGGGCACCCTAGGGCCTATACTGCAAGTCCAGAGAGAGAGGTGGACCACTGGGTAGCTGGCTGGGGTCAGAGGCCCCTAGGTGTAGGGCCAGTGGGCACCCTAGGGCCTATCCTGCAAGTCCAGGGAGAGAGGTGGACCCGTGGGTAGCTTGCTGGGGTCTTAGGCCCCTAGGTGGCGGGGCAAAAGGCACCCTGGAGCCTATACTGCAAGTCCAGGGATAGAAATGGACCCCTGGGTAGCTTGCTGTAGTCAGAGGCCCCTAGGTGTAGGGCCAGGGGGCACCCTGGGGCCTAACCTGCAAGTACAGGGAGAGAGGTGGACCCGTGGGTAGCCTGCTGGGGTCAGAGGCCCCTAGTTGGAGGGCCAGGGGGCACCCTGGAGCCTATACTGCATGTCCAGGGAGAGAGGTGGACCCATGGGTAGCCTGCTGGGGTCAGAGGCCCCTAGGTAGAAGGCCAGGGGGCACCCTGGGGCCTCTACTGCAAGTCCAGGGAGAGAGGTGGACCCCTGGGTGGATTGCTGGGGTCAGAGGCCCCTAGGTGGAGGGCAAGGGGGCACCCTGGGGCCTCTACTGCTAGTCCAAGGAGAGAGGTGGACCCCCGGGTAGCATGCTGGGGTCAGAGGCCCCTAGGTGGAGGACCAGGGGGCCCCCTGGGGCCTCTACTGCTAGTCCAAGGAGAGAGGTGGACCCCTGGGTAGCTTGTAGGGGTCAAAGGCCCCTAGGTGGAGATCCAGGGGGCACCCTAGGGCCTATTCTGCAACTCCAGGGTGAGAGGTGGACCCTGGGTAACTTGCTGGGGTCAGAAGCCCACTGGTTGAGGGCCAGGGGGCACCCTGGGGCCTCTACTGCAAGTCCAGGGAGAGATGTGGACCCCTGGGTAGCTTGTAGGGGTCAGAGGCCCCTAGGTGGAGGGCAAGAGGGCACCCTGGGGCCTCTACTGCAAGTCCAGGGAGAGAGGTGGACCCCTGGGTAGCTTGCTGGGGTCTTAGGCCCCTAGGAGGAGCTCCAGGGGGCACCCTATGGCCTATACTGCAAGTCCAGGGTGAGAGGTGGACCCCTGGGTAACTTGCTGTGGTCAGAGGCCCCTAGGTGGAGGGACAGGGGGCACCCTGGGCTTTCTACTGCATGTGCAGGGGGACAGGTGGACCCCGGGGTAGCTTGCTGTGGTCAGAGGCCCCTAGGTGGAGGGCCAGGGGGGACCTTAGGGCCTAAATTGCAAGTTCAGGGAGAGAGGTGGACTCCTGATTAACTTGCAGGGGTCAGAGGCCCCTAGGTGGAGGGCTTGTGGGCACCCTGGGGCCTCTATTGCAAGTCCAGGGAGAGAGGTGGACCCCTGAGTAGCTTGCTGGGGTCTTAGGCCCCTAGGTGGAGGGCCAGGGGGAACCTTGGGGCCTATACTGCAAGTCCAGGGAGAGAGGTGGACCCCTGGGTAGCTTGCTTGGGTCAGAGGCCCCTGGTTGGAGGGCAAGGGGGCACCCTGGGACCTCTACTGCAAGTCCAGGGAGAGATGTGGACCCCTGGTTAGCTTGCAGGGGTCATAGGCCCCTAGGTGGAGGGCCTCTGGGCACCCTGGGGCCTCTACTGCAAGTCCAGGGAGAGATGTGGACCCCTGGGTAGCTTGCTGGGGTCTTAGGCCCATAGGTGGAGGGGCAGAAGGCACCCTGGAGTCTATACTGCAAGTCCAGGGAGAAAGGGGGACCCCTGGGTAGCTTGCAGGGGTCAGAGGCCCCTAGGTGGAGGGCAAGGGGGCACCCTGGGACCTATAATGCATGTCCAGGGAGAGAAGTGGACCCCTGGGTAGCTTACAGGGGTCAGAGGCCCCTAGGTGGAGGGCCAGGGGGCACCCTGGGGCCTCCACTGCAAGTCCAGGGAGAGTTGTGGAGCCCTGGGTAACTTGCAGGGGTCAGAGGCCCATAGGTGGAGGGCCTGTGGGCACCCTGGGGCCTATACTGCAAGTATAATGAGAGAGGTGGACCCCTGGGTAGCTTGCAGTGGTCAGAGGCCCCTAGGTGGAGGGCCAGGGGGCACACTGGGGCCTCTTCTGCAAGTCCAGGGAGAGTTGTGGACCCCTGGGTAACTTGCAGGGGTCAGACGCCCCTAGGTGGAGGGCCTGTGGGCACCCTGGGGCCTCTACTGCAAGTCCAGGGAGAGAGGTTGACCCCTGGGTAGATTGCTGGGGTCTTAGGCCCCTTGGTGGAGGGGCAAGGGGCACCCTGGGGCCTATACTGCAAGTCCAGGAAGAGATGTGGACCCCAGGGTAGCTTGCAGGGGTCAGAGGCCCCTAGGTGGAGGGCCAGGGGGCACCCTGGGGCCTATACTGCAAGTCAAGGGAGAGAGGTGGACCCCTGGGTAAGTTGCTGGGGTCAGAGGCCCCTGGGTGGAGGGCAAGGAGGCACCCTGGGACCTATACTGCAAGTCCAGGGAGAGAGGTGGAACCCTGGGTAGCTTGAAGGGGTCAGAGGCCCCTAGGTGGAGGGCCTGTGGGCACCCTGGGGCCTCTACTGCAAGTCCAGGGAGAGATGTGGACCCCTGGGTAGCTTGCTGGGGTATTAGGCCCTTCGGTGGAGGGGCAAAAGGCACCCTGAAGCCTATACTGCATGTCCAGGGAGAGAGGTGGACCCCTGGGTAGCTTGCTGGGGTCAGAGGCCCCTAGGTGGAGGGCAAGGGGGCACCCTTGGGCCTCTACTGCAAGTCCAGGGAGAGAGGTGGACACCTGGGTAGCTTGCTGGGGTCTTAGGCTCCTAGGTGGAGCTCCAGGGGGCACCCTAGGGCCTATACTGCAAGTCCAGAGAGAGAGGTGGACCCCTGGGTAGCTTGCTGGGGTCAGAGGCCCCTAGGTAGAAGGCCAGGAGGTACCCTGGGGCCTCTACTGCAAGTCCAGGGAGAGAGGTGGAGCCCTGGGTGGCTTGCTGGGGTCAGAGGCCCCTAGGTGGAGGGCAAGGGGGCACCCTGGGGCCTCTACTGCAAGTCCAGGGAGAGAGGTGGACCCCTGGGTAGCTTGCAGGGGTCAGAGGCCCTTAGGTGGAGGGCCATGGGGCACCCTGGGGCCTATACTGCAAGTCCAGGGAGAGAGGTTGACCCCTGGGTAGCTTGCTGGGGTCAGAGGCCCCTGGGTAGAAGGCCAGGGGGCACCCTGGGGCCTCTACTGCAAGTCCAGGGAGGGAGGTGGACCCCTGGGTGGCTTGCTGGGGTCCGAGGCCGCTAGGTGGAGGGCAAGGGGGCACCCTGGGGCCTCTACTGCTAGTCCAAGGAGAGAGGTGGACCCCTGGGTAGCTTGTAGGGGTCAAAGGCCCCTAGGTGGAGATCCAGGGGGCACCCTAGGGCCTATTCTGCAACTCCAGGGTGAGAGGTGGACCCTGGGTAACTTGCTGGGGTCAGAAGCCCACTGGTTGAGGGCCAGGGGGCACCCTGGGGCCTCTACTGCAAGTCCAGGGAGAGATGTGGACCCCTGGGTAGCTTGTAGGGGTCAGAGGCCCCTAGGTGGAGGGCAAGAGGGCACCCTGGGGCCTCTACTGCAAGTCCAGGGAGAGAGGTGGACCCCTGGGTAGCTTGCTGGGGTCTTAGGCCCCTAGGAGGAGCTCCAGGGGGCACCCTATGGCCTATACTGCAAGTCCAGGGTGAGAGGTGGACCCCTGGGTAACTTGCTGTGGTCAGAGGCCCCTAGGTGGAGGGACAGGGGGCACCCTGGGCTTTCTACTGCATGTGCAGGGGGACAGGTGGACCCCGGGGTAGCTTGCTGTGGTCAGAGGCCCCTAGGTGGAGGGCCAGGGGGGACCTTAGGGCCTAAATTGCAAGTTCAGGGAGAGAGGTGGACTCCTGATTAACTTGCAGGGGTCAGAGGCCCCTAGGTGGAGGGCTTGTGGGCACCCTGGGGCCTCTATTGCAAGTCCAGGGAGAGAGGTGGACCCCTGAGTAGCTTGCTGGGGTCTTAGGCCCCTAGGTGGAGGGCCAGGGGGAACCTTGGGGCCTATACTGCAAGTCCAGGGAGAGAGGTGGACCCCTGGGTAGCTTGCTTGGGTCAGAGGCCCCTGGTTGGAGGGCAAGGGGGCACCCTGGGACCTCTACTGCAAGTCCAGGGAGAGATGTGGACCCCTGGTTAGCTTGCAGGGGTCATAGGCCCCTAGGTGGAGGGCCTCTGGGCACCCTGGGGCCTCTACTGCAAGTCCAGGGAGAGATGTGGACCCCTGGGTAGCTTGCTGGGGTCTTAGGCCCATAGGTGGAGGGGCAGAAGGCACCCTGGAGTCTATACTGCAAGTCCAGGGAGAAAGGGGGACCCCTGGGTAGCTTGCAGGGGTCAGAGGCCCCTAGGTGGAGGGCAAGGGGGCACCCTGGGACCTATAATGCATGTCCAGGGAGAGAAGTGGACCCCTGGGTAGCTTACAGGGGTCAGAGGCCCCTAGGTGGAGGGCCAGGGGGCACCCTGGGGCCTCCACTGCAAGTCCAGGGAGAGTTGTGGAGCCCTGGGTAACTTGCAGGGGTCAGAGGCCCATAGGTGGAGGGCCTGTGGGCACCCTGGGGCCTATACTGCAAGTATAATGAGAGAGGTGGACCCCTGGGTAGCTTGCAGTGGTCAGAGGCCCCTAGGTGGAGGGCCAGGGGGCACACTGGGGCCTCTTCTGCAAGTCCAGGGAGAGTTGTGGACCCCTGGGTAACTTGCAGGGGTCAGACGCCCCTAGGTGGAGGGCCTGTGGGCACCCTGGGGCCTCTACTGCAAGTCCAGGGAGAGAGGTTGACCCCTGGGTAGATTGCTGGGGTCTTAGGCCCCTAGGTGGAGGGGCAAGGGGCACCCTGGGGCCTATACTGCAAGTCCAGGGAGAGATGTGGACCCCAGGGTAGCTTGCAGGGGTCAGAGGCCCCTAGGTGGAGGGCCAGGGGGCACCCTGGGGCCTATACTGCAAGTCAAGGGAGAGAGGTGGACCCCTGGGTAAGTTGCTGGGGTCAGAGGCCCCTGGGTGGAGGGCAAGGAGGCACCCTGGGACCTCTACTGCAAGTCCAGGGAGAGATGTGGACCCCTGGGTAGCTTGCTGGGGTATTAGGCCCTTCGGTGGAGGGGCAAAAGGCACCCTGAAGCCTATACTGCATGTCCAGGGAGAGAGGTGGACCCCTGGGTAGCTTGCTGGGGTCAGAGGCCCCTAGGTGGAGGGCAAGGGGGCACCCTTGGGCCTCTACTGCAAGTCCAGGGAGAGAGGTGGACACCTGGGTAGCTTGCTGGGGTCTTAGGCTCCTAGGTGGAGCTCCAGGGGGCACCCTAGGGCCTATACTGCAAGTCCAGAGAGAGAGGTGGACCCCTGGGTAGCTTGCTGGGGTCAGAGGCCCCTAGGTAGAAGGCCAGGAGGTACCCTGGGGCCTCTACTGCAAGTCCAGGGAGAGAGGTTGACCCCTGGGTAGCTTGCTGGGGTCAGAGGCCCCTGGGTAGAAGGCCAGGGGGCACCCTGGGGCCTCTACTGCAAGTCCAGGGAGGGAGGTGGACCCCTGGGTGGCTTGCTGGGGTCCGAGGCCGCTAGGTGGAGGGCAAGGGGGCACCCTGGGGCCTCTACTGCAAGTCCAGGGAGAGAGGTGGACCCCTGGGTAGCTTGCAGGGGTCAGAGGCCCTTAGGTGGAGGGCCATGGGGCACCCTGGGGCCTATACTGCAAGTCCAGAGAGAGAGGTGGACCACTGGGTAGCTGGCTGGGGTCAGAGGCCCCTAGGTGTAGGGCCAGGGGGCACCCTGGGGCCTATCCTGCAAGTCATGGGAGAGAGGTGGACCCGTGGGTAGCTTGCTGGGGTCTAAGGCCCCTAGGTGGAGGGGTAAAAGGCACCCTGGAGCCTATACTGCAAGTCCAGGGATAGAAATGGACCCCTGGGTAGCTTGCTGTAGTCAGAGGCCCCTAGGTGTAGGGCCAGGGGGCACCCTGGGGCCTAACCTGCAAGTCCAGGGAGTGAGGTGGACCCGTGGGTAGCCTGCTGGGGTCAGAGGTCCCTAGGTGGAGGGCCAGGGGGCACCCTAAGGCTTATACTTTATGTCCAGGGAAAGAGGTAGACCCCTGGGTAGCTTGCTGTGGTCAGAGGCCCCTAGGTAGAAGGCCAGGGGGCACCCTGGGGCCTCTACTGCAAGTCCAGGGAGAGAGGTGGACCCCTGGGTGGCTTGCTGGGGTCAGAGGCCCCTAGGTGGAGGGCAAGGGGGCACCCTGGGGCCTCTACTGCAAGTCCAGGGAGAGAGGTGGACCCCTGGGTAGCTTGCAGGGGTCAGATGCCCTTAGGTGGAGGGCCATGGGGCACCCTGGGGCCTATACTGCAAGTCCAGGGAGAGAGGTTGACCCCTGGGTAGCTTGCTGGGGTCAGAGGCCCCTAGGTAGAAGGCCAGGAGGCACCCTGGGGCCTCTACTGCAAGTCCAGGGAGAGAGGTGGACCCCTGGGTGGCTTGCTAGGGGTCGGAGGCCGCTAGGTGGAGGGCAAGGGGGCACCCTGGGGCCTCTACTGCAAGTCCAGGGAGAGAGGTGGACCCCTGGGTAGCTTGCAGGGGTCAGAGGCCCTTAGGTGGAGGGCTATGGGGCACCCTGGGGCCTATACTGCAAGTCCAGGGAGAGAGGTGGACCCATGGGTAGCTTGCTGGGGTCAGAGGCCCCAAGGTGTAGGGCCAGGGGGCACCCTTGCGCCTATACTGCAAGTCCAGGGAGAGAGGTGGATCCCTGGGTAGCTTGCTGGGGTCAGAGGCCCCTAGGTGTAGGGCAAGGGAGCACCCTGGGGCCTCCACTGCAAGTCCAGGGAGAGAGGTGGACACCTGGGTAGCTTGCTGGGGTCTTAGGCCCCTAGGTGGAGCTCCAGGGGGCAACCTGGGCTCTCTACTGCAAGTCCAGGGAGACAGGTGGACCCCTGGGTAGCTTGCTGGGGTCAGGGGCCCTTATGTGCAGGGCCAGGGCTCACCCTGGGGCCTGCGCTGCAAGTCCAGGGAGAGAGGTTGACCCCTGGGTAGCATGCTGGGGTCAGAGGCCACTAGGTGGAGGGCAAGGGGACACCCTAAGGCCTATACTTTATGTCCAGGGAAAGAGGTAGACCCCTGGGTAGCTTGCTAGGGTCAGATGCCCCTAGGTAGAAGGCCAGGGGGCACCCTGGGGCCTCTACTGCAAGTCCAGGGAGAGAGGTGGACCCCTGGGTAGCTTGCTGGGGTCAGGGGCCCCTATGTGGAGGGCCGGGGCTCACCCTGGGGCTTGTGCTGAAAGTCCAGGGAGAGAGTTGGACCCCTGGGTAGCATGCTGGGGTCAGAGGCCACTAGGTGGAGGGACAGGGGGCACCCAAAGGCCTATACTTTATGTCCAGGGAAAGAGGTAGACCCCTGGGTAGCTTGCTGGGGTCAGAGGCCCCTAGGTAGAAGGCAAGGGGCACCATGGGGCCTCTACTGCAAGTCCAGGGAGAGAAGTGGACCCCTGGGTAGCTTGCAGGGGTCAGAGGCCCCTAGGTGGAGGGCAAGAGGGCACCCTGGGGCCTCTACTGCAAGTCCAGGGAGAGAGGTGGCCCCCTGGGTAGCTTCCAGGGGTCAGAGGCCCTTAGGTGGAGGGCCATGGGGCACGCTGGGGCCTACACTGCAAGTCCAGGGAGAGAGGTAGACCCCTGGGTAGCTTTCTGGGGTCAGAGGCCCCTAGGTGTAGGGCAAGGGGGCACCCTGGGTCCTATCCTGCAAGTCCAGGGAGAGAGGTGGACCCATGGGTAGCCTGCTGGGGTCAGAGGACCCTAGGTAGAAGGCCAGGGGGCACCCTGGGGCCTCTACTGCAAGTCCAGGGAGAGAGGTGGACCCCTGGGTGGATTGCTGGGGTCAGAGGCCCCTAGGTGGAGGGCAAGGGGGCACCCTGGGGCCTCTACTGCTAGTCCAAGGAGAGAGGTGGACCCCTGGGTAGCATGCTGGGGTCAGAGGCCCCTAGGTGGAGGACCAGGGGGCCCCCTGGGGCCTCTACTGCAAGTCCAGGGAGAGAGGTGGACCCCTGAGTAGCTTGTAGGGGTCAAAGGCCCCTAGGTGGAGCTCCAGGGGGCACCCTAGGGCCTATTCTGCAAGTCCAGGGTGAGAGGTGGACCCTGGGTAACTTGCTGGGGTCAGAAGCCCACTGGTTGAGGGCCAGGGGGCACCCTGGGGCCTTTACTGCAAGTCCAGGGAGAGATGTGGACCCCTGGGTAGCTTGTAGGGGTCAGAGGCCCCTAGGTGGAGGGCAAGAGGGCACCCTGGGGCCTCTACTGCAAGTCCAGGGAGAGAGGTGGACCCCTGGGTAGCTTGCTGGGGTCTTAGGCCCCTAGGAGGAGCTCCAGGGGGCACCCTATGGCCTATACTGCAAGTCCAGGGTGAGAGGTGGACCCCTGGGTAACTTGCTGTGGTCAGAGGCCCCTAGGTGGAGGGACAGGGGGCACCCTGGGCTTTCTACTGCATGTGCAGGGGGACAGGTAGACCCCTGGGTAGCTTGCTGGGGTCAGAGGCCCCTAGGTAGAAGGCCAGGGGGTACCCTGGGGCCTCTACTGCAAGTCCAGGGAGAGAGGTGGACCCTTGGGTGGCTTGCTGGGGTCAGAAGCCCTTAGGTGGAGGGCCATGGGGCACCCTGGGGCCTATACTGCAAGTCCAGGGAGAGAGGTGGACCCATGGGTAGCTTGCTGGGGTCAGAGGCCCCTAGGTGTAGGGCCAGGGGGCACCCTGGGGCCTATACTGCAAGTCCAGGGAGAGAGGTGGATCCCTGGGTAGCTTGCTGGGGTCAGAGGCCCCTAGGTGTAGGGCAAGGGAGCACCCTGGGGCCTCCACTGCAAGTCCAGGGAGAGAGGTGGACACCTGGGTAGATTGCTTGGGTCTTAGGCCCCTAGGTGGAGCTCCAGGGGGCACCCTGGGTTCTCTACTGCAAGTCCAGGGAGACAGGTGGACCCCTGGGTAGCTTGCTGGGGTCAGGGGCCCTTATGTGGAGGGCCAGGGCTCACCCTGGGGCCTGCGCTGCAAGTCCAGGGAGAGAGGTTGACCCCTGGGTAGCATGCTGGGGTCAGAGGCCACTAGGTGGAGGGCAAGGGGACACCCTAAGGCCTATACTTTATGTCCAGGGAAAGAGGTAGACCCCTGGGTAGCTTGCTGGGGTCAGATGCCCCTAGGTAGAAGGCCAGGGGGCACCCTGGGGCCTCTACTGCAAGTCCAGGGAGAGAGGTGGACCCCTGGGTAGCTTGCTGGGGTCAGAGGCCCCTATGTGGAGGGCCAGGGCTCACCCTGGGGCCTGTGCTGCAAGTCCAGGGAGAGAGGTTGACCCCTGGGTAGCATGCTGGGGTCAGAGGCCACTAGGTGGAGGGCAAGGGGGCACCCTAAGGCCTATACTTTATGTCCAGGGAAAGAGGTAGACCCCTGGGTAGCTTGCTGGGGTCAGAGGCCCCTAGGTAGAAGGCCAGGGGTCACCCTGGGGCCTCTACTGCAAGTCCAGGGAGAGAGGTGGACCCCTGGGTGGCTTGCAGGGATCAGAGGCCCTTGGGTGGAGGGCCATGGGGCACCCTGGGGCCTATACTGCAAGTCCAGGGAGAGAGGTAGACCCCTGCGTAGCTTGCTGGGGTCAGAGGCCCCTAGGTAGAAGGCCAGGGGTTACCCTGGGGCCTCTACTGCAAGTCTAAGTAGAGAGAGGTGGACCCCTGGGTAGTTTGCAGGGGTCAGAGGCCATTAGGTGGAGGGCAAGGGAGCACCCTGGGGCCTCCACTGCAAGTCCAGGGAGAGAGGTGAACCCGTGGTTAGCTTGCTGGGGTCTAAGGCCCCTAGGTGGAGGGGTAAAAGGCACCCTGGAGCCTATACTGCAAGTCCAGGGATAGAAATGGACCCCTGGGTAGCTTGCTGTAGTCAGAGGCCCCTAGGTGTATGGCCAGGGGGCACCCTGGGGCCTAACCTGCAAGTCCAGGGAGTGAGATGGACCCGTGGGTAGCCTGCTGGGGTCAGAGGCCCCTAGGTGGAGGGCCAGGGGGCACCCTAAGGCCTATACTTTATTTCCAGGGAAAGAGGTAGACCCCTGGGTAGCTTGCTGGGGTCAGAGGCCCCTAGGTAGAAGGCCAGGGGGCACCCTGGGGCCTCTACTGCAAGTCCAGGGAGAGAGGTGGACCCCTGGGTGGCTTGCTGGGGTCAGAGGCCCCTAGGTGGAGGGCAAGGGGGCACCCTGGGGCCTCTACTGCAAGTCCAGGGAGAGAGGTGGACCCCTGGGTAGCTTGCAGGGGTCAGATGCCCTTAGGTGGAGGGCCATGGGGCACCCTGGGGCCTATACTGCAAGTCTAGGGAGAGAGGTTGACCCCTGGGTAGCTTGCTGGGGTCAGAGGCCCCTAGGTAGAAGGCCAGGGGGCACCCTGGGGCCTCTACTGCAAGTCCAGGGAGAGAGGTGGACTCCTGGGTGGCTTGCTGGGGTCGGAGGCCGCTAGGTGGAGGGCAAGGGGGCACCCTGGGGCCTCTACTGCAAGTCCAGGGAGAGAGGTGGACCCCTGGGTAGCTTGCAGGGGTCAGAGGCCCTTAGGTGGAGGGCTATGGGGCACCCTGGGGCCTATACTGCAAGTCCAGGGAGAGAGGTGGACCCATGGGTAGCTTGCTGGGGTCAGAGGCCCCTAGGTGTAGGGCCAGGGGGCACCCTTGCGCCTATACTGCAAGTCCAGGGAGAGAGGTGGATCCCTGGGTAGCTTGCTGGGGTCAGAGGCCCCTAGGTGTAGGGCAAGGGAGAACCCTGGGGCCTCCACTGCAAGTCCAGGGAGAGAGGTGGACACCTGGGTAGCTTGCTGGGGTCTTAGGCCCCTAGGTGGAGCTCCAGGGGTCAACCTGGGCTCTCTACTGCAAGTCCAGGGAGACAGGTGGACCCCTGGGTAGCTTGCTGGGGTCAGGGGCCCTTATGTGGAGGGCCAGGGCTCACCCTGGGGCCTGCGCTGCAAGTCCAGGGAGAGAGGTTGACCCCTGGGTAGCATGCTGGGGTCAGAGGCCACTAGGTGGAGGGCAAGGGGACACCCTAAGGCCTATACTTTATGTCCAGGGAAAGAGGTAGACCCCTGGGTAGCTTGCTGGGGTCAGATGCCCCTAGGTAGAAGGCCAGGGGGCACCCTGGGGCCTCTACTGCAAGTCCAGGGAGAGAGGTGGACCCCTGGGTAGCTTGCTGGGGTCAGGGGCCCCTATGTGGAGGGCCGGGGCTCACCCTGGGGCTTGTGCTGAAAGTCCAGGGAGAGAGTTGGACCCCTGGGTAGCATGCTGGGGTCAGAGGCCACTAGGTGGAGGGACAGGGGGCACCCAAAGGCCTATACTTTATGTCCAGGGAAAGAAGTAGACCCCTGGGTAGCTTGCTGGGGTCAGAGGCCCCTAGGTAGAAGGCAGGGGGCACCATGGGGCCTCTACTGCAAGTCCAGGGAGAGAAGTGGACCCCTGGGTAGCTTGCAGGGGTCAGAGGCCCCTAGGTGGAGGGCAAGAGGGCACCCTGGGGCCTCTACTGCAAGTCCAGGGAGAGAGGTGGACCCCTGGGTAGCTTCCAGGGGTCAGAGGCCCTTAGGTGGAGGGCCATGGGGCACGCTGGGGCCTACACTGCAAGTCCAGGGAGAGAGGTAGACCCCTGGGTAGCTTTCTGGGGTCAGAGGCCCCAAGGTAGAAGGCCAGGGGGCACCCTGTGGCCTCTACTGCAAGTCCAGGGAGAGAGGTGGACCCCTGGGTGGCTTGCTGGGGACAGAGGCCCCTAGGTGTAGGGCAAGGGGGCACCCTGGGTCCTATCCTGCAAGTCCCGGGAGAGAGGTGGACCCATGGGTAGCCTGCTGGGGTCAGAGGACCCTAGGTAGAAGGCCAGGGGGCACCCTGGGGCCTCTACTGCAAGTCCAGGGAGAGAGGTGGACCCCTGGGTGGATTGCTTGGGTCAGAGGCCCGTAGGTGGAGGGCAAGGGGGCACCCTGGGGCCTCTACTGCTAGTCTAAGGAGAGAGGTGGACCCCTGGGTAGCATGCTGGGGTCAGAGGCCCCTAGGTGGAGGACCAGGGGGCCCCCTGGGGCCTCTACTGCAAGTCCAGGGAGAGAGGTGGACCCCTGAGTAGCTTGTAGGGGTCAAAGGCCCCTAGGTGGAGCTCCAGGGGGCACCCTAGGGCCTATTCTGCAAGTCCAGGGTGAGAGGTGGACCCTGGGTAACTTGCTGGGGTCAGAAGCCCACTGGTTGAGGGCCAGGGGGCACCCTGGGGCCATTACTGCAAGTCCAGGGAGAGATATGGACCCCTGGGTAGCTTGCAGTGGTCAGAGGCCCCTAGGTGGAGGGCCAGGGGGCACACTGGGGCCTCTTCTGCAAGTCCAGGCAGAGTTGTGGACCCCTGGGTAACTTGCAGGGGTCAGACTCCCCTAGGTGGAGGGCCTGTGGGCACCCTGGGGCCTCTACTGCAAGTCCAGGGAGAGAGGTTGACCCCTGGGTAGCTTGCTGGGGTCTTAGGCCCCTAGGTGGAGGGGCAAGGGGCACCCTGGGGCCTATACTGCAAGTCCAGGGAGAAAGGTGGACCCCAGGGTAGCTTGCAGGGGTCAGAGGCCCCTAGGTGGAGGGCCAGGGGGCACCCTGGGGCCTATACTGCAAGTCAAGGGAGAGAGGTGGACCCCTGGGTAAGTTGCTGGGGTCAGAGGCCCCTGGGTGGAGGGCAAGGAGGCACCCTGGGACCTATACTGCAAGTCCAGGGAGAGAGGTGGAACCCTGGGTAGCTTGTAGGGGTCAGAGGCCCCTAGGTGGAGGGCCTGTGGGCACCCTGGGGCCTCGACTGCAAGTCCAGGGAGAGATGTGGACCCCTGGGTAGCTTGCTGGGGTATTAGGCCCTTAGTTGGAGGGGCAAAAGGCACCCTGAAGCCTATACTGCATGTCCAGGGAGAGAGGTGGACCCCTGGGTAGCTTGCTGGGGTCAGAGGCCCCTAGGTGGAGGGCAAGGGGGCACCCTTGGGCCTCTACTGCAAGTCCAGGGAGAGATGTGGACACCTGGGTAGCTTGCTGGGGTCTTAGGCCCCTAGGTGGAGCTCCAGGGGGCACCCTAGGGCCTATACTGCAAGTCCAGAGAGAGAGGTGGACCCCTGGGTAGCTTGCTGGGGTCAGAGGCCCCTAGGTAGAAGGCCAGGAGGTACCCTGGGGCCTCTACTGCAAGTCCAGGGAGAGAGGTGGAGCCCTGGGTGGCTTGCTGGGGTCAGAGGCCCCTAGGTGGAGGGCAAGGGGGCACCCTGGGGCCTCTACTGCAAGTCCAGGGAGAGAGGTGGACCCCTGGGTAGCTTGCAGGGGTCAGAGGCCCTTAGGTGGAGGGCCATGGGGCACCCTGGGGCCTATACTGCAAGTCCAGGGAGAGAGGTTGACCCCTGGGTAGCTTGCTGGGGTCAGAGGCCCCTGGGTAGAAGGCCAGGGGGCACCCTGGGGCCTCTACTGCAAGTCCAGGGAGAGAGGTGGACCCCTGGGTGGCTTGCTGGGGTCGGAGGCCGCTAGGTGGAGGGCAAGGGGGCACCCTGGGGCTTCTACTGCAAGTCCAGGGAGAGAGGTGGACCCCTGGGTAGCTTGCAGGGGTCAGAGGCCCTTAGGTGGAGGGCCATGGGGCACCCTGGGGCCTCTACTGCAAGTCCAGGGAGAGAGGTGGACCCCTGGGTGGATTGCTTGGGTCAGAGGCCCGTAGGTGGAGGGCAAGGGGGCACCCTGGGGCCTCTACTGCTAGTCTAAGGAGAGAGGTGGACCCCTGGGTAGCATGCTGGGGTCAGAGGCCCCTAGGTTGAGGACCAGGGGGCCCCCTGGGGCCTCTACTGCAAGTCCAGGGAGAGAGGTGGACCCCTGAGTAGCTTGTAGGGGTCAAAGGCCCCTAGGTGGAGCTCCAGGGGGCACCCTAGGGCCTATTCTGCAAGTCCAGGGTGAGAGGTGGACCCTGGGTAACTTGCTGGGGTCAGAAGCCCACTGGTTGAGGGCCAGGGGGCACCCTGGGGCCTTTACTGCAAGTCCAGGGAGAGATATGGACCCCTGGGTAGCTTGCAGTGGTCAGAGGCCCCTAGGTGGAGGGCCAGGGGGCACACTGGGGCCTCTTCTGCAAGTCCAGGGAGAGTTGTGGACCCCTGGGTAACTTGCAGGGGTCAGACTCCCCTAGGTGGAGGGCCTGTGGGCACCCTGGGGCCTCTACTGCAAGTCCAGGGAGAGAGGTTGACCCCTGGGTAGCTTGCTGGGGTCTTAGGCCCCTAGGTGGAGGGGCAAGGGGCACCCTGGGGCCTATACTGCAAGTCCAGGGAGAAAGGTGGACCCCAGGGTAGCTTGCAGGGGTCAGAGGCCCCTAGGTGGAGGGCCAGGGGGCACCCTGGGGCCTATACTGCAAGTCAAGGGAGAGAGGTGGACCCCTGGGTAAGTTGCTGGGGTCAGAGGCCCCTGGGTGGAGGGCAAGGAGGCACCCTGGGACCTATACTGCAAGTCCAGGGAGAGAGGTGGAACCCTGGGTAGCTTGTAGGGGTCAGAGGCCCCTAGGTGGAGGGCCTGTGGGCACCCTGGGGCCTCTACTGCAAGTCCAGGGAGAGATGTGGACCCCTGGGTAGCTTGCTGGGGTATTAGGCCCTTAGGTGGAGGGGCAAAAGGCACCCTGAAGCCTATACTGCATGTCCAGGGAGAGAGGTGGACCCCTGGGTAGCTTGCTGGGGTCAGAGGCCCCTAGGTGGAGGGCAAGGGGGCACCCTTGGGCCTCTACTGCAAGTCCAGGGAGAGATGTGGACACCTGGGTAGCTTGCTGGGGTCTTAGGCCCCTAGGTGGAGCTCCAGGGGGCACCCTAGGGCCTATACTGCAAGTCCAGAGAGAGAGGTGGACCCCTGGGTAGCTTGCTGGGGTCAGAGGCCCCTAGGTAGAAGGCCAGGAGGTACCCTGGGGCCTCTACTGCAAGTCCAGGGAGAGAGGTGGAGCCCTGGGTGGCTTGCTGGTGTCAGAGGCCCCTAGGTGGAGGGCAAGGGGGCACCCTGGGGCCTCTACTGCAAGTCCAGGGAGAGAGGTGGACCCCTGGGTAGCTTGCAGGGGTCAGAGGCCCTTAGGTGGAGGGCCATGGGGCACCCTGGGGCCTATACTGCAACTCCAGGCAGAGAGGTTGACCCCTGGGTAGCTTGCTGGGGTCAGAGGCCCCTGGGTAGAAGGCCAGGGGGCACCCTGGGGCCTCTACTGCAAGTCCAGGGAGAGAGGTGGACCCCTGGGTGGCTTGCTGGGGTCGGAGGCCGCTAGGTGGAGGGCAAGGGGGCACCCTGGGGCCTCTACTGCAAGTCCAGGGAGAGAGGTGGACCCCTGGGTAGCTTGCAGGGGTCAGAGGCCCTTAGGTGGAGGGCCATGGGGCACCCTGGGGCCTATACTGCAAGTCCAGGGAGAGAGGTGGACCCATGGGTAGCTTGCTGTGGTCAGAGGCCCCTAGGTGTAGGGCCAGGGGGCACCCTGGGGCCTATACTGCAAGTCCAGGGAGAGATGTGGATCCCTGGGTAGCTTGCTGGGGTCAGAGGCCCCTAGGTGAAGGGCAAGAGAGCACCCTGGGGCCTCCACTGTAAGTCCAGGGAGAGAGGTGTACACCTGGGTAGCTTGCAGGGGGCCTAGGCCCCTAGGTGGAGGGCAAGGGGGCACCCTTGGGCCTCTACTGCAAGTCCAGGGAGAGAGGTGGACACCAGGGTAGCTTGCTTGGGTCTTAGGCCCCTAGGTGGAGCTCCAGGGGGCACCCTAGGGCCTATACTGCAAGTCCAGAGAGAGAGGTGGACCACTGGGTAGCTGGCTGGGGTCAGAGGCCCCTAGGTGTAGGGCCAGGGGGCACCCTGGGGCCTATCCTGCAAGTCCAGGGAGAGAGGTGGACCCGTGGGTAGCTTGCTGGGGTCTAAGGCCCCTAGGTGGAGGGGTAAAAGGCACCCTGGAGCCTATACTGCAAGTCCAGGGATAGAAATGGACCCCTGGGTAGCTTGCTGTAGTCAGAGGCCCCAAGGTGTAGGGCCAGGGGGCACCCTGGGGCCTAACCTGCAAGTCCAGGGAGTGAGGTGGACCCGTGGGTAGCCTGCTGGGGTCAGAGGCCCCTAGGTGGAGGGCCAGGGGGCACCCTAAGGTCTATACTTTATGTCCAGGGAAAGAGGTGGACCCCTGGGTAGCTTGCTGGGGTCAGAGGCCCCTAGGTAGAAGGCCAGGGGGCACCCTGGGGCCTCTACTGCAAGTCCAGGGAGAGAGGTGGACCCCTGGGTGGCTTGCTGGGGTCAGAGGCCCCTAGGTGGAGGGCAAGGGGGCACCCTGGGGCCTCTACTGCAAGTCAAGTCCAGGGAGAGAGGTGGACCCCTGGGTAGCTTGCAGGGGTCAGATGCCCTTAGGTGGAGGGCCATGTGGCACCCTGGGGCCTATACTGCAAGTCCAGGGAGAGAGGTTGACCACTGGGTAGCTTGCTGGGGTCAGAGGCCCCTAGGTAGAAGGCCAGGGGGCACCCTGGGGCCTCTACTGCAAGTCCAGGCAGACAGGTGGACCCCTGGGTAGCTTCCTGGGGTCAGGGGCCCTTATGTGGAGGGCCAGGGCTCACCCTGGGGCCTGTGCTGCAAGTCCAGGGAGAGAGGTTGACCCCTGGGTAGCATGCTGGGGTCAGAGGCCACTAGGTGGAGGGCAAGGGGGCACCCTAAGGCCTATACTTTATGTCCAGGGAAAGAGGTAGACCCCTGGGTAGCTTGCTGGGGTCAGAGGCCCCTAGGTAGAAGGCCAGGGGGCACCCTGGGGCCTCTACTGCAAGTCCAGAGAGAGAGGTGGACCCCTGGGTGGCTTGCAGGGATCAGAGGCCCTTAGGTTGAGGGCCATGGGGCACCCTGGGGCCTATACTGCAAGTCCAGGGAGAGAGGTAGACCCCTGCGTAGCTTGCTGGGGTCAGAGGCCCCTAGGTAGAAGGCCAGGGGTTACCCTGGGGCCTCTACTGCAAGTCTAAGTAGAGAGAGGTGGACCCCTGGGTAGTTTGCAGGGGTCAGAGGCCCTTAGGTGGAGGGCAAGGGAGCACCCTGGGGCCTCCACTGCAAGTCCAGGGAGAGAGGTGGACCCGTGGGTAGCTTGCTGGGGTCTAAGGCCCCTAGGTGGAGGGGTAAAAGGCACCCTGGAGCCTATACCGCAAGTCCAGGGATAGAAATGGACCCCTGGGTAGCTTGCTGTAGTCAGAGGCCCCTAGGTGTAGGGCCAGGGGGCACCCTGGGGCCTAACCTGCAAGTCCAGGGAGTGAGGTGGACCCGTGGGTAGCCTGCTGGGGTCAGAGGCCCCTAGGTGGAGGGCCAGGGGGCACCCTAAGGCCTATACTTTATGTCCAGGGAAAGAAGTAGACCCCTGGGTAGCTTGCTGGGGTCAGAGGCCCCTAGGTAGAAGGCAGGGGGCACCATGGGGCCTCTACTGCAAGTCCAGGGAGAGAAGTGGAACCCTGCGTAGCTTGCAGGGGTCAGAGGCCCCTAGGTGGAGGGCAAGAGGGCACCCTGGGGCCTCTACTGCAAGTCCAGGGAGAGAGGTGGACCCCTGGGTAGCTTCCAGGGGTCAGAGGCCCTTAGGTGGAGGGCCATGGGGCACGCTGGGGCCTACACTGCAAGTCCAGGGAGAGAGGTAGACCCCTGGGTAGCTTTCTGGGGTCAGAGGCCCCTAGGTGTAGGGCAAGGGGGCACCCTGGGTCCTATCCTGCAAGTCCAGGGAGAGAGGTGGACCCATGGGTAGCCTGCTGGGGTCAGAGGACCCTAGGTAGAAGGCCAGGGGGCACCCTGGGGCCTCTACTGCAAGTCCAGGGAGAGAGGTGGACCCCTGGGTGGATTGCTGGGGTCAGAGGCCCCTAGGTGGAGGGCAAGGGGGCACCCTGGGGCCTCTACTGCTAGTCCAAGGAGAGAGGTGGACCCCTGGGTAGCATGCTGGGGTCAGAGGCCCCTAGGTGGAGGACCAGGGGGCCCCCTGGGGCCTCTACTGCAAGTCCAGGGAGAGAGGTGGACCCCTGAGTAGCTTGTAGGGGTCAAAGGCCCCTAGGTGGAGCTCCAGGGGGCACCCTAGGGCCTATTCTGCAAGTCCAGGGTGAGAGGTGGACCCTGGGTAACTTGCTGGGGTCAGAAGCCCACTGGTTGAGGGCCAGGGGGCACCCTGGGGCCTTTACTGCAAGTCCAGGGAGAGATGTGGACCCCTGGGTAGCTTGTAGGGGTCAGAGGCCCCTAGGTGGAGGGCAAGAGGGCACCCTGGGGCCTCTACTGCAAGTCCAGGGAGAGAGGTGGACCCCTGGGTAGCTTGCTGGGGTCTTAGGCCCCTAGGAGGAGCTCCAGGGGGCACCCTATGGCCTATACTGCAAGTCCAGGGTGAGAGGTGGACCCCTGGGTAACTTGCTGTGGTCAGAGGCCCCTAGGTGGAGGGACAGGGGGCACCCTGGGCTTTCTACTGCATGTGCAGGGGGACAGGTAGACCCCTGGGTAGCTTGCTGGGGTCAGAGGCCCCTAGGTAGAAGGCCAGGGGGTACCCTGGGGCCTCTACTGCAAGTCCAGGGAGAGAGGTGGACCCTTGGGTGGCTTGCTGGGGTCAGAAGCCCTTAGGTGGAGGGCCATGGGGCACCCTGGGGCCTATACTGCAAGTCCAGGGAGAGAGGTGGACCCATGGGTAGCTTGCTGGGGTCAGAGGCCCCTAGGTGTAGGGCCAGGGGGCACCCTGGGGCCTATACTGCAAGTCCAGGGAGAGAGGTGGATCCCTGGGTAGCTTGCTGGGGTCAGAGGCCCCTAGGTGTAGGGCAAGGGAGCACCCTGGGGCCTCCACTGCAAGTCCAGGGAGAGAGGTGGACATCTGGGTAGATTGCTTGGGTCTTAGGCCCCTAGGTGGAGCTCCAGGGGGCACCCTGGGTTCTCTACTGCAAGTCCAGGGAGACAGGTGGACCCCTGGGTAGCTTCCTGGGGTCAGGGGCCCCTATGTGGAGGGCCAGGGCTCACCCTGGGGCCTGTGCTGCAAGTCCAGGGAGAGAGGTTGACCCCTGGGTAGCATGCTGGGGTCAGAGGCCACTAGGTGGAGGGCAAGGGGGCACCCTAAGGCCTATACTTTATGTCCAGGGAAAGAGGTAGACCCCTGGGTAGCTTGCTGGGGTCAGAGGCCCCTAGGTAGAAGGCCAGGGGTCACCCTGGGGCCTCTACTGCAAGTCCAGGGAGAGAGGTGGACCCCTGGGTGGCTTGCAGGGATCAGAGGCCCTTAGGTGGAGGGCCATGGGGCACCCTGGGGCCTATACTGCAAGTCCAGGGAGAGAGGTAGACCCCTGCGTAGCTTACTGGGGTCAGAGGCCCCTAGGTAGAAGGCCAGGGGTTACCCTGGGGCCTCTACTGCAAGTCTAAGTAGAGAGAGGTGGACCCCTGGGTAGTTTGCAGGGGTCAGAGGCCATTAGGTGGAGGGCAAGGGAGCACCCTGGGGCCTCCACTGCAAGTCCAGGGAGAGAGGTGAACCCGTGGGTAGCTTGCTGGGGTCTAAGGCCCCTAGGTGGAGGGGTAAAAGGCACCCTGGAGCCTATACTGCAAGTCCAGGGATAGAAATGGACCCCTGGGTAGCTTGCTGTAGTCAGAGGCCCCTAGGTGTAGGGCCAGGGGGCACCCTGGGGCCTAACCTGCAAGTCCAGGGAGTGAGATGGACCCGTGGGTAGCCTGCTGGGGTCAGAGGCCCCTAGGTGGAGGGCCAGGGGGCACCCTAAGGCCTATACTTTATTTCCAGGGAAAGAGGTAGACCCCTGGGTAGCTTGCTGGGGTCAGAGGCCCCTAGGTAGAAGGCCAGGGGGCACCCTGGGGCCTCTACTGCAAGTCCAGGGAGAGAGGTGGACCCCTGGGTGGCTTGCTGGGGTCAGAGGCCCCTAGGTGGAGGGCAAGGGGGCACCCTGGGGCCTCTACTGCAAGTCCAGGGAGAGAGGTGGACCCCTGGGTAGCTTGCAGGGGTCAGATGCCCTTAGGTGGAGGGCCATGGGGCACCCTGTGGCCTATACTGCAAGTCTAGGGAGAGAGGTTGACCCCTGGGTAGCTTGCTGGGGTCAGAGGCCCCTAGGTAGAAGGCCAGGGGGCACCCTGGGGCCTCTACTGCAAGTCTAGGGAGAGAGGTGGACTCCTGGGTGGCTTGCTGGGGTCGGAGGCCGCTAGGTGGAGGGCAAGGGGGCACCCTGGGGCCTCTACTGCAAGTCCAGGGAGAGAGGTGGACCCCTGGGTAGCTTGCAGGGGTCAGAGGCCCTTAGGTGGAGGGCTATGGGGCACCCTGGGGCCTATACTGCAAGTCCAGGGAGAGAGGTGGACCCATGGGTAGCTTGCTGGGGTCAGAGGCCCCTAGGTGTAGGGCAAGGGGGCACCCTAAGGCCTATACTTTATGTCCAGGGAAAGAGGTAGACCCCTGGGTAGCTTGCTGGGGTCTGAGGCCCCTAGGTAGAAGGCCAGGGGGCACCCTGGGGCCTCTACTGCAAGTCCAGGGAGAGAGGTGGACCCCTGGGTGGTTTGCAGGGATCAGAGGCCCTTAGGTGGAGGGCCATGGGGCACCCTGGGGCCTATACTGCAAGTCCAGGGAGAGAGGTAGACCCCTGCGTAGCTTGCTGGGGTCAGAGGCCCCTAGGTAGAAGGCCAGGGGTTACCCTGGGGCCTCTACTGCAAGTCTAAGTAGAGAGAGGTGGACCCCTGGGTAGTTTGCAGGGGTCAGAGGCCCTTAGGTGGAGGGCAAGGGAGCACCCTGGGGCCTCCACTGCAAGTCCAGGGAGAGAGGTGGACCCGTGGGTAGCTTGCTGGGGTCTAAGGCCCCTAGGTGGAGGGGTAAAAGGCACCCTGGAGCCTATACTGCAAGTCCAGGGATAGAAATGGACCCCTGGGTAGCTTGCTGTAGTCAGAGGCCCCTAGGTGTAGGGCCAGGGGGCACCCTGGGGCCTAACCTGCAAGTCCAGGGAGTGAGGTGGACCCGTGGGTAGCCTGCTGGGGTCAGAGGCCCCTAGGTGGAGGGCCAGGGGGCACCCTAAGGCCTATACTTTATGTCCAGGGAAAGAGGTAGACCCCTGGGTAGCTTGCTGGGGTCAGAGGCCCCTAGGTAGAAGGCCAGGGGGCACCCTGGGGCCTCTACTGCAAGTCCAGGGAGAGAGGTGGACCCCAGGGTGGCTTGCTGGGGTCAGAGGCCCCTAGGTGGAGGGCAAGGGGGCACCCTGGGGCCTCTACTGCAAGTCCAGGGAGAGAGGTGGACCCCTGGGTAGCTTGCAGGGGTCAGATGCCCTTAGGTGGAGGGCCATGGGGCACCCTGGGGCCTATACTGCAAGTCCAGGGAGAGAGGTTGACCCCTGGGTAGCTTGCTGGGGTCAGAGGCCCCTAGGTAGAAGGCCAGGGGGCACCCTGGGGCCTCTACTGCAAGTCCAGGGAGAGAGGTGGACCCCTGGGTGGCTTGCTGGGGTCGGAGGCCGCTAGGTTGAGGGCAAGGGGGCACCCTGGGGCCTCTACTGCAAGTCCAGGGAGAGAGGTGGACCCTTGGGTAGCTTGCAGGGGTCAGAGGCCCTTAGGTGGAGGGCTATGGGGCACCCTGGGGCCTATACTGCAAGTCCAGGGAGAGAGGTGGACCCATGGGTAGCTTGCTGGGGTCAGAGGCCCCTAGGTGTAGGGCCAGGGGGCACCCTTGCGCCTATACTGCAAGTCCAGGGAGAGAGGTGGATCCCTGGGTAGCTTGCTGGGGTCAGAGGCCCCTAGGTGTAGGGCAAGGGAGCACCCTGGGGCCTCCACTGCAAGTCCAGGGAGAGAGGTGGACACCTGGGTAGCTTGCTGGGGTCTTAGGCCCCTAGGTGGAGCTCCAGGGGGCAACCTGGGCTCTCTACTGCAAGTCCAGGGAGACAGGTGGACCCCTGGGTAGCTTGCTGGGGTCAGGGGCCCTTATGTGGAGGGCCAGGGCTCACCCTGGGGCCTGCGCTGCAAGTCCAGGGAGAGAGGTTGACCCCTGGGTAGCATGCTGGGGTCAGAGGCCACTAGGTGGAGGGCAAGGGGACACCCTAAGGCCTATACTTTATGTCCAGGAAAAGAGGTAGACCCCTGGGTAGCTTGCTGGGGTCAGATGCCCCTAGGTAGATGGCCAGGGGGCACCCTGGGGCCTCTACTGCAAGTCCAGGGAGAGAGGTGGACCCCTGGGTAGCTTGCTGGGGTCAGGGGCCCCTATGTGGAGGGCCGGGGCTCACCCTGGGGCTTGTGCTGAAAGTCCAGGGAGAGAGTTGGACCCCTGGGTAGCATGCTGGGGTCAGAGGCCACTAGGTGGAGGGACAGGGGGCACCCAAAGGCCTATACTTTATGTCCAGGGAAAGAAGTAGACCCCTGGGTAGCTTGCTGGGGTCAGAGGCCCCTAGGTAGAAGGCAGGGGGCACCATGGGGCCTCTACTGCAAGTCCAGGGAGAGAAGTGGACCCCTGGGTAGCTTGCAGGGGTCAGAGGCCCCTAGGTGGAGGGCATGAGGGCACCCTGGGGCCTCTACTGCAAGTCCAGGGAGAGAGGTGGACCCCTGGGTAGCTTCCAGGGGTCAGAGGCCCTTAGGTGGAGGGCCATGGGGCACGCTGGGGCCTACACTGCAAGTCCAGGGAGAGAGGTAGACCCCTGGGTAGCTTTCTGGGGTCAGAGGCCCCAAGGTAGAAGGCCAGGGGGCACCCTGTGGCCTCTACTGCAAGTCCAGGGAGAGAGGTGGACCCCTGGGTGGCTTGCTGGGGACAGAGGCCCCTAGGTGTAGGGCAAGGGGGCACCCTGGGTCCTATCCTGCAAGTCCAGGGAGAGAGGTGGACCCATGGGTAGCCTGCTGGGGTCAGAGGACCCTAGGTAGAAGGCCAGGGGGCACCCTGGGGCCTCTACTGCAAGTCCAGGGAGTGAGGTGGACCCCTGGGTGGATTGCTTGGGTCAGAGGCCCGTAGGTGGAGGGCAAGGGGGCACCCTTTGGCCTCTACTGCTAGTCTAAGGAGAGAGGTGGACCCCTGGGTAGCATGCTGGGGTCAGAGGCCCCTAGGTGGAGGACCAGGGGGCCCCCTGGGGCCTCTACTGCAAGTCCAGGGAGAGAGGTGGACCCCTGAGTAGCTTGTAGGGGTCAAAGGCCCCTAGGTGGAGCTCCAGGGGGCACCCTAGGGCCTATTCTGCAAGTCCAGGGTGAGAGGTGGACCCTGGGTAACTTGCTGGGGTCAGAAGCCCACTGGTTGAGGGCCAGGGGGCACCCTGGGGCCTTTAATGCAAGTCCAGGGAGAGATATGGACCCCTGGGTAGCTTGCAGTGGTCAGAGGCCCCTAGGGGGAGGGCCAGGGGGCACACTGGGGCCTCTTCTGCAAGTCCAGGGAGAGTTGTGGACCCCTGGGTAACTTGCAGGGGTCAGACTCCCCTAGGTGGAGGGCCTGTGGGCACCCTGGGGCCTCTACTGCAAGTCCAGGGAGAGAGGTTGACCCCTGGGTAGCTTGCTGGGGTCTTAGGCCCCTAGGTGGAGGGGCAAGGGGCACCCTGGGGCCTATACTGCAAGTCCAGGGAGAAAGGTGGACCCCAGGGTAGCTTGCAGGGGTCAGAGGCCCCTAGGTGGAGGGCCAGGGGGCACCCTGGGGCCTATACTGCAAGTCAAGGGAGAGAGGTGGACCCCTGGGTAAGTTGCTGGGGTCAGAGGCCCCTGGGTGGAGGGCAAGGAGGCACCCTGGGACCTATACTGCAAGTCCAGGGAGAGAGGTGGAACCCTGGGTAGCTTGTAGGGGTCAGAGGCCCCTAGGTGGAGGGCCTGTGGGCACCCTGGGGCCTCTACTGCAAGTCCAGGGAGAGATGTGGACCCCTGGGTAGCTTGCTGGGGTATTAGGCCCTTAGGTGGAGGGGCAAAAGGCACCCTGAAGCCTATACTGCATGTCCAGGGAGAGAGGTGGACCCCTGGGTAGCTTGCTGGGGTCAGAGGCCCCTAGGTGGAGGGCAAGGGGGCACCCTTGGGCCTCTACTGCAAGTCCAGGGAGAGATGTGGACACCTGGGTAGCTTGCTGGGGTCTTAGGCCCCTAGGTGGAGCTCCAGGGGGCACCCTAGGGCCTATACTGCAAGTCCAGAGAGAGAGGTGGACCCCTGGGTAGCTTGCTGGGGTCAGAGGCCCCTAGGTAGAAGGCCAGGATGTACCCTGGGGCCTCTACTGCAAGTCCAGGGAGAGAGGTGGAGCCCTGGGTGGCTTGCTGGGGTCAGAGGCCCCTAGGTGGAGGGCAAGGGGGCACCCTGGGGCCTCTACTGCAAGTCCAGGGAGAGAGGTGGACCCCTGGGTAGCTTGCAGGGGTCAGAGGCCCTTAGGTGGAGGGCCATGGGGCACCCTGGGGCCTATACTGCAAGTCCAGGGAGAGAGGTTGACCCCTGGGTAGCTTGCTGGGGTCAGAGGCCCCTGGGTAGAAGGCCAGGGGGCACCCTGGGGCCTCTACTGCAAGTCCAGGGAGAGAGGTGGACCCCTGGGTGGCTTGCTGGGGTCGGAGGCCGCTAGGTGGAGGGCAAGGGGGCACCCTGGGGCCTCTACTGCAAGTCCAGGGAGAGAGGTGGACCCCTGGGTAGCTTGCAGGGGTCAGAGGCCCTTAGGTGGAGGGCCATGGGGCACCCTGGGGCCTCTACTGCAAGTCCAGGGAGAGAGGTGGACCCCTGGGTGGATTGCTTGGGTCAGAGGCCCGTAGGTGGAGGGCAAGGGGGCACCCTGGGGCCTCTACTGCTAGTCTAAGGAGAGAGGTGGACCCCTGGGTAGCATGCTGGGGTCAGAGGCCCCTAGGTGGAGGACCAGGGGGCCCCCTGGGGCCTCTACTGCAAGTCCAGGGAGAGAGGTGGACCCCTGATTAGCTTGTAGGGGTCAAAGGCCCCTAGGTGGAGCTCCAGGGGGCACCCTAGGGCCTATTCTGATAGTCCAGGGTGAGAGGTGGACCCTGGGTAACTTGCTGGGGTCAGAAGCCCACTGGTTGAGGGCCAGGGGGCACCCTGGGGCCTTTACTGCAAGTCCAGGGAGAGATATGGACCCCTGGGTAGCTTGCAGTGGTCAGAGGCCCCTAGGTGGAGGGCCAGGGGGCACACTGGGGCCTCTTCTGCAAGTCCAGGGAGAGTTGTGGACCCCTGGGTAACTTGCAGGGGTCAGACTCCCCTAGGTGGAGGGCCTGTGGGCACCCTGGGGCCTCTACTGCAAGTCCAGGGAGAGAGGTTGACCCCTGGGTAGCTTGCTGGGGTCTTAGGCCCCTAGGTGGAGGGGCAAGGGGCACCCTGGGGCCTATACTGCAAGTCCAGGGAGAAAGGTGGACCCCAGGGTAGCTTGCAGGGGTCAGAGGCCCCTAGGTGGAGGGCCAGGGGGCACCCTGGGGCCTATACTGCAAGTCAAGGGAGAGAGGTGGACCCCTGGGTAAGTTGCTGGGGTCAGAGGCCCCTGGGTGGAGGGCAAGGAGGCACCCTGGGACCTATACTGCAAGTCCAGGGAGAGAGGTGGAACCCTGGGTAGCTTGTAGGGGTCAGAGGCCCCTAGGTGGAGGGCCTGTGGGCACCCTGGGGCCTCTACTGCAAGTCCAGGGAGAGATGTGGACCCCTGGGTAGCTTGCTGGGGTATTAGGCCCTTAGGTGGAGGGGCAAAAGGCACCCTGAAGCCTATACTGCATGTCCAGGGAGAGAGGTGGACCCCTGGGTAGCTTGCTGGGGTCAGAGGCCCCTAGGTGGAGGGCAAGGGGGCACCCTTGGGCCTCTACTGCAAGTCCAGGGAGAGATGTGGACACCTGGGTAGCTTGCTGGGGTCTTAGGCCCCTAGGAGGAGCTCCAGGGGGCACCCTAGGGCCTATACTGCAAGTCCAGAGAGAGAGGTGGACCCCTGGGTAGCTTGCAGGGGTCAGAGGCCCTTAGGTGGAGGGCCATGGGGCACCCTGGGGCCTATACTGCAAGTCCAGGGAGAGAGGTTGACCCCTGGGTAGCTTGCTGGGGTCAGAGGCCCCTGGGTGGAGCTCCAGGGGGCACCCTAGGGCCTATACTGCAAGTCCAGAGAGAGAGGTGGACCCCTGGGTAGCTTGCAGGGGTCAGAGGCCCTTAGGTGGAGGGCCATGGGGCACCCTGGGGCCTATACTGCAAGTCCAGGGAGAGAGGTTGACCCCTGGGTAGCTTGCTGGGGTCAGAGGCCCCTGGGTAGAAGGCCAGGGGGCACCCTGGGGCCTCTACTGCAAGTCCAGGGAGAGAGGTGGAACCCCTGGGTGGCTTGCTGGGGTCGGAGGCCGCTAGGTGGAGGGCAAGGGGGCACCCTGGGGCCTCTACTGCAAGTCCAGGGAGAGAGGTGGACCCCTGGGTAGCTTGCAGGGGTCAGAGGCCCTTAGGTGGAGGGCCATGGGGCACCCTGGGGCCTATACTGCAAGTCCAGGGAGAGAGGTGGACCCATGGGTAGCTTGCTGGGGTCAGAGGCCCCTAGGTGTAGGGCCAGGGGGCACCCTGGGGCCTATACTGCAAGTCCAGGGAGAGATGTGGATCCCTGGGTAGCTTGCTGGGGTCAGAGGCCCCTAGGTGAAGGGCAAGAGAGCACCCTGGGGCCTCCACTGTAAGTCCAGGGAGAGAGGTGTACACCTGGGTAGCTTGCAGGGGGCCTAGGCCCCTAGGTGGAGGGCAAGGGGGCACCCTTTGGGCCTCTACTGCAAGTCCAGGGAGAGAGGTGGACACCAGGGTAGCTTGCTGGGGTCTTAGGCCCCTAGGTGGAGCTCCAGGGGGCACCCTAGGGCCTATACTGCAAGTCCAGAGAGAGAGGTGGACCACTGGGTAGCTGGCTGGGGTCAGAGGCCCCTAGGTGTAGGGCCAGGGGGCACCCTGGGGCCTATCCTGCAAGTCCAGGGAGAGAGGTGGACCCGTGGGTAGCTTGCTGGGTTCTAAGGCCCCTAGGTGGAGGGGTAAAAGGCACCCTGGAGCCTATTCTGCAAGTCCAGGGATAGAAATGGACCCCTGGGTAGCTTGCTGTAGTCAGAGGCCCCAAGGTGTAGGGCCAGGGGGCACCCTGGGGCCTAACCTGCAAGTCCAGGGAGTGAGGTGGACCCGTGGGTAGCCTGCTGGGGTCAGAGGCCCCTAGGTGGAGGGCCAGGGGGCACCCTAAGGTCTATACTTTATGTCCAGGGAAAGAGGTAGACCCCTGGGTAGCTTGCTGGGGTCAGAGGCCCCTAGGTAGAAGGCCAGGGGGCACCCTGGGGCCTCTACTGCAAGTCCAGGGAGAGAGGTGGACCCCTGGGTGGCTTGCTGGGGTCAGAGGCCCCTAGGTGGAGGGCAAGGGGGCACCCTGGGGCCTCTACTGCAAGTCAAGTCCAGGGAGAGAGGTGGACCCCTGGGTAGCTTGCAGGGGTCAGATGCCCTTAGGTGGAGGGCCATGTGGCACCCTGGGGCCTATACTGCAAGTCCAGGGAGAGAGGTTGACCCCTGGGTAGCTTGCTGGGGTCAGAGGCCCCTAGGTAGAAGGCCAGGGGGCACCCTGGGGCCTCTACTGCAAGTCCAGGGAGACAGGTGGACCCCTGGGTAGCTTCCTGGGGTCAGGGGCCCTTATGTGGAGGGCCAGGGCTCACCCTGGGGCCTGTGCTGCAAGTCCAGGGAGAGAGGTTGACCCCTGGATAGCATGCTGGGGTCAGAGGCCACTAGGTGGAGGGCAAGGGGGCACCCTAAGGCCTATACTTTATGTCCAGGGAAAGAGGTAGACCCCTTGGTAGCTTGCTGGGGTCAGAGGCCCCTAGGTAGAAGGCCAGGGGGCACCCTGGGGCCTCTACTGCAAGTCCAGAGAGAGAGGTGGACCCCTGGGTGGCTTGCAGGGATCAGAGGCCCTTAGGTGGAGGGCCATGGGGCACCCTGGGGCCTATACTGCAAGTCCAGGGAGAGAGGTAGACACCTGCGTAGCTTGCTGGGGTCAGAGGCCCCTAGGTAGAAGGCCAGGGGTTACCCTGGGGCCTCTACTGCAAGTCTAAGTAGAGAGAGGTGGACCCCTGGGTAGTTTGCAGGGGTCAGAGGCCCTTAGGTGGAGGGCAAGGGAGCACCCTGGGGCCTCCACTGCAAGTCCAGGGAGAGAGGTGGACCCGTGGGTAGCTTGCTGGGGTCTAAGGCCCCTAGGTGGAGGGGTAAAAGGCACCCTGGAGCCTATACCGCAAGTCCAGGGATAGAAATGGACCCCTGGGTAGCTTGCTGTAGTCAGAGGCCCCTAGGTGTAGGGCCAGGGGGCACCCTGGGGCCTAACCTGCAAGTCCAGGGAGTGAGGTGGACCCGTGGGTAGCCTGCTGGGGTCAGAGGCCCCTAGGTGGAGGGCCAGGGGGCACCCTAAGGCCTATACTTTATGTCCAGGGAAAGAGGTAGACCCCTGGGTAGCTTGCTGGGGTCAGAGGCCCCTAGGTAGAAGGCCAGGGGGCACCCTGGGGCCTCTACTGCAAGTCCAGGGAGAGAGGTGGACCCCTGGGTGGCTTGCTGGGGTCGGAGGCCCTTAGGTGGAGGGCTATGGGGCACCCTGGGGCCTATACTGCAAGTCCAGGGAGAGAGGTGGACCCATGGGTAGCTTGCTGGGGTCAGAGGCCCCTAGGTGTAGGGCCAGGGGGCACCCTTGCGCCTATACTGCAAGTCCAGGGAGAGAGGTGGATCCCTGGGTAGCTTGCTGGGGTCAGAGGCCCCTAGGTGTAGGGCAAGGGAGCACCCTGGGGCCTCCACTGCAAGTCCAGGGAGAGAGGTGGACACCTGGGTAGCTTGCTGGGGTCTTAGGCCCCTAGGTGGAGCTCCAGGGGGCAACCTTGGCTCTCTACTGCAAGTCCAGGGAGACAGGTGGACCCCTGGGTAGCTTGCTGGGGTCAGGGGCCCTTATGTGGAGGGCCAGGGCTCACCCTGGGGCCTGCGCTGCAAGTCCAGGGAGAGAGGTTGACCCCTGGGTAGCATGCTGGGGTCAGAGGCAACTAGGTGGAGGGCAAGGGGACACCCTAAGGCCTATACTTTATGTCCAGGGAAAGAGGTAGACCCCTGGGTAGCTTGCTGGGGTCAGATGCCCCTAGGTAGAAGGCCAGGGGGCACCCTGGGGCCTCTACTGCAAGTCCAGGGAGAGAGGTGGACCCCTGGGTAGCTTGCTGGGGTCAGGGGCCCCTATGTGGAGGGCCGGGGCTCACCCTGGGGCTTGTGCTGAAAGTCCAGGGAGAGAGTTGGACCCCTGGGTAGCATGCTGGGGTCAGAGGCCACTAGGTGGAGGGACAGGGGGCACCCAAAGGCCTATACTTTATGTCCAGGGAAAGAAGTAGACCCCTGGGTAGCTTGCTGGGGTCAGAGGCCCCTAGGTAGAAGGCAGGGGGCACCATGGGGCCTCTACTGCAAGTCCAGGGAGAGAAGTGGAACCCTGCGTAGCTTGCAGGGGTCAGAGGCCCCTAGGTGGAGGGCAAGAGGGCACCCTGGGGCCTCTACTGCAAGTCCAGGGAGAGAGGTGGACCCCTGGGTAGCTTCCAGGGGTCAGAGGCCCTTAGGTGGAGGGCCATGGGGCACGCTGGGGCCTACACTGCAAGTCCAGGGAGAGAGGTAGACCCCTGGGTAGCTTTCTGGGGTCAGAGGCCCCAAGGTAGAAGGCCAGGGGGCACCCTGTGGCCTCTACTGCAAGTCCAGGGAGAGAGGTGGACCCCTGGGTGGCTTGCTGGGGACAGAGGCCCCTAGTTGTAGGGCAAGGGGGCACCCTGGGTCCTATCCTGCAAGTCCAGGGAGAGAGGTGGACCCATGGGTAGCCTGCTGGGGTCAGAGGACCCTAGGTAGAAGGCCAGGGGGCACCCTGGGGCCTCTACTGCAAGTCCAGGGAGAGAGGTGGACCCCTGGGTGGATTGCTGGGGTCAGAGGCCCGTAGGTGGAGGGCAAGGGGGCACCCTGGGGCCTCTACTGCTAGTCCAAGGAGAGAGGTGGACCCCTGGGTAGCATGCTGGGGTCAGAGGCCCCTAGGTGGAGGACCAGGGGGCCCCCTGGGGCCTCTACTGCAAGTCCAGGGAGAGAGGTGGACCCCTGAGTAGCTTGTAGGGGTCAAAGGCCCCTAGGTGGAGCTCCAGGGGGCACCCTAGGGCCTATTATGCAAGTCCAGGGTGAGAGGTGGACCCTGGGTAACTTGCTGGGCTCAGAAGCCCACTGGTTGAGGGCCAGGGGGCACCCTGGGGCCTTTACTGCAAGTCCAGGGAGAGATGTGGACCCCTGGGTAGCTTGTAGGGGTCAGAGGCCCCTAGGTGGAGGGCAAGAGGGCACCCTGGGGCCTCTACTGCAAGTCCAGGGAGAGAGGTGGACCCCTGGGTAGCTTGCTGGGGTCTTAGGCCCCTAGGAGGAGCTCCAGGGGGCACCCTATGGCCTATACTGCAAGTCCAGGGTGAGAGGTGGACCCCTGGGTAACTTGCTGTGGTCAGAGGCCCCTAGGTGGAGGGACAGGGGGCACCCTGGGCTTTCTACTGCATGTGCAGGGGGACAGGTAGAACCCTGGGTAGCTTGCTGGGGTCAGAGGCCCCTAGGTAGAAGGCCAGGGGGTACCCTGGGGCCTCTACTGCAAGTCCAGGGAGAGAGGTGGACCCTTGGGTGGCTTGCTGGGGTCAGAGGCCCTTAGGTGGAGGGCCATGGGGCACCCTGGGGCCTATACTGCAAGTCCAGGGAGAGAGGTGGACCCATGGGTAGCTTGCTGGGGTCAGAGGCCCCTAGGTGTAGGGCCAGGGGGCACCCTGGGGCCTATACTGCAAGTCCAGGGAGAGAGGTGGATCCCTGGGTAGCTTGCTGGGGTCAGAGGCCCCTAGGTGTAGGGCAAGGGAGCACCCTGGGGCCTCCACTGCAAGTCCAGGGAGAGAGGTGGACACCTGGGTAGATTGCTGGGGTCTTAGTTCCCTAGGTGGAGCTCCAGGGGGCACCCTGGGCTCTCTACTGCAAGTCCAGGGAGACAGGTGGACCCCTGGGTAGCTTCCTGGGGTCAGGGGCCCCTTTGTGGAGGGCCAGGGCTCACCCTGGGGCCTGTGCTGCAAGTCCAGGGAGAGAGGTTGACCCCTGGGTAGCATGCTGGGGTCAGAGGCCACTAGGTGGAGGGCAAGGGGGCACCCTAAGGCCTATACTTTATGTCCAGGGAAAGAGGTAGACCCCTGGGTAGCTTGCTGGGGTCAGAGGCCCCTAGGTAGAAGGCCAGGGGGCACCCTGGGGCCTCTACTGCAAGTCCAGGGAGAGAGGTGGACCCCTGGGTGGCTTGCAGGGATTAGAGGCCCTTAGGTGGAGGGCCATGGGGCACCCTGGGGCCTATACTGCAAGTCCAGGGAGAGAGGTTGACCCCTGCGTAGCTTGCTGGGGTCAGAGGCCCCTAGGTAGAAGGCCAGGGGTTACCCTGGGGCCTCTACTGCAAGTCTAAGTAGAGAGAGGTGGACCCCTGGGTAGTTTGCAGGGGTCAGAGGCCCTTAGGTGGAGGGCCATGGGGCACCCTGGGGCCTATACTGCAAGTCCAGGGAGAGAGGTGGACCCCTTGGTAGATATATGGGGTCAGAGGCCCCTAGGTAGAGGGCCAGGGGGCACCCTGGGGCCTATACTGCAAGTCCAGGGATACAAGTGGACCCCTGGGTAGCTTGCTGGGGTCAGAGGTCCCTAGGTGTAGGGCCAGGGGGCACCCTGGGGCCTATCCTGCAAGTCCAGGGAGAGAGGTGGACCCGTGGGTAGCCTGCTGGGGTCAAAGGCCCCTATGTGGAGGGCCAGGGGGCAGCCTGGGGCCTCTACTGCAAGTCCAGAGAGAGTTGTGGAGCCCTGGGTAATTTGCAGGGGTCAGAGGCCCCTAGGTGGAGGGCCAGGGGGTACCCTGGGGCCTCTACTGCAAGTCCAGGGAGAGAGGTGGACCCCTGGGTAGCATGCTGGGGTCAGAGGCCACTAGGTGGAGGGCCAGGGGGCACCCTAAGGCCTATACTTTATGTCCAGGGAAAGAGGTAGACCCCTGGGTAGCTTGCTGGGGACAGAGGCCCTAGGTAGAAGGCCAGGGGGTACCCTGGGGCCTCTACTGCAAGTCCAGGGAGAGAGGTGGACCCCTGGGTGGCTTGCTGGGGTCAGAGGCCCCTAGGTGGAGGGCAAGGGGGCACCTTGGGGCCTCTAATGCAAGTCCAGAGAGAGACGTGGACCCCTGGGTAGCTTGCAGGGGTCAGAGGCCATTAGGTGGATTGCCATGGGGCACCCTGGGGCCTATACTGCAAGTCCAGGGAGAGAGGTTGACCCCTGGGTAGCTTGCTGGGGTCAGAGGCCCCTAGGTGGAGGGCCAAGGGGCACCCTGGGGCCTCTACTGCAAGTCCAGGGAGAGAGGTGGACCCCTGGGTGGCTTGCTGGGGACAGAGGCCCCTAGGTGGAGGGCAAGGGGGCACCTTGGGGCCTCAAATGCAAGTCCAGGGAGAGAGAGGTGGACCCCTGGGTAGTTTGCAGGGGTCAGAGGCCCTTAGGTGGAGGGCCATGGGGCACCCTGGGGCCTATACTGCAAGTCCAGGGAGAGAGGTGGACTCCTTGGTAGATATATGGGGTCAGAGGCCCCTAGGTAGAGGGCCAGAGGGCACCCTGGGGCCTATACTGCAAGTCCAGGGATACAAGTGGACCCCTGGGTAGCTTGCTGGGGTCAGAGGTCCCTAGGTGTAGGGCCAGGGGGCACCCTGGGGCCTATCCTGCAAGTCCAGGGAGAGAGGTGGACCCGTGGGTAGCCTGCTGGGGTCAAAGGCCCCTATGTGTAGGGCCAGGGGGCAGCCTGGGGCCTCTACTGCAAGTCCAGGGAGAGTTGTGGAGCCCTGGGTAATTTGCAGGGGTCAGAGGCCCCTAGGTGGAGGGCCAGGGGGCACCCTGGGGCCTCTACTGCAAGTCCAGGGAGAGAGGTGGACCCCTGGGTAGCATGCTGGGGTCAGAGGCCACTAGGTGGAGGGCCAGGGGGCACCCTAAGGCCTATACTTTATGTCCAGGGAAAGAGGTAGACCCCTGGGTAGCTTGCTGGGGACAGAGGCCCTAGGTAGAAGGCCAGGGGGTACCCTGGGGCCTCCACTGCAAGTCCAGGGAGAGAGGTGGACCCCTGGGTGGCTTGCTGGGGTCAGAGGCCCCTAGGTGGAGGGCAAGGGGGCACCTTGGGGCCTCTAATGCAAGTCCAGAGAGAGACGTGGACCCCTGGGTAGCTTGCAGGGGTCAGAGGCCATTAGGTGGATTGCCATGGGGCACCCTGGGGCCTATACTGCAAGTCCAGGGAGAGAGGTTGACCCCTGGGTAGCTTGCTGGGGTCAGAGGCCCCTAGGTAGAAATCCAGGGGGCACCCTGGGGCCTCTACTGCAAGTCCAGGGAAAGAGGTGGTCCCTTGGGTGGCTTGCTGGGGTCAGAGGCCCTTAGGTGGAGGGCCATGGGGCACCCTGGGGCCTCTACTGCAAGTCCAGGGAGAGAGGTGGACCCATGGGTAGCTTGCTGGGGTCAGAGGCCCCTAGGTGTAGGGCCAGGGGGCACCCTGGGGCCTATACTGCAAGTCCAGGGAGAGAGGTGGATCCCTGGGTAGCTTGCTGGGGTCAGAGGCCACTAGGTGTAGGGCAAGGGAGCACCCTGGGGCCTCCACTGCAAGTCCAGGGAGAGAGGTGGACACCTGGGTAGATTGCTGGGGTCTTAGGCCCCTAGGTGGAGCTCCAGGGGGCACCCTGGGCTCTCTACTGCAAGTCCAGGGAGACAGGTGGACCCCTGGGTAGCTTCCTGGGGTCAGGGGCCCCTATGTGGAGGGCCAGGGCTCACCCTGGGGCCTGTGCTGCAAGTCCAGGGAGAGAGGTTGACCCCTGGGTATCATGCTGGGGTCAGAGGCCACTAGGTGGAGGGCAAGGGGGCACCCTAAGGCCTATACTTTATGTCCAGGGAAAGAGGTAGACCCCTGGGTAGCTTGCTGGGGTCAGAGGCCCCTAGGTAGAAGGCCAGGGGGTACCCTGGGGCCACTACTGCAAGTCCAGGGAGAGAGGTGGACCCCTGGGTGGCTTGCTGGGGACAGAGGCCCCTAGGTGGAGGGCAAGGGGGCACCTTGGGGCCTCTAATGCAAGTCCAGGGAGAGACGTGGACCCCTGGGTAGCTTGCAGGGGTCAAAGGCCATTAGGTGGATTGCCATGGGGCACCCTGGGGCCTATACTGCAAGTCCAGGGAGAGAGGTTGACCCCTGGGTAGCTTGCTGGGGTCAGAGGAACCTAGGTAGAAATCCAGGGGGCACCATGGGGCCTCTACTGCAAGTCCAGGGAAAGAGGTGGTCACTTGGGTGGCTTGCTGGGGTCAGAGGCCCTTAGGTGGAGGGCCATGGGGCACCCTGGGGCCTATACTGCAAGTCCAGGGAGAGAGGTGGACCTATGGGTAGCTTGCTGGGGTCAGAGGCCCCTAGGTGTAGGGCCAGGGGGCACCCTGGGGCCTATACTGCAAGTCCAGGGAGAGAGGTGGATCCCTGGGTAGCTTGCTGGGGTCAGAGGCCACAAGGTGTAGGGCAAGGGAGCACCCTGGGGCCTCCACTGCAAGTCCAGGGAGAGAGGTGGACACCTGGGTAGATTGCTGGGGTCTTAGGCCCCTAGGTGGAGCTCTAGGGGGCACCCTGGGCTCTCTACTGCAAGTCCAGGGAGACAGGTGGACCCCTGGGTAGCTTCCTGGGGTCAGGGGCCCCTATGTGGAGGGCCAGGGCTCACCCTGGGGCCTGTGCTGCAAGTCCAGGGAGAGAGGTTGACCCCTGGGTAGCATGCTGGGGTCAGAGGCCACTAGGTGGAGGGCAAGGGGGCACCCTAAGGCCTATACTTTATGTCCAGGGAAAGAGGTAGACCCCTGGGTAGCTTGCTGGGGTCAGAGGCCCCTAGGTAGAAGGCCAGGGAGCACCCTGGGGCCTCTACTGCAAGTCCAGGGAGAGAGGTGGACCCCTGGGTGGCTTGCAGGGATCAGAGGCCCTTAGGTGGAGGGCCATGGGGCACCCTGGGGCCTATACTGCAAGTCCAGGGAGAGAGGTAGACCCCTGCGTAGCTTGCTGGGGTCAGAGGCCCCTAGGTAGAAGGCCAGGGGTTACCCTGGGGCCTCTACTGCAAGTCTAGGGAGAGAGGTGGACCCCTGGGTAGTTTGCAGGGGTCAGAGGCCCTTAGGTGGAGGGCCATGGTGCACCCTGGGGCCTATACTGCAAGTCCAGGGAGAGAGGTGGACCCCTTGGTAGCTATATGGGATTAGAGGTTCCTAGGTAGAGGGCCAGGGGGCACCCTGGGGCCTATACTGCAAGTCCAGGGATACAAGTGGACCCCTGGGTAGCTTGCTGGGGTCAGAGGTCCCTAGGTGTAGGGCCAGGGGGCACCCTGGGGCCTATCCTGCAAGTCCAGGGAGAGAGGTGGACCCGTGGGTAGCCTGCTGGGGTCAGAGGCCCCTATGTGGAGGGCCAGGGGTCACCCTGGGGCCTCTACTGCAAGTCCAGGGAGAGTTGTGGAGCCCTGTGTAATTTGCAGGGGTCAGAGGCCCCTAGGTGGAGGGCCTGGGGGCACCCTGGGGCCTCTACTGCAAGTCCAGGGAGAGAGGTGGACCCCTGGGTAGCATGCTGGGGTCAGAGGCCACTAGGTGGAGGGCCAGGGGGCACCCTAAGGCCTATACTTTATGTCCAGGGAAAGAGGTAGACCCCTGGGTACCTTGCTGGGGACAGAGGCCTCTAGGTGGAGGGCCAGGGCTCACCCTGGGGCCTCTACTGCAAGTCCAGGGAAAGAGGTGGACCCCTGGGTGGCTTGCTGGGGTCGGAGGCCGCTAGGTGGAGGGCAAGGGGGCACCCTGGGGCCTCTACTGCAAGTCCAGGGAAAGAGGTGGACCCCTGGGTGGCTTGCTGGGGTCGGAGGCCGCTAGGTGAAGGGCAAGGGGGCACCCTGGGGCCTATACTTCAAGTCCAGGGAGAGAGGTGGACACCCTGGGTAGCTTGCAGGGGTCAGAGGCCCTTAGGTGGAGGGCCATGGGGCACCCTGGGGCCTATACTGCAAGTCCAGGGAGAGAGGTGGACCCATGGGTAGCTTGCTGGGGTCAGAGGCCCCTAGGTGTAGGGCCAGGGGGCACCCTGGGGCCTATACTGCAAGTTCAGGGAGAGAGGTGGATCCCTGGGTGGCTTGCTGGGGTCAGAGGCCCTTAGGTGGAGGGCCATGGGGCACCCTGGGGCCTATACTGCAAGTCCAGGGAGAGAGGTGGACCCATGGGTAGCTTGCTGGGGTCAGAGGCCCCTAGGTGTAGGGCCAGGGGGCACCCTGGGGCCTATACTGCAAGTCCAGGGAGAGAGGTGGATCCCTGGGTAGCTTGCTGGGGTCAGAGGCCCCTAGGTGTAGGGCAAGGGAGCACCCTGGGGCCTCCACTGCAAGTCCAGGGAGAGAGGTGGACACCTGGGTAGATTGCTGGGGTCTTAGTTCCCTAGGTGGAGCTCCAGGGGGCACCCTGGGCTCTCTACTGCAAGTCCAGGGAGACAGGTGGACCCCTGGGTAGCTTCCTGGGGTCAGGGGCCCCTTTGTGGAGGGCCAGGGCTCACCCTGGGGCCTGTGCTGCAAGTCCAGGGAGAGAGGTTGACCCCTGGGTAGCATGCTGGGGTCAGAGGCCACTAGGTGGAGGGCAAGGGGGCACCCTAAGGCCTATACTTTATGTCCAGGGAAAGAGGTAGACCCCTGGGTAGCTTGCTGGGGTCAGAGGCCCCTAGGTAGAAGGCCAGGGGGCACCCTGGGGCCTCTACTGCAAGTCCAGGGAGAGAGGTGGACCCCTGGGTGGCTTGCAGGGATTAGAGGCCCTTAGGTGGAGGGCCATGGGGCACCCTGGGGCCTATACTGCAAGTCCAGGGAGAGAGGTTGACCCCTGCGTAGCTTGCTGGGGTCAGAGGCCCCTAGGTAGAAGGCCAGGGGTTACCCTGGGGCCTCTACTGCAAGTCTAAGTAGAGAGAGGTGGACCCCTGGGTAGTTTGCAGGGGTCAGAGGCCCTTAGGTGGAGGGCCATGGGGCACCCTGGGGCCTATACTGCAAGTCCAGGGAGAGAGGTGGACCCCTTGGTAGATATATGGGGTCAGAGGCCCCTAGGTAGAGGGCCAGGGGGCACCCTGGGGCCTATACTGCAAGTCCAGGGATACAAGTGGACCCCTGGGTAGCTTGCTGGGGTCAGAGGTCCCTAGGTGTAGGGCCAGGGGGCACCCTGGGGCCTATCCTGCAAGTCCAGGGAGAGAGGTGGACCCGTGGGTAGCCTGCTGGGGTCAAAGGCCCCTATGTGGAGGGCCAGGGGGCAGCCTGGGGCCTCTACTGCAAGTCCAGAGAGAGTTGTGGAGCCCTGGGTAATTTGCAGGGGTCAGAGGCCCCTAGGTGGAGGGCCAGGGGGTACCCTGGGGCCTCTACTGCAAGTCCAGGGAGAGAGGTGGACCCCTGGGTAGCATGCTGGGGTCAGAGGCCACTAGGTGGAGGGCCAGGGGGCACCCTAAGGCCTATACTTTATGTCCAGGGAAAGAGGTAGACCCCTGGGTAGCTTGCTGGGGACAGAGGCCCTAGGTAGAAGGCCAGGGGGTACCCTGGGGCCTCTACTGCAAGTCCAGGGAGAGAGGTGGACCCCTGGGTGGCTTGCTGGGGTCAGAGGCCCCTAGGTGGAGGGCAAGGGGGCACCTTGGGGCCTCTAATGCAAGTCCAGAGAGAGACGTGGACCCCTGGGTAGCTTGCAGGGGTCAGAGGCCATTAGGTGGATTGCCATGGGGCACCCTGGGGCCTATACTGCAAGTCCAGGGAGAGAGGTTGACCCCTGGGTAGCTTGCTGGGGTCAGAGGCCCCTAGGTGGAGGGCCAAGGGGCACCCTGGGGCCTCTACTGCAAGTCCAGGGAGAGAGGTGGACCCCTGGGTGGCTTGCTGGGGACAGAGGCCCCTAGGTGGAGGGCAAGGGGGCACCTTGGGGCCTCAAATGCAAGTCCAGGGAGAGAGAGGTGGACCCCTGGGTAGTTTGCAGGGGTCAGAGGCCCTTAGGTGGAGGGCCATGGGGCACCCTGGGGCCTATACTGCAAGTCCAGGGAGAGAGGTGGACTCCTTGGTAGATATATGGGGTCAGAGGCCCCTAGGTAGAGGGCCAGAGGGCACCCTGGGGCCTATACTGCAAGTCCAGGGATACAAGTGGACCCCTGGGTAGCTTGCTGGGGTCAGAGGTCCCTAGGTGTAGGGCCAGGGGGCACCCTGGGGCCTATCCTGCAAGTCCAGGGAGAGAGGTGGACCCGTGGGTAGCCTGCTGGGGTCAAAGGCCCCTATGTGTAGGGCCAGGGGGCAGCCTGGGGCCTCTACTGCAAGTCCAGGGAGAGTTGTGGAGCCCTGGGTAATTTGCAGGGGTCAGAGGCCCCTAGGTGGAGGGCCAGGGGGCACCCTGGGGCCTCTACTGCAAGTCCAGGGAGAGAGGTGGACCCCTGGGTAGCATGCTGGGGTCAGAGGCCACTAGGTGGAGGGCCAGGGGGCACCCTAAGGCCTATACTTTATGTCCAGGGAAAGAGGTAGACCCCTGGGTAGCTTGCTGGGGACAGAGGCCCTAGGTAGAAGGCCAGGGGGTACCCTGGGGCCTCCACTGCAAGTCCAGGGAGAGAGGTGGACCCCTGGGTGGCTTGCTGGGGTCAGAGGCCCCTAGGTGGAGGGCAAGGGGGCACCTTGGGGCCTCTAATGCAAGTCCAGAGAGAGACGTGGACCCCTGGGTAGCTTGCAGGGGTCAGAGGCCATTAGGTGGATTGCCATGGGGCACCCTGGGGCCTATACTGCAAGTCCAGGGAGAGAGGTTGACCCCTGGGTAGCTTGCTGGGGTCAGAGGCCCCTAGGTAGAAATCCAGGGGGCACCCTGGGGCCTCTACTGCAAGTCCAGGGAAAGAGGTGGTCCCTTGGGTGGCTTGCTGGGGTCAGAGGCCCTTAGGTGGAGGGCCATGGGGCACCCTGGGGCCTCTACTGCAAGTCCAGGGAGAGAGGTGGACCCATGGGTAGCTTGCTGGGGTCAGAGGCCCCTAGGTGTAGGGCCAGGGGGCACCCTGGGGCCTATACTGCAAGTCCAGGGAGAGAGGTGGATCCCTGGGTAGCTTGCTGGGGTCAGAGGCCACTAGGTGTAGGGCAAGGGAGCACCCTGGGGCCTCCACTGCAAGTCCAGGGAGAGAGGTGGACACCTGGGTAGATTGCTGGGGTCTTAGGCCCCTAGGTGGAGCTCCAGGGGGCACCCTGGGCTCTCTACTGCAAGTCCAGGGAGACAGGTGGACCCCTGGGTAGCTTCCTGGGGTCAGGGGCCCCTATGTGGAGGGCCAGGGCTCACCCTGGGGCCTGTGCTGCAAGTCCAGGGAGAGAGGTTGACCCCTGGGTATCATGCTGGGGTCAGAGGCCACTAGGTGGAGGGCAAGGGGGCACCCTAAGGCCTATACTTTATGTCCAGGGAAAGAGGTAGACCCCTGGGTAGCTTGCTGGGGTCAGAGGCCCCTAGGTAGAAGGCCAGGGGGTACCCTGGGGCCACTACTGCAAGTCCAGGGAGAGAGGTGGACCCCTGGGTGGCTTGCTGGGGACAGAGGCCCCTAGGTGGAGGGCAAGGGGGCACCTTGGGGCCTCTAATGCAAGTCCAGGGAGAGACGTGGACCCCTGGGTAGCTTGCAGGGGTCAAAGGCCATTAGGTGGATTGCCATGGGGCACCCTGGGGCCTATACTGCAAGTCCAGGGAGAGAGGTTGACCCCTGGGTAGCTTGCTGGGGTCAGAGGAACCTAGGTAGAAATCCAGGGGGCACCATGGGGCCTCTACTGCAAGTCCAGGGAAAGAGGTGGTCACTTGGGTGGCTTGCTGGGGTCAGAGGCCCTTAGGTGGAGGGCCATGGGGCACCCTGGGGCCTATACTGCAAGTCCAGGGAGAGAGGTGGACCTATGGGTAGCTTGCTGGGGTCAGAGGCCCCTAGGTGTAGGGCCAGGGGGCACCCTGGGGCCTATACTGCAAGTCCAGGGAGAGAGGTGGATCCCTGGGTAGCTTGCTGGGGTCAGAGGCCACAAGGTGTAGGGCAAGGGAGCACCCTGGGGCCTCCACTGCAAGTCCAGGGAGAGAGGTGGACACCTGGGTAGATTGCTGGGGTCTTAGGCCCCTAGGTGGAGCTCTAGGGGGCACCCTGGGCTCTCTACTGCAAGTCCAGGGAGACAGGTGGACCCCTGGGTAGCTTCCTGGGGTCAGGGGCCCCTATGTGGAGGGCCAGGGCTCACCCTGGGGCCTGTGCTGCAAGTCCAGGGAGAGAGGTTGACCCCTGGGTAGCATGCTGGGGTCAGAGGCCACTAGGTGGAGGGCAAGGGGGCACCCTAAGGCCTATACTTTATGTCCAGGGAAAGAGGTAGACCCCTGGGTAGCTTGCTGGGGTCAGAGGCCCCTAGGTAGAAGGCCAGGGAGCACCCTGGGGCCTCTACTGCAAGTCCAGGGAGAGAGGTGGACCCCTGGGTGGCTTGCAGGGATCAGAGGCCCTTAGGTGGAGGGCCATGGGGCACCCTGGGGCCTATACTGCAAGTCCAGGGAGAGAGGTAGACCCCTGCGTAGCTTGCTGGGGTCAGAGGCCCCTAGGTAGAAGGCCAGGGGTTACCCTGGGGCCTCTACTGCAAGTCTAGGGAGAGAGGTGGACCCCTGGGTAGTTTGCAGGGGTCAGAGGCCCTTAGGTGGAGGGCCATGGTGCACCCTGGGGCCTATACTGCAAGTCCAGGGAGAGAGGTGGACCCCTTGGTAGCTATATGGGATTAGAGGTTCCTAGGTAGAGGGCCAGGGGGCACCCTGGGGCCTATACTGCAAGTCCAGGGATACAAGTGGACCCCTGGGTAGCTTGCTGGGGTCAGAGGTCCCTAGGTGTAGGGCCAGGGGGCACCCTGGGGCCTATCCTGCAAGTCCAGGGAGAGAGGTGGACCCGTGGGTAGCCTGCTGGGGTCAGAGGCCCCTATGTGGAGGGCCAGGGGTCACCCTGGGGCCTCTACTGCAAGTCCAGGGAGAGTTGTGGAGCCCTGTGTAATTTGCAGGGGTCAGAGGCCCCTAGGTGGAGGGCCAGGGGGCACCCTGGGGCCTCTACTGCAAGTCCAGGGAGAGAGGTGGACCCCTGGGTAGCATGCTGGGGTCAGAGGCCACTAGGTGGAGGGCCAGGGGGCACCCTAAGGCCTATACTTTATGTCCAGGGAAAGAGGTAGACCCCTGGGTACCTTGCTGGGGACAGAGGCCTCTAGGTGGAGGGCCAGGGCTCACCCTGGGGCCTCTACTGCAAGTCCAGGGAAAGAGGTGGACCCCTGGGTGGCTTGCTGGGGTCGGAGGCCGCTAGGTGGAGGGCAAGGGGGCACCCTGGGGCCTCTACTGCAAGTCCAGGGAAAGAGGTGGACCCCTGGGTGGCTTGCTGGGGTCGGAGGCCGCTAGGTGAAGGGCAAGGGGGCACCCTGGGGCCTATACTTCAAGTCCAGGGAGAGAGGTGGACACCCTGGGTAGCTTGCAGGGGTCAGAGGCCCTTAGGTGGAGGGCCATGGGGCACCCTGGGGCCTATACTGCAAGTCCAGGGAGAGAGGTGGACCCATGGGTAGCTTGCTGGGGTCAGAGGCCCCTAGGTGTAGGGCCAGGGGGCACCCTGGGGCCTATACTGCAAGTTCAGGGAGAGAGGTGGATCCCTGGGTAGCTTGCTGGGGTCAGAGGCCCTTAGGTGGAGGGCCATGGGGCACCCTGGGGCCTATACTGCAAGTCCAGGGAGAGAGGTGGACCCATGGGTAGCTTGCTGGGGTCAGAGGCCCTTAGGTGTAGGGCCAGGGGGCACCCTGGGGCCCATACTGCAAGTTCAGGGAGAGAGGTGGATCCCTGGGTAGCTTGCTGGGGTCAGAGGCCCCTAGGTGTAGGGCAAGGGAGCACCCTGGGGCCTCTACTGCAAGTCCAGGGAGAGAGGTGGACACCTGGGTAGCTTGCTGGGGTCTTAGGCCCCTAGGTGGAGCTCCTGGGGGCACCCTGGGCTCTCTACTGCAAGTCCAGGCAGACAGGTGGACCCCTGGGTAGCTTGCTGGGGTCAGGGGCCCCTATGTGGAGGGCCAGGGCTCACCCTGGGGCCTGTGCTGCAAGTCCAGTGAGAGAGGTTGACCCCTGGGTAGCATGCTGGGGTCAGAGGCCACTAGGTGGAGGGCAAGGGGGCACCCTAAGGCCTATACTTTATGTCCAGGGAAAGAGGTAGACCCCTGGGTAGCTTGCTGGGGTCAAAGGCCCCTAGGTAGAAGGCCAGGGGGTACCTTTGGGGCCTCTACTGCAAGTCCAGGGAGAGAGGTAGACACCTGCGTAGCTTGCTGGGGTCAGAGGCCCCTAGGTAGAAGGCCAGGGGGCACCCTGGGGCCTCTCCTGCAAGTCTAGGGAGAGAGGTGGACCCCTTGGTAGTTTGCAGGGGTCAGAGGCCCTTAGGTGGAGGGCCATGGGGCACCCTTGGGCCTATACTGCAAGTCCAGGGAGAGAGGTGGACCCCTTGGTAGCTATATGGGGTCAGAGGCCCCTAGGTAGAGGGCCAGGGGGCACCCTGGGGCCTATACTGTAAGTCCAGGGATACAAGTGGACCCCTGGGTAGCTTGCTGGGGTCAGAGGTCCCTAGGTGTAGGGCCAGGGGGCACCCTGGGGCCTATCCTGCAAGTCCAGGGAGAGAGGTGGACCCGTGGGTAGCCTGCTGGGGTCAGAGGCCCCTATGTGGAGGGCCAGGGGGCACCCTGGGGCCTCTACTGCAAGTCCAGGGAGAGTTGTGGAGCCCTGGGTAACTTGCAGGAGTCAGAGGCCCCTAGGTGGAGGGCCAGGGGGCACCCTGGGGCCTCTAATGCAAGTCCAGGGAGAGTTGTGGAGCCCTGGGTAACTTGCAGGGGTCAGAGGCCCCTAGGTGGAGGGCCAGGGGGCACCCTAAGGCCTATACTTTATGTCCAGGGAAAGAGGTAGACCCCTGGGTTGCTTGCTGGGGACAGAGGCCCCTAGGTAGAAGGCCAGGGGGTACCCTGGGGCCTCTACTGCAAGTCCAGGGAGAGAGGTGGACCCCTGGGTGTCTTGCTGGGGTCAGAGGCAACTAGGTGGAGGGCAAGGGGGCACCCTGGGGCTTCTACTGCAAGTCCAGGGAGAGAGGTGGACCCCTGGGTAGTTTGCAGGGGTCAGAGGCCCTTAGGTGGAGGGCCATTGGGCACCCTGGGGCCTATACTGCAAGTCCAGGGAGAGAGGTGGACCCCTTGGTAGCTATATGGGGTCAGAGGTTCCTAGGTAGAGGGCCAGGGGGCACCCTGGGGCCTATACTGCAAGTCCAGGGATACAAGTGGACCCCTGGGTAGCTTGCTGGGGTCAGAGGTCCCTAGGTGTAGGGCCAGGGGGCACCCTGGGGCCTATCCTGCAAGTCCAGGGAGAGAGGTGGACCCGTGGGTAGCCTGCTGGGGTCAGAGGCCCCTATGTGGAGGGCCAGGGGGCACCCTGGGGCCTCTACTGCAAGTCCAGGGAGAGTTGTGGAGCCCTGGGTAATTTGCAGGGGTCAGAGGCCCCTAGGTGGAGGGCCAGGGGGCACCCTGGGGCCTCTACTGCAAGTCCAGGGAGAGAGGTGGACCCCTGGGTAGCATGCTGGGGTCAGAGGCCACTAGGTGGAGGGCCAGGGGGCACCCTAAGGCCTATACTTTATGTCCAGGGAAAGAGGTAGACCCCTGGGTAGCTTGCTGGGGACAGAGGCCTCTAGGTGGAGGGCCAGGGCTCACCCTGGGGCCTCTACTGCAAGTCCAGTGAAAGAGGTGGACCCCTGGGTGGCTTGCTGGGGTCGGAGGCCGCTAGGTGGAGGGCAAGGGGGCACCCTGGGGCCTCTACTGCAAGTCCAGGGAAAGAGGTGGACCCCTGGGTGGCTTGCTGGGGTCAGAGGCCGCTAGGTGGAGGGCAAGGGGGCACCCTGGGGCCTCTACTTCAAGTCCAGGGAGAGAGGTGGACACCCTGGGTAGCTTGCAGGGGTCAGAGGCCCTTAGGTGGAGGGCCATGGGGCACCCTGGGGCCTATACTGCAAGTCCAGGGAGAGAGGTGGACCCATGGGTAGCTTGCTGGGGTCAGAGGCCCTTAGGTGTAGGGCCAGGGGGCACCCTGGGGCCCATACTGCAAGTTCAGGGAGAGAGGTGGATCCCTGGGTAGCTTGCTGGGGTCAGAGGCCCCTAGGTGTAGGGCAAGGGAGCACCCTGGGGCCTCCACTGCAAGTCCAGGGAGAGAGGTGGACACCTGGGTAGCTTGCTGGGGTCTTAGGCCCCTAGGTGGAGCTCCTGGGGGCACCCTGGGCTCTCTACTGCAAGTCCAGGCAGACAGGTGGACCCCTGGGTAGCTTGCTGGGGTCAGGGGCCCCTATGTGGAGGGCCAGGGCTCACCCTGGGGCCTGTGCTGCAAGTCCAGGGAGAGAGGTTGACCCCTGGGTAGCATGCTGGGGTCAGAGGCCACTAGGTGGAGGGCAAGGGGGCACCCTAAGGCCTATACTTTATGTCCAGGGAAAGAGGTAGACCCCTGGGTAGCTTGCTGGGGTCAGAGTCCCCTAGGTAGAAGGCCAGGGCGTACCTTGGTGCCTCTACTGCAAGTCCAGGGAGAGAGGTAGACCCCTGCGTAGCTTGCTGGGGTCAGAGGCCCCTAGGTTGAAGGCCAGGGGGCACCCTGGGGCCTCTCCTGCAAGTCTAGGGAGAGAGGTGGACCCCTGGGTAGTTTGCAGGGGTCAGAGGCCCTTAGGTGGAGGGCCATGGGGCACCCTGGGGCCTATACTGCAAGTCCAGGGAGAGAGGTGGACCCCTTGGTAGCTATATGGGGTCAGAGGCCCCTAGGTAGAGGGCCAGGGGGCACCCTGGGGCCTATACTGCAAGTCCAGGGATACAAGTGGACCCCTGGGTAGCTTGCTGGGGTCAGAGGTCCCTAGGTGTAGGGCCAGGGGGCACCCTGGGGCCTATCCTGCAAGTCCAGGGAGAGAGGTGGACCCGTGGGTAGCCTGCTGGGGTCAGAGGCCCCTATGTGGAGGGCCAGGGGGCACCCTGGGGCCTCTACTGCAAGTCCAGGGAGAGTTGTGGAGCCCTGGGTAACTTGCAGGGGTCAGAGGCCCCTAGGTGGAGGGCCAGGGGGCACCCTGGGGCCTCTACTGCAAGTCCAGGGAGAGTTGTGGAGCCCTGGGTAACTTGCAGGGGTCAGAGGCCCCTAGGTGGAGGGCCAGGGGGCACCCTAAGGCCTATACTTTATGTCCAGGGAAAGAGGTAGACCCCTGGGTAGCTTGCTGGGGACAGAGGCCCCTAGGTAGAAGGCCAGGGGGTACCCTGGGGCCTCTACTGCAAGTCCAGGGAGAGAGGTGGACCCCTGGGTGTCTTGCTGGGGTCAGAGGCAACTAGGTGGAGGGCAAGGGGGCACCCTGGGGCCTCTACTGCAAGTCCAGGGAAAGAGGTGGACCCCTGGGTAGCTTGCAGGGGTCAAAGGCCCTTAGATGGAGGGCCATGGGGCACCCTGGGGCCTATACTGCAAGTCCAGGGAGAGAGGTAGACCCCTGGGTAGCTTGCTGGGGTCAGAGGCCCCTAGGTAGAGGGCCAGGGGGCACCCTGGCGCCTTTACTGCAAGTCCAGGGAGAGAGGTGGACCCCTGGGTGGCTTGCTGGGGTCAGAGGCCTCTAGGTGGAGGGCAAGGGGGCACCCTGGGGCCTCTACTGCAAGTCCAGGGACAGAGGTGGACCCCTGGGTAGCTTGCAGGGGTCAGAGGCCCTTAGATGGAGGGTCATGGGGCACCCTGGGGCCTATACTGCAAGTCCAGGGAGAGAGGTGGACCACTTGGTAGCTTGATGGGGTCAGAGGCCCCTAGGTAGAGGGCCAGGGGGCATCCTGGGGCCTATACTGCAAGTCCAGGGAGAGAGGTGGACCCCTGGGTAGCTTGCTGGGTCAGAGGCCCCTAGTTGTAGGGCCAGGGGGCACCCTGGGGCCTATCCTGCAAGTCCAGGGAGAGAGGTGGACCCGTGGGTAGCCTGCTGGAGTTAGAGGTCCCTAGGTGGAGGGCCAGGGGGCACCCTGGGGCCTCTACTGCAAGTCCAGGGAGAGTTGTGGAGCCCTGGGTAACTTGCAGGGGTCATAGGCCCCTAGGTAGAGGGCCTGTGGGCACCCTGGGGCCTCTACTGCAAGTCCAGGGAGAGAGGTGGACCCCTGGGTAGCTTGCTGGGGTCAGAGGCCCCTAGGTAGAAGGCCAGGGGGTACCCTGGGGCCTCTACTGCAAGTCCAGGGAGAGAGGTTGACCCCTGGGTAGCTTGCTGGGGTCAGAGGCCCCTAGGTGGAGGGCCAACGGGTACCCTGGGGATTATACTGCAAGTACAAGGAGAGAGGTGGACCCCTGGGTAGCATGCTGGGGTCAGAGGCCCCTAGGTGGAGGGCCAGGGGGCACCCTGGGGCCTCTATTGCAAGTCCAGGGAGCGAGGTGGACCCCTGGGTAGCTTGCTGGGGTCAGAGGCCTTTAGGTGGAGGGCCATGGGGCACCCTGGGGCCTATACTGCAAGTCCAGGGAGAGAGGTGGACCCCTTGGTAGCTATATGGGGTCAGATGCCCCTAGGTAGAGGGCCAGGGGGCACCCTGGGGCCTATACTGCAAGTCCAGGGATACAAGTGGACCCCTGGGTAGCTTGCTGGGGTCAGAGGTCCCTAGGTGTAGGGCCAGGGGGCACCCTGGGGCCTATCCTGCAAGTCCAGGGAGAGAGGTGGACCCGTGGGTAGCCTGCTGGGGTCAGAGGCCCCTATGTGGAGGGCCAGGGGGCACCCTGGAGCCTCTACTGCAAGTCCAGGGAGAGTTGTGGAGCCCTGGGTAACTTGCAGGGGTCAGAGGCCCCTAGGTGGAGGGCCAGGGGGCACCCTGGGGCCTCTACTGCAAGTCCAGGGAGAGTTGTGGAGCCCTGGGTAACTTGCAGGGGTCAGAGGCCCCTAGGTGGAGGGCCAGGGGGCACCCTAAGGCCTATACTTTATGTCCAGGGAAAGAGGTAGACCCCTGGGTAGCTTGCTGTGGACAGAGGCCCCTAGGTAGAAGGCCAGGGGGTACCCTGGGGCCTCTACTGCAAGTCCAGGGAGAGAGGTGGACCCCTGGGTGTCTTGCTGGGGTCAGAGGCAACTAGGTGGAGGGCAAGGGGGCACCCTGGGGCCTCTACTGCAAGTCCAGGGAGAGAGGTGGACCCCTGGGTAGCTTGCAGGGGTTAGAGGCCCTTAGGTGGAGGGCCATGGGGCACCCTGGGGCCTATACTGCAAGTCCAGGGAGAGAGGTAGACCCCTGGGTAGCTTGCTGGGGTCAGAGGCCCCTAGGTAGAGGGCCAGGGGGCACCCTGGGGCCTTTACTGCAAGTCCAGGGAGAGAGGTGGACCCCTGGGTGGCTTGCTGGGGTCAGAGGCCTCTAGGTGGAGGGCAAGGGGGCACCCTGGGGCCACTACTGCAAGTCCAGGGACAGAGGTGGACCCCTGGGTAGCTTGCAGGGGTCAGAGGCCCTTAGATGGAGGGTCATGGGGCACCCTGGGGCCTATTCTGCAAGTCCAGGGAGAGAGGTGGACCACTTGGTAGCTTGATGGGGTCAGAGGCCCCTAGGTAGAGGGCCAGGGGGCATCCTGGGGCCTATACTGCAAGTCCAGGGAGAGAGGTGGACCCCTGGGTAGCTTGCTGGGGTCAGAGGCCCCTAGTTGTAGGGCCAGGGGGCACCCTGGGGCCTATCCTGCAAGTCCAGGGAGAGAGGTGGACCCGTGGGTAGCCTGCTGGAGTTAGAGGCCCCTAGGTGGAGGGCCAGGGTGCACCCTAGGGCCAATACTGCAAGTCCAGGGAGAAAGGTGGACCCCTGAGTAACTTGTTGGGGTCAGAGAACCCTAGGTGGAGGGCCAGGGGGTACCCTGGGGCCTCTACTGCAAGTCCAGGGAGAGTTGTGGAGCCCTGGGTAACTTGCTGGGTCAGAGGCCCCTAGTTGTAGGGCCAGGGGGCACCCTGGGGCCTATCCTGCAAGTCCAGGGAGAGAGGTGGACCCGTGGGTAGCCTGCTGGAGTTAGAGGTCCCTAGGTGGAGGGCCAGGGTGCACCCTAGGGCCAATACTGCGAGTCCAGGGAGAAAGGTGGACCCCTGAGTAACTTGTTGGGGTCAGAGGCCCCTAGGTGGAGGGCCAGGGGGCACCCTGGGGCCTCTACTGCAAGTCCAGGGAGAGTTGTGGAGCCCTGGGTAACTTGCAGGGGTCATAGGCCCCTAGGTAGAGGGCCTTTGGGCACCCTGGGGCCTCTAATGCAAGTCCAGGGAGAGAGGTGGACCCCTGGGTAGCTTGCTGGGGTCAGAGGCCCCTAGGTAGAAGGCCAGGGGGTACCCTGGGGCCTCTACTGCAAGTCCAGGGAGAGAGGTTGACCCCTGGGTAGCTTGCTGGGGTCAGAGGCCCCTAGGTGGAGGGCCAACGGGTACCCTGGGGATTATACTGCAAGTACAAGGAGAGAGGTTGACCCCTGGGTAGCATGCTGGGGTCAGAGGAGGGGGCACCCTGGGGCCTCTATTGCAAGTCCAGGGAGTGATGTGGCCCCCTGGGTAGCTTGCAGTGGTCAGAGGCCCCTAGGTGGAGGGCAAGGGGGCACCCTGGGGCCTCTACTGCAAGTCCAGGGAGCGAGGTGGACCCCTGGGTAGCTTGCTGGGGTCAGAGGCCTTTAGGTGGAGGGCCATGGGGCACCCTGGGGCCTATACTGCAAGTCCAGGGAGAGAGGTGGACCCCTTGGTAGCTATATGGGGTCAGATGCCCCTAGGTAGAGGGCCAGGGGGCACCCTGGGGCCTATACTGCAAGTCCAGGGATACAAGTGGACCCCTGGGTAGCTTGCTGGGGTCAGAGGTCCCTAGGTGTAGGGCCAGGGGGCACCCTGGGGCCTATCCTGCAAGTCCAGGGAGAGAGGTGGACCCGTGGGTAGCCTGCTGGGGTCAGAGGCCCCTATGTGGAGGGCCAGGGGGCACCCTGGAGCCTCTACTGCAAGTCCAGGGAGAGTTGTGGAGCCCTGGGTAACTTGCAGGGGTCAGAGGCCCCTAGGTGGAGGGCCAGGGGGCACCCTGGGGCCTCTACTGCAAGTCCAGGGAGAGTTGTGGAGCCCTGGGTAACTTGCAGGGGTCAGAGGCCCCTAGGTGGCCTATACTTTATGTCCAGGGAAAGAGGTAGACCCCTGGGTAGCTTGCTGTGGACAGAGGCCCCTAGGTAGAAGGCCAGGGGGTACCCTGGGGCCTCTACTGCAAGTCCAGGGAGAGAGGTGGACCCCTGGGTGTCTTGCTGGGGTCAGAGGCAACTAGGTGGAGGGCAAGGGGGCACCCTGGGGCCTCTACTGCAAGTCCAGGGAGAGAGGTGGACCCCTGGGTAGCTTGCAGGGGTTAGAGGCCCTTAGGTGGAGGGCCATGGGGCACCCTGGGGCCTATACTGCAAGTCCAGGGAGAGACGTAGACCCCTGGGTAGCTTGCTGGGGTCAGAGGCCCCTAGGTAGAGGGCCAGGGGGCACCCTGGGGCCTTTACTGCAAGTCCAGGGAGAGAGGTGGACCCCTGGGTGGCTTGCTGGGGTCAGAGGCCTCTAGGTGGAGGGCAAGGGGGCACCCTGGGGCCTCTACTGCAAGTCCAGGGACAGAGGTGGACCCCTGGGTAGCTTGCAGGGGTCAGAGGCCCTTAGATGGAGGGTCATGGGGCACCCTGGGGCCTATTCTGCAAGTCCAGGGAGAGAGGTGGACCACTTGGTAGCTTGATGGGGTCAGAGGCCCCTAGGTAGAGGGCCAGGGGGCATCCTGGGGCCTATACTGCAAGTCCAGGGAGAGAGGTGGACCCCTGGGTAGCTTGCTGGGGTCAGAGGCCCCTAGTTGTAGGGCCAGGGGGCACCCTGGGGCCTATCCTGCAAGTCCAGGGAGAGAGGTGGACCCGTGGGTAGCCTGCTGGAGTTAGAGGCCCCTAGGTGGAGGGCCAGGGTGCACCCTAGGGCCAATACTGCAAGTCCAGGGAGAAAGGTGGACCCCTGAGTAACTTGTTGGGGTCAGAGAACCCTAGGTGGAGGGCCAGGGGGTACCCTGGGGCCTCTACTGCAAGTCCAGGGAGAGTTGTGGAGCCCTGGGTAACTTGCAGGTGTCAGAGGCCCCTAGGTAGAGGGCCTGTGGGCACCCTGGGGCCTCGACTGCAAGTCCAGGGAGAGAGGTGGACCCCTGGGTAGCTTGCTGGGGTCAGAGGCCCCTAGGTAGAAGGCCAGGGGGTACCCTGGGGCCTCTACTGCAAGTCCAGGGAGAGAGGTTGACCCCTGGGTAGCTTGCTGGGGTCAGAGGCCACTAGGTGGAGGGCCAACGGGCACCCTGGGGATTATACTGCAAGTACAAGGAGAGAGGTGGACCCCTGGGTAGCATGCTGGGGTCAGAGGCCCCTAGGTGGAGGGCCAGGGGGCACCCTGGGGCCTCTATTGCAAGTCCAGGGAGTGATGTGGCCCCCTGGGTAGCTTGCAGTGGTCAGAGGCCCCTAGGTGGAGGGCAAGGGGGCACCCTGGGGCCTCTACTGCAAGTCCAGGGAGCGAGGTGGACCCCTGGGTAGCTTGCTGGGGTCTTAGGCCCGTAGGTGGAGCTCCAGCTGAAACCCTAGGGCCTATACTGCAAGTCCAGGGTGAGATGTGGACCGCTAGGTAGCATCCTGGGGTCAGAGGCCCCTAGGTGGAGGGCCAGGGGGCACCCTGGGGCCTACTCTGCAAGTCCAGGAGTGAGGTGGACCCGTGGGTAGCCTGCTGGGGTCAGAGGCCCCTAGGTGGAGGGCCAAGGGGCACACTGGGGCCTATACTACAAGTCCAAGGAAAGAGGTGGACCCCTGGGTAGCTTGCTGGGGTCAGAGACCCCTGGGTGGAGGGCAAGGGAGCACCCTGGGACCTATACTGCAAGTCCAGGGAGAGAGGTGGACCCCTGGGTAGCTTGTAGGCTTCAGAAGCCCCTAGGTGGAGGGCCTGCGGGCACCCTGGGGCATCTACTGCAAGTCCAGGGAGAGACGTGGATCCCTGGGTAACTTGCAGGGGTCAGAGGCCCCTAGGTAGAAGGCCAGGGGGCACCCTGGGGCCTCTACTTCAAGTCCAGGGAGGGAGTTGGACCCCTGGGTGGCTTGCTGGGGTCAGAGGCCCCTAGTTGGAGGGCCAAGGCTCACCCTGGGGCCTTAGCTGCAAGTCCAGGGAGAGAGGTGGACCCCAGGGTAGCATGCTGGGGTTAGAAGCCCCTAGGTGGAGGGCCAGGGGGCACCCTAAGGCCTATACTTTAAGTCCAGGGAAAGAGGTAGACCCCTGGGTAGCTTGCTGGGGTCAGAGGCACCAAGGTAGAAGGCCAGGGGGCACCCTGGTGCCTCTACGGCAAATCCAGGGAGAGAGGTGGACCCCTGTGTGGCTTGCTGGCGTCAGAGGCCCCTATGTAGAAGGCCAGGGGGCACCATAGGGCCTATTCTGCAAGTCCAGGGAGAGAGGTGGACCACTGAGTAACTTGCTGTGGTCAGAGGCCACTAGGTGGAGGGCCAGGGGGCAACCCGGGGCCTATACTGCAAGTCCAAGGAGAGAGGTGGACCCCTGGGTAGCTTGCAGGCATCAGAGGCCCATAGGTGGAGGGCCGGGGGGCACCCTGGGGCCTCTAATGCAAGTCCAGGGAGAGTTGTGGACCCCTAGGTAACTTGCAGGGGTCAGAGGCCCCTAGGTGGAGGGCCTGTCGGCACCCTGGGGCCTCTATTGCAAGTCCATGGAGAGAGGTGGACCCCTGGGTAGCTTGCTGGGGTCAGAGTCCCCAAGGTAGAAGCCCAGGGGGCACCCTGGGGCCTCTACTGCAAGTCCAGAGAGGGATGTGGACGGCTGGGTGGCTTGCTGGGGTCGGAGGCCCCTAGGTGGAGGGCAAGGGCTCACCCTGGGGCCTATGCTGCAAGTCCAAGGAGAGAGGTGGACCCCTGGGTAGCATGCTGGGGTCAGAGGCCCCTAGTTGGAAGGCCAGGGGGCACCCTGGGGCCTATCCTGCAAGTCCAGGGAGAGAGGTGGACCTGTGGGTAGCCTGCTGGGGTCAGAGTTCCCTAGTTGGAGGGCCAACGGGCACCCTGGGGCCTATACTGAAAGTGCAAGAAGAGAGGTGGACCCCTAGGTAGCATGCTGGCGTCAGAGGCCCCTAGATGGAGGGCCAGGGGGCTTTAAGTCCAGGGAAAGAAGTAGAACCCTGGGTAGCTTGCTGGGGTCAGATGCCCTTAGGTAGTAGACCAGGGGGCACCCTGGGGCCTCTACAGCAAGTCCAGGGAGAGAGGTGGACCCCTGGGTAGCTTGCTGGAGTCTTAGGCACCTAGGTGGAGCTCCAGGGAGCACCCTAGGGCCTATACTGCAAGTCCAGAGAGAGAGGTGGACCACTGGGTAGCTGGCTGGGGTCAGAGGCCCCTAGGTGTAGGGCCAGGGGGCACCTTGGGGCCTATCCTGCAAGTCCAGGGAGAGAGGTGGACCCGTGGGTAGCTTGCTGGGGTCTTAGGCCCCTAGGTGGAGGGGTAAAAGGCACCCTGGAGCCTATACTGCAAGTCCAGGGATAGAAATGGACCCCTGGGTAGCTTGCTGTAGTCAGAGGCCCCTAGGTGTAGGGCCAGGGGGCACCCTGGGGCCTAACCTGCAAGTCCAGGGAGAGAGGTGGACCCGTGGGTAGCCTGCTGGGGTCAGAGGCCCCTAGGTGGAGGGCCAGGGGGCACCCTAAGGCCTATACTTTATGTCCAGGGATTGAGGTAGACCCCTGGGTAGCTTGCTGGGGTAAGAGGCCCCTAGGTAGAAGGCCAGGGGGTACCCTGGGGCCTCTACTGCAAGTTCAGGGAGAGAGGTGGACCCCTGGGTGGCTTGCTGGGGTCAGAGGCCCTTAGGTGGAGGGCCATGGGGCACCCTGGGGCCTATACTGCAAGTCCAGGGAGAGAGGTGGACCCATGGGTAGCTTGCTGGGGTCAGAGGCCCCTAGGTGTAGGGCCAGGGGGCACCCTGGGGCCTATACTGCAAGTCCAGGGAGAGAAGTGGATCCCTGGGTAGCTTGCTGGGGTCAGAGGCCCCTAGGTGTAGGGCAAGGGAGCACCCTGGGGCCTCCACTGCAAGTCCAGGGAGAGATGTGGACACCTGGGTAGATTGCTGGGGTCTTAGGCCCCTAGGTGGAGCTCCAGGGAGCACCCTGGGCTCTCTACTGCAAGTCCAGGGAGACAGGTGGACCCCTGGGTAGCTTGCTGGGGTCAGGGGCCCCTATGTGGAGGGCCAGAGCCCACCCTGGGGCCTGTGCTGCAAGTCCAGGGAGAGAGGTTGACCCCTGGGTAGCATGCTGGGGTCAGAGGCCACTAGGTGGAGGGCAAGAGGGCACCCTAAGGCCTATACTTTATGTCCAGGGAAAGAGGTAGACCCCTGGGTAGCTTGCTGGGGTCAGAGGCCCCTAGGTAGAAGGCCAGGGGGCACCCTGGGGCCTCTACTGCAAATCCAGGGAGAGAGGTGGACCCCTGGGTGGCTTGCAGGGATCAGACGCCCTTAGGTGGAGGGCCATGGGGCACCCTGGGGCCTATACTGCAAGTCCAGGGAGAGAGGTAGACCCCTGCGTAGCTTGCTGGGGTCAGAGGCCCCTAGGTAGAAGGCCAGGGGTTACCCTGGGGCCTCTACTGCAAGTCTAGGGAGAGAGGTGGACCCCTGGGTAGTTTGCAGGGATCAGAGGCCCTTAGGTGGAGGGCCATGGGGCACCCTGGGGCCTATACTGCAAGTCCAGGGAGAGAGGTGGACCCCTTGGTAGCTATATGGGGTCAGAGGCCCCTAGGTAGAGGGCCAGGGGGCACCCTGGGGCCTATACTGCAAGTCCAGGGATACAAGTGGACCCCTGGGTGGCTTGCTGGGGTCAGAGGCCCCTAGGTGGAGGGCAAGGGGGCACCCTGGGGCCTCTACTGCAAGTCCAGGGAGAGAGGTGGACCCCTGGGTAGCTTGCAGGGGTCAGAAGCCCTTAGGTGGAGGGCCATGGGGAACCCTGGGGCCTATGCTGCAAGTCCAAGGAGAGAGGTGGACCCCTGGGTAGCATACTGGGGTCAGAGGCCCCTAGTTGGAGGGCCAGGGGGCACCCTGGGGCCTATCCTGCAAGTCCAGGGAGAGAGGTGGACCCGTGGGTAGCCTGCTGGGGTCAGAGTTCCCTAGTTGGAGGGCCAACGGGCACCCTGGGGCCTCTACTGCAAGTCCAGGGAGAGAGGTGGACCCCTAGGTAGCATGCTGGCGTCAGAGGCCCCTAGATGGAGGGCCAGGGGGCTTTAAGTCCAGGGAAAGAAGTAGAACCCTGGGTAGCTTGCTGGGGTCAGATGCCATTAGGTAGTAGGCCAGGGGGCACCCTGGGGCCTCTACAGCTAGTCCAGGGAGAGAGGTGGACCCCTGGGTAGCTTGCTGGAGTCTTAGGCACCTAGGTGGAGCTCCAGGGAGCACCCTAGGGCCTATACTGCAAGTCCAGAGAGAGAGGTGGACCACTGGGTAGCTGGCTGGGGTCAGAGGCCCCTAGGTGTAGGGCCAGGGGGCACCCTGGGGCCTATCCTGCAAGTCCAGGGAGAGAGGTGGACCCGTGGGTAGCTTGCTGGGGTCTTAGGCCCCTAGGTGGAGGGGTAAAAGGCACCCTGGAGCCTATACTGCTAGTCCAGGGATAGAAATGGACCCCTGGGTAGCTTGCTGTAGTCAGAGGCCCCTAGGTGCAAGGCCAGGGGGCACCCTGGGGCCTAACCTGCAAGTCCAGGGAGAGAGGTGGACCCGTGGGTAGCCTGCTGGGGTCAGAGGCCCCTAGGTGGAGGGCCAGGGGGCACCCTAAGGCCTATACTTTATGTCCAAGGAAAGAGGTAGACCCCTGGGTAGCTTGCTGGGGTAAGAGGCCCCTAGGTAGAAGGCCAGGGGGTACCCTGGGGCCTCTACTGCAAGTCCAGGGAGAGAGGTGGACCCCTGGGTGGCTTGCTGGGGTCAGAGGCCCTTAGGTGGAGGGCCATGGGGCACCCTGGGGCCTATACTGCAAGTCCAGGGAGAGAGGTGGACCCATGGGTAGCTTGCAGGGGTCAGAGGCCCCTAGGTGTAGGGCCAGGGGGCACCCTAGGGCCTATACTGCAAGTCCAGGGAGAGAAGTGGATCCCTGGGTAGCTTGCTGGGGTCAGAGGCCCCTAGGTGTAGGGCAAGGGAGCACCCTGGGGCCTCCACTGCAAGTCCAGGGAGAGATGTGGACACCTGGGTATATTGCTGGGGTCTTAGGCCCCTAGGTGGAGCTCCAGGGAGCACCCTGGGCTCTCTACTGCAAGTCCAGGGAGACAGGTGGACCCCTGGGTAGCTTGCTGGGGTCAGGGGCCCCTATGTGGAGGGCCAGAGCTCACCCTGGGGCCTGTGCTGCAAGTCCAGGGAGAGAGGTTGACCCCTGGGTAGCATGCTGGGGTCAGAGGCCACTAGGTGGAGGGCAAGAGGGCACCCTAAGGCCTATACTTTATGTCCAGGGAAAGAGGTAGACCCCTGGGTAGCTTGCTGGGGTCAGAGGCCCCTAGGTAGAAGGCCAGGGGTTACCCTGGGGCCTCTACTGCAAGTCTAGGAGAGAGGTGGACCCCTGGGTAGTTTGCAGGGATCAGAGGCCCTTAGGTGGAGGGCCATGGGGCACCCTGGGGCCTATACTGCAAGTCCAGGGAGAGAGGTAGACCCCTGCGTAGCTTGCTGGGGTCAGAGGCCCCTAGGTAGAAGGCCAGGGGTTACCCTGGGGCCTCTACTGCAAGTCTAGGAGAGAGGTGGACCCCTGGGTAGTTTGCAGGGATCAGAGGCCCTTAGGTGGAGGGCCATGGGGCACCCTGGGGCCTATACTGCAAGTCCAGGGAGAGAGGTGGACCCCTTGGTAGCTATATGGGGTCAGAGGCCCCTAGGTAGAGGGCCAGGGGGCACCCTGGGGCCTATACTGCAAGTCCAGGGATACAAGTGGACCCCTGGGTGGCTTGCTGGGGTCAGAGGCCCCTAGGTGGAGGGCAAGGGGGCACCCTGGGGCCTCTACTGCAAGTCCAGGGAGAGAGGTGGACCCCTGGGTAGCTTGCAGGGGTCAGAGGCCCTTAGGTGGAGGGCCATGGGGCACCCTGGGGCCTATACTGCAAGTCCAGGGAGAGAGGTGGACCCATGGGTAGCTTACTGGGGTCAGAGGCCCCTAGGTGTAGGGCCAGGGGGCACCCTGGGGCCTATACTGCAAGTTCAGGGAGAGAGGTGGATCCCTGGGTAGCTTGCTGGGGTCAGAGGCCCCTAGGTGGAGGGCAAGGGAGCACCCTGGGGCCTATACTGCAAGTCCAGGGAGAGAGGTGGACACCTGGGTAGCTTGCAGGGGTCTTAGGCCCCTAGGTGGAGCTCCAGGGGGCACCCTGGGCTCTCTACTGCAAGTCCAGGCAGACAGGTGGACCCCTGGGTAGCTTGCTGGGGTCAGGGGCCCCTATGTGGAGGGCCAGGGCTCACCCTGGGGCCTGTGCTGCAAGTCCAGGGAGAGAGGTTGACCCCTGGGTAGCTTGCTGGGGTCAGAGGCCCTTAGGTAGAAGGCCCGGGGGCACCCTGGGGCCTCTACTGCAAGTCCAGGGAGAGAGGTGGACCCCTGGGTGGCTTGCAGGGATCAGAGGCCCTTAGGTGGAGGGCCATGGGGCACCCTGGGGCCTATACTGCAAGTCCAGGGAGAGAGGTAGACCCCTGCGTAGCTTGCTGGGGTCAGAGGCCCCTAGGTAGAAGGCCAGGGGCACCCTGGGGCCTCTACTGCAAGTCTAGGGAGAGAGGTGGACCCCTGGGTAGTTTGCAGGGGTCAGAGGCCCTTAGGTGGAGGGCCATGGGGCACCCTGGGGCCTATACTGCAAGTCCAGGGAGAGAGGTGGACCCCTTGGTAGCTATATGGGGTCAGAGGCCCCTAGGTAGAGGGCCAGGGGGCACCCTGGGGCCTATACTGCAAGTCCAGGGATACAAGTGGACCCCTGGGTAGCTTGCTGGGGTCAGAGGTCCCTAGGTGTAGGGCCAGGGGGCACCCTGGGGCCTATCCTGCAAGTCCAGGGAGAGAGGTGGACCCGTGGGTATTCTGCTGGGGTCAGAGGCCCCTATGTGGAGGGCCAGGGGGCACCCTGGGGCCTCTACTGCAAGTCCAGAGAGAGTTGTGGAGCCCTGGGTAATTTGCAGGGGTCAGAGGCCCCTAGGTGGAGGGCCAGGGGGCACCCTGGGGCCTCTACTGCAAGTCCAGGGAGAGAGGTGGACCCCTGGGTAGCATGCTGGGGTCAGAGGCCACTAGGTGGAGGGCCAGGGGGCACCCTAAGGCCTATACTTTATGTCCAGGGAAAGAGGTAGACCCCTGGGTAGCTTGCTGGGGACAGAGGCCCCTAGGTAGAAGGCCAGGGGGTACCCTGGGGCCTCTACTGCAAGTCCAGGGAGAGAGGTGGACCCCTGGGTGTCTTGCTGGGGTCAGAGGCCTCTAGGTGGAGGGCCAGGGCTCACCCTGGGGCCAAAGCTGCAAGTCCAGGGAGAGAGGTGGACCCCTGGGTAGCATGCTGGGGTCATAGGCCTCTAGGTGGAGGGCAAGGGGGCACCCTAAGGTCTATACTTTATGTCCAGGGAAAGAGGTAGACCCCTGCGTAGCTTGCTGGGGTCAGACGTCCCTAGGTAGAAGGCCAGGGGGCTCCCTGGGGCCTCTACTGCAAGTCTAGGGAGAGAGGTGGACCCCTGGGTAGTTTGCAGGGGTCAGAGGTCCTTAGGTGGAGGGCCATAGGGGCACCCTGGGGCCTATACTGCAAGTCCAGGGAGAGAGGTGGACCCCTTGGTAGCTTGATGGGGTCAGAGGCCCCTAGGTAGAGGGCCTAGGGGCACCGAGGGCCTATACTGCAAGTCCAGGGATAGAAATGGACCCCTGGGTAGCTTGCTGTAGTCAGAGGCCCCTAGGTGTAGGAACAGGGGGCACCCTGGGGCCTAACCTGCAAGTTCAGGGAGAGAGGTGGACCCGTGGGTAGCCTGCTGGGGTCAGAGGCCCCTAGGTGGAGGGCCAGGGGGCACCCTAAGGCCTATACTTTATGTCCAGGGAAAGAGGTAGACCCCTGGGTAGCTTGCTGGGGTCAGAGGCCCCTAGGTAGAAGGCCAGGGGGTACCCTGGGGCCTCTACTGCAAGTCCAGGGAGAGAGGTGGACCCCTGGGTGGCTTGCTGGGGTCAGAGGCCCCTAGGTGGAGGGCAAGGGGGCACCCTGGGGCCTCTACTGCAAGTCCAGGGAGAGAGGTTGACCCCTGGGTAGCTTGCTGGGGTCAGAGGCCGCTAGGTAGAAGGCCAGGGGGCACTCTGGGGCCTCTACTGCAAGTCCAGGGAGAGAGGTGGACCCCTGGGTGGCTTGCTGGGGTCGGAGGCCGCTAGGTGGAGGGCAAGAGGGCACCCTGGGGCCTCTACTGCAAGTCCAGGGAGAGAGGTGAACCCCTGGGTAGCTTGCAGGGGTCAGAGGCCCTTAGGTGGAGGGCCATGGGGCACCCTGGGGCCTATACTGCAAGTCCAGGGAGAGAGGTGGACCCATGGGTAGCTTGCTGGAGTCAGAGGCCCCTAGGTGTAGGGCCAGGGGGCACCCTGGGGCCTATACTGCAAGTCCAGGGAGAGAGGTGGATCTCTGGGTAGCTTGCTGGGGTCAGAGGCCCTTAGGTGTAGGGCAAGGGAGCACCCTGGGGCCTCCACTGCAAGTCCAGGGAGAGAGGTGGACACCTGGCTAGCTTGCAGGGGTCTTAGGCCCCTAGGTGGAGGGCAAGGGGGCACCCTTGGGCCTCTACTGCAAGTCCAGGGAGAGAGGTGGACACCTGGGTAGCTTGCTGGGGTCTTAGGCCCCTAGGTGGAGCTCCAGGGGGCACCCTAGGGCCTATACTGCAAGTCCAGAGAGAGAGGTGGACCACTGGGTAGCTGGCTGGGGTCAGAGGCCCCTAGGTGTAGGGCCAGGGGGCTCCCTGGGGCCTATCCTGCAAGTCCAGGGAGAGAGGTGGACCCGTGGGTAGCTTGCTGGGGTCTTAGGCCCCTAGGTGGAGGGGTAAAAGGCACCCTGGAGCCTATACTGCAAGTCCAGGGATAGAAATGGACCCCTGGGTAGCTTGCTGTAGTCAGAGGCCCCTAGGTGTAGTGCCAGGGGGCACCCTGGGGCCTAACCTGCAAGTCCAGGGAGAGAGGTGGACCCGTGGGTAGCCTGCTGGGGTCAGAGGCCCCTAGGTGGAGGGCCAGGGGGCACCCTAAGGCCTATTCTTTATGTCCAGGGAAAGAGGTAGACCCCTGGGTAGCTTGCTGGGGTCAGAAGCCCCTAGGTGAAGCTCCAGAGGGCACCCTAGGGCTTATACTGCAAGTCCAGGGTGAGAGATGGACCACAGGGTAGCTTGCTGGGGTCAGAGGCCCCTAGGTGGACGGCAAGGGAGCACCCTGGGGCCTCCATTGCAAGTCCAGGGAGAGAGGTGGACACCTGGGTAGCTTGCAGGAGTCTTAGGCCCCTAGGTGGAGCTCCAGGGGGCACCCTAGGGCCTATACTGCAAGTCCAGGGTTAGAGGTGGACCACTGGGTAGCTTGCTGGGGTCAGGGGCCCCTATGTGGTGGGCCAGGGCTCACCCTGGGGCTTGTGCTGCAAGTCCAGGGAGAGAGGTGGACCCCTGGGTAGCATGCTGGGGTCAGAGGACACTAGGTGGAGTGCCAGGGGGCACCCTAAGGCCTATACTTTATGTCCAGGGAAAGAGGTAGACCTCTGGGTAGCTTGCTGGGGTCAGAGGCCCCTAGGTAGAAGGCCAGGGGGCACCCTGGGGCCTCTACTGCAAGTCCAGGGAGAGAGGTGGACTACTGGGTGGCTTGCTGGGGTCAGAGGCCCCAAGGTGGAGGGCAAGGGGGCACCCTGGGGCCTCTACTGCAAGTCCAGGGAAAGAGGTAGACCCCTGGGTGGCTAGCTGGGGTCAGAGGCCCCTAGGTGGAGGGACAGGGGGCAGCCTGGGCTCTCTACTGCAAGTCCAGGGAGACAGGTAGACCCCTGGGTAGCTTGCTGGGGTCAGAGGCTCTAGGTGGAGGGCCAAGGGGCACCCTGGGGCATATACTGCAAGTCCAGGGAGAGAGGTGGACCCCTGGGTAGCTTGCTGGGGTCAGAGGCCCCTAGGTGGAGGGCAAGGGAGCACACTGGGGCCTCCATTGCAAGTCCAGGGAGAGAGGTGGACACCTGGGTAGCTTGCAGGGGTCTTAGGCCCCTAGGTGGAGCTACAGGGGGCACCCTAGGGACTATACTGCAAGTCCAGGGAGAGAGGTGGACACCTGGGTAGTTTGCAGGGGTCAGAGGCCCCTAGGTGGAGGGCCAGGAGGCACCCTGGGGCCTATCCTGCAAGTCCAGGGAGAGAGGTGGACCCCTGGGTAACTTGCTGGGGTCAGAGGCCCCTAGGTGGAGGGACAGGGGGCACCATGGGCTCTCTACTGCAAGTCCAGGGAGACAGGTGGACCCCTGGGTAGCTTGCTGGGGTCAGGGGCCCCTATGTGGAGGGCCAAGGCTCACCCTGGGGCTTGTGCTGCAAGTCCAGGGAGAGAGGTGGACCCCTGGGTAGCATGCTGGGGTCAGAGGACACTAGGTGGAGGGCCAGGGGGCACCCTAAGGCCTATACTTTATGTCCAGGGAAAGAGGTAGACCTCTGGGTAGCTTGCTGGGGTCAGAGGCCCCTAGGTGGAGGGCCAGGGGGCAACCTGGGGCCTCTACTGCAAGTCCAGGGAGAGAGGTGGATCCCTGGGTGGCTTGCTGGGGTCAGAGGCCCCTAGGTGTAGGGCAAGGGAGCACCCTGGGGCCTCCACTGTTAGTCCAGGGAGAGAGGTGGACACCTGGGTAGCTTGCAGGGGTCTTAGGCCCCTAGGTGGAGGGCAAGGGGGCACCCTGGGGCCTATCCTGCAAGTCCAGGGAGAGAGGTGGACCCGTGGGTAGCTTGCTGGGGTCTTAGGCCCCTAGGTGGAGGGGTAAAAGGCACCCTGGAGCCTATACTGCAAGTCCAGGGATAGAAATGGACTCCTGGGTAGCTTGCTGTAGTCAGAGGCCCCTAGGTGTAGGGCCAGGGGGCACCCTGGGGCCTAAACTGCAAGTCCAAGAAGAGAGGTGGATCCGTGGGTAGCTTGCTGGGGTCAGAGGCCCCTAGGTGGACGGCAAGGGAGCACCCTGGGGCCTCCATTGCAAGTCCAGGGAGAGAGGTGGACACCTGGGTAGCTTGCAGGAGTCTTAGGCCCCTAGGTGGAGCTCCAGGGGGCACCCTAGGGCCTATACTGCAAGTCCAGGGTTAGAGGTGGACCACTGGGTAGCTTGCTGGGGTCAGGGGCCCCTATGTGGAGGGCCAGGGCTCACCCTGGGGCTTGTGCTGCAAGTCCAGGGAGAGAGGTGGACCCCTGGGTAGCATGCTGGGGTCAGAGGACACTAGGTGGAGTGCCAGGGGGCACCCTAAGGCCTATACTTTATGTCCAGGGAAAGAGGTAGACCTCTGGGTAGCTTGCTGGGGTCAGAGGCCCCTAGGTAGAAGGCCAGGGGGCACCCTGGGGCCTCTACTGCAAGTCCAGGGAGAGAGGTGGACTACTGGGTGGCTTGCTGGGGTCAGAGGCCCCAAGGTGGAGGGCAAGGGGGCACCCTGGGGCCTCTACTGCAAGTCCAGGGAAAGAGGTAGACCCCTGGGTGGCTAGCTGGGGTCAGAGGCCCCTAGGTGGAGGGACAGGGGGCAGCCTGGGCTCTCTACTGCAAGTCCAGGGAGACAGGTAGACCCCTGGGTAGCTTGCTGGGGTCAGAGGCTCTAGGTGGAGGGCCAAGGGGCACCCTGGGGCATATACTGCAAGTCCAGGGAGAGAGGTGGACCCCTGGGTAGCTTGCTGGGGTCAGAGGCCCCTAGGTGGAGGGCAAGGGAGCACACTGGGGCCTCCATTGCAAGTCCAGGGAGAGAGGTGGACACCTGGGTAGCTTGCAGGGGTCTTAGGCCCCTAGGTGGAGCTACAGTGGGCACCCTAGGGACTATACTGCAAGTCCAGGGAGAGAGGTGGACACCTGGGTAGTTTGCAGGGGTCAGAGGCCCCTAGGTGGAGGGCCAGGAGGCACCCTGGGGCCTATCCTGCAAGTCCAGGGAGAGAGGTGGACCCCTGGGTAACTTGCTGGGGTCAGAGGCCCCTAGGTGGAGGGACAGGGGGCACCATGGGCTCTCTACTGCAAGTCCAGGGAGACAGGTGGACCCCTGGGTAGCTTGCTGGGGTCAGGGGCCCCTATGTGGAGGGCCAAGGCTCACCCTGGGGCTTGTGCTGCAAGTCCAGGGAGAGAGGTGGACCCCTGGGTAGCATGCTGGGGTCAGAGGACACTAGGTGGAGGGCCAGGGGGCACCCTAAGGCCTATACTTTATGTCCAGGGAAAGAGGTAGACCTCTGGGTAGCTTGCTGGGATCAGAGGCCCCTAGGTGGAGGGCCAGGGGGCAACCTGGGGCCTCTACTGCAAGTCCAGGGAGAGAGGTGGATCCCTGGGTGGCTTGCTGGGGTCAGAGGCCCCTAGGTGTAGGGCAAGGGAGCACCCTGGGGCCTCCACTGTTAGTCCAGGGAGAGAGGTGGACACCTGGGTAACTTGCTGGGGTCAGAAGCCCACTGGTTGAGGGCAAGAGGGCACCCTGGGGCCTCTACTGCAAGTCCAGGGAGAGAGGTGGACCCCTGGGTAGCTTGCTGGGGTCTTAGGCCCCTAGGAGGAGCTCCAGGGGGCACCCTATGGCCTATACTGCAAGTCCAGGGTGAGAGGTGGACCCCTGGGTAACTTGCTGTGGTCAGAGGCCCCTAGGTGGAGGGACAGGGGGCATCCTGGGCTTTCTACTGCATGTGCAGGGGGACAGGTGGACCCCGGGGTAGCTTGTTGTGGTCAGAGGCCCCTAGGTGGAGGGCCAGGGGGGACCTTAGGGCCTAAATTGCAAGTCCAGGGAGAGAGGTGGACTCCTGATTAACTTGCAGGGGTCAGAGGCCCCTAGGTGGAGGGCTTGTGGGCACCCTGGGGCCTCTACTGCAAGTCCAGGGAGAGAGGTGGACCCCTGGGTAGCTTGCTGGGGTCTTAGGCCCCTAGGTGGAGGGCCAGGGGGAACCTTGGGGCTTATACTGCAAGTCCAGGGAGAGAGGTGGACCCCTGGGTAGCTTGCTTGGGTCAGAGGCCCCTGGTTGGAGGGCAAAGGGGCACCCTGGGACCTCTACTGCAAGTCCAGGGAGAGATGTGGACCCCTGGTTAGCTTGCAGGGGTCATAGGCCCCTAGGTGGAGGGCCTCTGGGCACCCTGGGGCCTCTACTGCAAGTCCAGGGAGAGATGTGGACCCCTGGGTAGCTTGCTGGGGTCTTAGGCCCATAAGTGGTGGGGCAGAAGGCACCCTGGAGTCTATACTGCAAGTCCAGGGAGAAACGTGGACCCCTGGGTAGCTTGCAGGGGTCAGAGGCCCCTAGGTGGAAGGCAAGGGGGCACCCTGGGACCTATAATGCAAGTCCAGGGAGAGAAGTGGACCCCTGGGTAGCTTACAGGGGTCAGAGGCCCCTAGGTGGAGGGCCAGGGGCACCCTGGGGCCTCCATTGCAAGTCCAGGGAGAGTTGTGGAGCCCTGGGTAACTTGCAGGGGTCAGAGGCCCCTAGGTGGAGGGCCTGTGGGCACCCTGGGACCTATACTGCAAGTCCAGGGAGAGAGGTGGACCCCTGAGTAGCCCACTGGTTGAGGGCCAGGGGGCACCCTGGGGCCTCTACTGCAAGTCCAGGGAGAGATGTGGACCCCTGGGTAGCTTGCTGGGGTATTAGGCCCTTAGGTGGAGGGGCAAAAGGCACCCTGGAGCCTATACTGCATGTCCAGGGAGAGAGGTGGACCCCTGGGTAGCTTGCTGGGGTCAGAGGCCTCTAGGTGGAGGGCAAGGGGGCACCCTTGGGCCTCTACTGCAAGTCCAGGGAGAGAGGTGGACACCTGGGTAGCTTGCTGGGGTCTTAGGCCCCTAGGTGGAGCTCCAGGGGGCACCCTAGGGCCTATACTGCAAGTCCAGAGAGAGAGGTGGACCACTGGGTAGCTGGCTGGGGTCAGATGCCCCTAGGTGTAGGGCCAGGGGGCACCCTAGGGCCTATCCTGCAAGTCCAGGGAGAGAGGTGGAGCCGTGGGTAGCTTGCTGGGGTCTTAGGCCCCTAGGTGGCGGGGCAAAAGGCACCCTGGAGCCTATACTGCAAGTCCAGGGATAGAAATGGACCCCTGGGTAGCTTGCTGTAGTCAGAGGCCCCTAGGTGTAGGGCCAGGGGGCACCCTGGGGCCTAACCTGCAAGTACAGGGAGAGAGGTGGACCCGTGGGTAGCCTGCTGGGGTCAGAGTTCCCTAGGTGGAGGGCCAGGGGGCACCCTTGAGCCTATACTGCATGTCCAGGGAGAGAGGTGGACCCATGGGTAGCCTGCTGGGGTCAGAGGCCCCTAGGTAGAAGGCCAGGGGGCACCCTGGGGCCTCTACTGCAAGTCCAGGGAGAGAGGTGGACCCCTGGGTGGATTGCTGGGGTAAGAGGCCCCTAGGTGGAGGGCAAGGGGGCACCCTGGGGCCTCTACTGCTAGTCCAAGGAGAGAGGTGGACCCGTGGGTAGCATGCTGGGGTCAGAGGCCCCTAGGTGGAGGACCAGGGGGCCCCCTGGGGCCTCTACTGCTAGTCCAAGGAGAGAGGTGGACCCCTGGGTAGCTTGTAGGGATCAAAGGCCCCTAGGTGAAGCTCCAGGGGGCACCCTAGGGCCTATTCTGCAACTCCAGGGAGAGAGGTGGATCCCTGGGTAACTTGCTGGGGTCAGAAGCCCACTGGTTGAGGGCCAGGGGGCACCCTGGGGCCTCTACTGCAAGTCCAGGGAGAGATGTGGACCCCTGGGTAGCTTGTAGGGGTCAGAGGCCCCTAGGTGGAGGGCAAGAGGGCACCCTGGGGCCTCTACTGCAAGTCCAGGGAGAGAGGTGGACCCCTGGGTAGCTTGCTGGGGTCTTAGGCCCCTAGGAGGAGCTCCAGGGGGCACCCTATGGCCTATACTGCAAGTCCAGGGTGAGAGGTGGACCCCTGGGTAACTTGCTGTGGTCAGAGGCCCCTAGGTGGAGGGACAGGGGGCACTCTGGGCTTTCTACTGCATGTGCAGGGGGACAGGTGGACCCCGGGGTATCTTGCTGTGGTCAGAGGCCCCTAGGTGGAGGGCCAGGGGGGACCTTAGGGCCTAAATTGCAAGTCCAGGGAGAGAGGTGTACCCCTGATTAACTTGCAGGGGTCAGAGGCCCCTAGGTGGAGGGCTTGTGGGCACCCTGGGGCCTCTACTGCAAGTCCAGTGAGAGAGGTGGACCCTTGGGTAGCTTGCTGGAGTCAGAGACCCCTAGATGGAGCGCAAAGGGCACCCTGGGGCCTATACTGCAAGTCCAGGGAGAGAAGTAGACCCTTGGGTAGCTTGCTGGGGTCAGAGACTCTTATGTGGAGGGCAAGGGGGCATCCTGGGGCCTATACTGCAAGTCAAGGGAGAGAAGTGGACCCCTGGGTAGCTTGCTTGGGTCAGAGACCCCTAGGTGGAGGGTAAGGGGGCACCCTGGGGCCTATACTGCAAGTCCAGGGAGAGAGGTGGACCCCTGGGTAGCTTGCTTTGGTCAGATATTTCTAGGTGGAGGGCAAGGGGGCACCCTGGGGCCTATACTGCAAGCCCAGGGAGAGAAGTGGACCCCTAGGTAGCTTGCTGGAGTCAAAGGCCCCTAGGTGGAGAGAAAGGGGGCACCCTGGGGCCTAAACTGCAAGTCCAGTTAGAGAGTTGGACCCCTGGGCAGCTTGCTGGGGTCAGAGACCCCTAGGTGGAGGGCAAGGGGGCACCCTGAGGCCTATACTGCAAGTCCAGGGAGAGAGGTGGACCCCTGGGTAGCTTGCTTGGGATCAGAGACCCCTAGGTGAAGGACAAGGGGTCACCCTGGGGCCTATACTAAAAGTCCAAGGAGAGAGGTAGACCCCTGGATAGCTTGCTTGGGTCAGAGACCCCTAGGTGGAGGGCAAGGGGGCACCCTGGGGCCTATACTGCAAGCCCAGGGAGAAAGTGGACCCCTGGGTAGCTTGCTGGGGTCAGAGGCCTCTAGGTGGAGGGCAAGGGGGCACCCTGGGCCTATACCGCAAGTCCAGGGAGAGAGGTGGACCCCTAGGTAGCTTGCTTTGGTCAGAGACTTCTAGGTGGAGGGCAAGGGGGCACCCTGGGGCCTATACTGCAGGTTCAGGAAGAGAAGTGGACCCCTAGGTAGCTTGCTGGAGTCAGAGGCCCCTAGGTGGATGGAAAGGGGGCACCATATACCTAAACTGCAAGTCCAGGCAGAGAGTTGGACCCCTGGACAGCTTGCTATGGTCAGAGACCCCTGGGTGGAGATCAAGGGGGCACCCTGGGGCCTATACTGCAAGTCCAGGGAGAGAGGTGGACCCCTGGGTATTTTGCTGGGGTCAGAGACCCCTAGGTGGAGGGCAAGGGGGCACCCTGAGGCCTATACTGCAAGTCCAGGGAGAGAGGTGGACCCCTGGGTAGCTTGCTTTGGTCAGAAACTTCTGGGTGGAGGGCAAGGGGGCACCCTGGGCCTATACTGCAAGTCCAGGGAGAGAGGTGGACCCCTAGGTAGCTTGCTGGAGTCAGAGGCCCCTAGGTGGAGGGAAAGGGGGCACCCTGGGGCCTAAACTGCAAGTCCAGGGAGATAGGTGGACCCCTGGGTAGCTTGCTTTGGTCAGAGACTTCTAGGTGGAGGGCAAGGGGGCACCCTGGGGCCTATACTGCAGGTCCAGGGAGAGAAGTGGACCCCTAGGTAGCTTGCTGGAGTCAGAGACCCCTAGATGGAGCGCAAGGGGCACCCTGGGGCCTATACTGCAAGTCCAGGGAGAGAAGTAGACCCTTGGGTAGCTTGCTGGGGTCAGAGACTCTTATGTGGAGGGCAAGGGGGCATCCTGGGGCCTATACTGCAAGTCAAGGGAGAGAAGTGGACCCCTGGGTAGCTTGCTTGGGTCAGAGACCCCTAGGTGGAGGGTAAGGGGGCACCCCTGGGGCCTATACTGCAATTCCAGGGAGAGAGGTGGACCCCTGGGTAGCTTGCTTTGGTCAGATATTTCTAGGTGGAGGGCAAGGGGGCACCCTGGGGCCTATACTGCAAGCCCAGGGAGAGAAGTGGACCCCTAGGTAGCTTGCTGGAGTCAAAGGCCCCCAGGTGGAGAGAAAGGGGGCACCCTGGGGCCTAAACTGCAAGTCCAGTTAGAGAGTTGGACCCCTGGGCAGCTTGCTGGGGTCAGAGACCCCTAGGTGGAGGGCAAGGGGGCACCCTGAGGCCTATACTGCAAGTCCAGGGAGAGAGGTGGACCCCTGGGTAGCTTGCTTGGGATCAGAGACCCCTAGGTGGAGGACAAGGGGTCACCCTGGGGCCTATACTAAAAGTCCAGGGAGAGAGGTAGACCCCTGGATAGCTTGCTTGGGTCAGAGACCCCTAGGTGGAGGGCAAGGGGGCACCCTGGGGCCTATACTGCAAGCCCAGGGAGAGAAGTGGACCCCTGGGTAGCTTGCTGGGGTCAGAGGCCTCTAGGTGGAGGGCAAGGGGGCACCCTGGGCCTATACCGCAAGTCCAGGGAGAGAGGTGGACCCCTAGGTAGCTTGCTGGAGTCAGAGGCCCCTAGGTGGAGGGAAAGGGGGCACCCTGGGGCCTAAACTGCAAGTCCAAGGAGAGAGGTGGACCCCTGGGTAGCTTGCTTTGGTCAGAGACTTCTAGGTGGAGGGCAAGGGGGCACCCTGGGGCCTATACTGCAGGTTCAGGAAGAGAAGTGGACCCCTAGGTAGCTTGCTGGAGTCAGAGGCCCCTAGGTGGATGGAAAGGGGGCACCATATACCTAAACTGCAAGTCCAGGCAGAGAGTTGGACCCCTGGACAGCTTGCTATGGTCAGAGACCCCTGGGTGGAGATCAAGGGGGCACCCTGGGGCCTATACTGCAAGTCCAGGGAGAGAGGTGGACCCCTGGGTATTTTGCTGGGGTCAGAGACCCCTAGGTGGAGGGCAAGGGGGCACCCTGAGGCCTATACTGCAAGTCCAGGGAGAGAGGTGGACCCCTAGGTAGCTTGCTGGAGTCAGAGGCCCCTAGGTGGAGGGAAAGGGGGCACCCTGGGGCCTAAACTGCAAGTCCAGGGAGATAGGTGGACCCCTGGGTAGCTTGCTTTGGTCAGAGACTTCTAGGTGGAGGGCAAGGGGGCACCCTGGGGCCTATACTGCAGGTCCAGGGAGAGAAGTGGACCCCTAGGTAGCTTGCTGGAGTCAGAGACCCCTAGATGGAGCGCAAGGGGCACCCTGGGGCCTATACTGCAAGTCCAGGGAGAGAAGTAGACCCTTGGGTAGCTTGCTGGGGTCAGAGACTCTTATGTGGAGGGCAAAGGGGCATCCTGGGGCCTATACTGCAAGTCAAGGGAGAGAAGTGGACCCCTGGGTAGCTTGCTTGGGTCAGAGACCCCTAGGTGGAGGGTAAGGGGGCACCCCTGGGGCCTATACTGCAATTCCAGGGAGAGAGGTGGACCCCTGGGTAGCTTGCTTTGGTCAGATATTTCTAGGTGGAGGGCAAGGGGGCACCCTGGGGCCTATACTGCAAGCCCAGGGAGAGAAGTGGACCCCTAGGTAGCTTGCTGGAGTCAAAGGCCCCCAGGTGGAGAGAAAGGGGGCACCCTGGGGCCTAAACTGCAAGTCCAGTTAGAGAGTTGGACCCCTGGGCAGCTTGCTGGGGTCAGAGACCCCTAGGTGGAGGGCAAGGGGGCACCCTGAGGCCTATACTGCAAGTCCAGGGAGAGAGGTGGACCCCTGGGTAGCTTGCTTGGGATCAGAGACCCCTAGGTGGAGGACAAGGGGTCACCCTGGGGCCTATACTAAAAGTCCAGGGAGAGAGGTAGACCCCTGGATAGCTTGCTTGGGTCAGAGACCCCTAGGTGGAGGGCAAGGGGGCACCCTGGGGCCTATACTGCAAGTCCAGGGAGAGAGGTGGACCCCTGGGTAGCTTGCTTTGGTTAGATATTTCTAGGTGGAGGGCAAGGGGGCATCCTGGGGCCTATACTGCAAGTCAAGGGAGAGAAGTGGACCCCTGGGTAGCTTGCTGGGGTCAGAGGCCTCTAGGTGGAGGGCAAGGGGGCACCCTGGGCCTATACCGCAAGTCCAGGGAGAGAGGTGGACCCCTAGGTAGCTTGCTGGAGTCAGAGGCCCCTAGGTGGAGGGAAAGGGGGCACCCTGGGGCCTAAACTGCAAGTCCAAGGAGAGAGGTGGACCCCTGGGTAGCTTGCTTTGGTCAGAGACTTCTAGGTGGAGGGCAAGGGGGCACCCTGGGGCCTATACTGCGAGTCCAGGGAGAGAAGCAGATCCCTTGGTAGCTTTCTGGGGTCAGAGACCCTTAGGTGGAGGGCAAGGGGGCATCCTGGGGCCTATATTGCAAGTCCAGGGAGAGATGTGGACCCCTGGGTTGCTTGCTGGGGTATTAGGCCCTTAGGTGGAGGGGCAAAAGGCACCCTGGAGCCTATACTGCATGTCCAGGGAGAGAGGTGGACCCCTGGGTAGCTTGCTGGGGTCAGAGGCCTCTAGGTGGAGGGCAAGCGGGCACCCTTGGGCCTCTACTGCAAGTCCAGGGAGAGAGGTGGACACCTGGGTATCTTGCTGGGGTCTTAGGCCCCTAGGTGGAGCTCCAGGGGGCATCCTAGGGCCTATACTGCAAGTCCAGAGAGAGAGGTGGACCACTGGGTAGCTGGCTGGGGTCAGATGCCCCTAGGTGTAGGGCCAGGGGGCACCCTAGGGCCTATCCTGCAAGTCCAGGGAGAGAGGTGGAGCCGTGGGTAGCTTGCTGGGGTCTTAGGCCCCTAGGTGGCGGGGCAAAAGGCACCCTGGAGCCTATACTGCAAGTCCAGGGATAGAAATGGACCCCTGGGTAGCTTGCTGTAGTCAGAGGCCCCTAGGTGTAGGGCCAGGGGGCACCCTGGGGCCTAACCTGCAAGTACAGGGAGAGAGGTGGACCCGTGGGTAGCCTGCTGGGGTCAGAGGCCCCTAGGTGGAGGGCCAGGGGGCACCCTTGAGCCTATACTGCATGTCCAGGGAGAGAGGTGGACCCATGGGTAGCCTGCTGGGGTCAGAGGCCCCTAGGTAGAAGGCCAGGGGGCACCCTGGGGCCTCTACTGCAAGTCCAGGGAGAGAGGTGGACCCCTGGGTGGATTGCTGGGGTAAGAGGCCCCTAGGTGGAGGGCAAGGGGGCACCCTGGGGCCTCTACTGCTAGTCCAAGGAGAGAGGTGGACCCCTGGGTAGCATGCTGGGGTCAGAGGCCCCTAGGTGGAGGACCAGGGGGCCCCCTGGGGCCTCTACTGCTAGTCCAAGGAGAGAGGTGGACCCCTGGGTAGCTTGTAGGGATCAAAGGCCCCTAGGTGAAGCTCCAGGGGGCACCCTAGGGCCTATTCTGCAACTCCAGGGAGAGAGGTGGATCCCTGGGTAACTTGCTGGGGTCAGAAGCCCACTGGTTGAGGGCCAGGGGGCACCCTGGGGCCTCTACTGCAAGTCCAGGGAGAGATGTGGACCCCTGGGTAGCTTGTAGGGGTCAGAGGCCCCTAGGTGGAGGGCAAGGGGGCACCCTGAGGCCTATACTGCAAGTCCAGGGAGAGAGGTGGACCCCTGGGTAGCTTGCTTGGGATCAGAGACTTCTAGGTGGAGGGCAAGGGGGCACCCTGGGGCCTATACTGCAGGTTCAGGAAGAGAAGTGGACCCCTAGGTAGCTTGCTGGAGTCAGAGGCCCCTAGGTGGATGGAAAGGGGGCACCATGGGGCCTAAACTGCAAGTCCAGGCAGAGAGTTGGACCCCTGGACAGCTTGCTATGGTCAGAGACCCCTGGGTGGAGATCAAGGGGGCACCCTGGGGCCTATACTGCAAGTCCAGGGAGAGAGGTGGACCCCTGGGTATTTTGCTGGGGTCAGAGACCCCTAGGTGGAGGGCAAGGGGGCACCCTGAGGCCTATACTGCAATTCCAGGGAGAGAGGTGGACCCCTGGGTAGCTTGCTTTGGTCAGAAACTTCTAGGTGGAGGGCAAGGGGGCACCCTGGGCCTATACTGCAAGTCCAGGGAGAGAGGTGGACCCCTAGGTAGCTTGCTGGAGTCAGAGGCCCCTAGGTGGAGGGAAAGGGGGCACCCTGGGGCCTAAACTGCAAGTCCAGGGAGATAGGTGGACCCCTGGGTAGCTTGCTTTGGTCAGAGACTTCTAGGTGGAGGGCAAGGGGGCACCCTGGGGCCTATACTGCAGGTCCAGGGAGAGAAGTGGACCCCTAGGTAGCTTGCTGGAGTCAGAGACCCCTAGATGGAGCGCAAGGGGCACCCTGGGGCCTATACTGCAAGTCCAGGGAGAGAAGTAGACCCTTGGGTAGCTTGCTGGGGTCAGAGACTCTTATGTGGAGGGCAAGGGGGCATCCTGGGGCCTATACTGCAAGTCAAGGGAGAGAAGTGGACCCCTGGGTAGCTTGCTTGGGTCAGAGACCCCTAGGTGGAGGGTAAGGGGGCACCCCTGGGGCCTATACTGCAAGTCCAGGGAGAGAGGTGGACCCCTGGGTAGCTTGCTTTGGTCAGATATTTCTAGGTGGAGGGCAAGGGGGCACCCTGGGGCCTATACTGCAAGCCCAGGGAGAGAAGTGGACCCCTAGGTAGCTTGCTGGAGTCAAAGGCCCCCAGGTGGAGAGAAAGGGGGCACCCTGGGGCCTAAACTGCAAGTCCAGTTATAGAGTTGGACCCCTGGGCAGCTTGCTGGGGTCAGAGACCCCTAGGTGGAGGGCAAGGGGGCACCCTGAGGCCTATACTGCAAGTCCAGGGAGAGAGGTGGACCCCTGGGTAGCTTGCTTGGGATCAGAGACCCCTAGGTGGAGGACAAGGGGTCACCCTGGGGCCTATACTAAAAGTCCAGGGAGAGAGGTAGACCCCTGGATAGCTTGCTTGGGTCAGAGACCCCTAGGTGGAGGGCAAGGGGGCACCCTGGGGCCTATACTGCAAGTCCAGGGAGAGAGGTGGACCCCTGGGTAGCTTGCTTTGGTCAGATATTTCTAGGTGGAGGGCAAGGGGGCATCCTGGGGCCTATACTGCAAGTCAAGGGAGAGAAGTGGACCCCTGGGTAGCTTGCTGGGGTCAGAGGCCTCTAGGTGGAGGGCAAGGGGGCACCCTGGGCCTATACCGCAAGTCCAGGGAGAGAGGTGGACCCCTAGGTAGCTTGCTGGAGTCAGAGGCCCCTAGGTGGAGGGAAAGGGGGCACCCTGGGGCCTAAACTGCAAGTCCAAGGAGAGAGGTGGACCCCTGGGTAGCTTGCTTTGGTCAGAGACTTCTAGGTGGAGGGCAAGGGGGCACCCTGGGGCCTATACTGCGAGTCCAGGGAGAGAAGCAGATCCCTTGGTAGCTTTCTGGGGTCAGAGACCCTTAGGTGGAGGGCAAGGGGGCATCCTGGGGCCTATATTGCAAGTCAAGGGAGAGAAGTGGACCCCTGGGTTGCTTGCTGGGGTCCGAGGCCTTTAGGTGGAGGGCAAGGGGACACTATGGGGCCTATACTGCAAGTCCAGGGAGAGGGTTAGACCCCTGGGTAGCTTGCTGGGGTCAGAGACCCCTATGTGGAGGGCAGGGTGCACCCAGGGGCCTATACTGCAGGTCCAGGGAGAGAAGTGGACCCCTAGGTAGCTTGCTAGAGTCAGAGGCCCCTAGGTGGATGGAAAGGGGGCACCCTGGGGCCTAAACTGCAAGTCCAGGGAGAGAGTTGGACCCCTGGACAGCTTGCTATGGTCAGAGACCCCTGGGTGGAGGGCAAGGGCGCACCCTGGGGCCTATACTGCAAGTCCAGGGAGAGAGGTGGACCCCTGGGTTTTTTGCTGGGGTCAGAGACCCCTAGGTGGAGGGCAAGGGGGCACCCTGAGGCCTATACTGCAAGTCCAGGGAGAGAGGTGGACCCCTGGGTAGCTTGCTTTGGTCAGAAACTTCTAGGTGGAGGGCAAGGGGGCAACCTGGGCCTATACTGCAAGTCCAGGGAGAGAGGTGGACCCCTAGGTAGCTTGCTGGAGTCAGAGGCCCCTAGGTGGAGGGAAAGGGGGCACCCTGGGGCCTAAACTGCAAGTCCAGGGAGATAGGTGGACCCCTGGGTAGCTTGCTTTGGTCAGAGACTTCTAGTTGGAGGGCAAGGGGGCACCCTGGGGCCTATACTGCAGGTCCAGGGAGAGAAGTGGACCCCTAGGTAGCTTGCTGGAGTCGGAGGCCCTTAGGTGGAGGGAAAGGGGGCACCCTGGGGCCTAAACTGCAAGTCCAGGGAGAGAGTTGGACCCCTGGACAGCTTGCTAGGGTCAGAGACCCCTGGGTGGAGGGCAAGGGGGCACCCTGGGGCCTATACTGCAAGTCCAGGGAGAGAGGTGGACCCCTGGGTAGCTTGCTGGGGTCAGAGACCCCTAGGTGGAGGGCAAGGGGGCACCCTGGGGCCTATACTGCAAGTCCAGGGAGAGAGGTGGACCCCTGGGTAGCTTGCTGGGGTCAGAGACCCCTAGGTGGAGGGCAAGGGGGCACCCTGAGGCCTATACTGCAAGTCCAGGGACAGAGGTGGACCCCTGGGTAGCTTGCTTGGGTCAGAGACCCCTAGGTGGAGGGCAAGGGAGCACCCTGGGGCCTATATTGCAAGTCCAGGGAGAGAGGTGGACCCCTGGGTAGCTTGCTGGGGTCAAGAGACCCAGAGGTGGAGGGCAAGGGGGCAACCTGGGGCCTATTTCTGCAAGTCTAGGGAGAGAAGTGGACCCCTGGGTAGCTTGCTGGGGTCAGAGGCCTCTAGGTGGAGGGCAAGGGGGCACTATGGGGACTACTACAAACCCAGGGAGAAAGGTGGACCCCTGGGTAGCTTGCTTGGGTCAGGGACCCCTAGGTGGAGGGTAAGGGGGCACCCTGGGGCCTATATTGCAAGCCCAGGGAGAGAGGTGGACCCCTGGGTAGCTTGCTGGGGTCAGAGACCCCTAGAGGGAGGGCAAGGGGGCTCCCTGGGGCCTATACTGCAAGACCAGGGAGAGAGGTGGACCCCTTGGTAGCTTGCTGGGGTCAGAGACCCCTAGAGGGAGGGCAAGGGGGCTCCCTGGGGCCTATACTGCAAGAACAGGGAGAGAGGTGGACCCCTTGGTAGCTTGCTTTGGTCAGAGACTTCTAGGTGGAGGGCAAACGGGCACCCTGGGGCCTATACTGCAAGTCCAGGGAGAGAGGTGGACACCTAGGTAGCTTGCTGGAGTCAGAGGCCCCTAGGTGGAGGGCAAAGGGGCACCCTGGGGCCTTTACTGCAAGTCCAGGGAGAGAGGTGGACGCCTGGGTAGCTTGCTGTGGTCAGAGACCCCTAGGTGGAGGGAAAGGGGGCACCCTGGGCCTATACTGCAAGTCCAGGGAAAGAGGTGGAACCCTGGGTAGCTTGCTTGGGATCAGAGACCCCTAGGTGGAGGGCAAGGGGGCACCCTGGGGCCTATACTGCAAGTCAAGGGAGAGAGTTGGACCCCTGGGTGGCTTGCTGGGGTCAGAGACCCCTAGGTGGAGGGCAAGGGGGCACCCTGGGGTCTATACTACAAGTCCAGGGAGAGAGGTAGCCCCTGGGTAGCTGGCTGGGGTCAGAAGCCCCTAGGTTGAGGGCAAGGGGGGACTATGGGGCCTATACTGCAAGTCCAGGGAGAGAGGTGGACCCCTGGGTAGATTGCTGGGGTCAGAGACCCCTAGGTGGAGGGCAAGGGGGCACCCTGGGGCCTATTTCTGCAAGTCCAGGGAGAGAAGTGGACCCCTGGGTAGCTTGCTGCGGTAAGAGACCCCTAGGTGGAGGGCAAGGGGGCACCCTGGGGCCTATTTCTGCAAGTCCAGGGAGAGAAGTGGACCCCTGGGTAGCTTGCTGTGGTAAGAGACCACTAGGTAGAGAGCAAGGGGGCACCCTGGGGCCCATACTGCAAGTCAAGGGAGAGAAGAGGACCCCTGGGTAGGTTGCTGGGGTCAGAGGCCTCTAGGTGGAGGGCAAGGGGGCACTATGGGGCCTATACTACAAACCCAGGGAGAGAGGTGGACCCCTGGGTAGCTTGCTTGGGTCAGAGACCCCTAGGTGGAGGGCAAGGGAGCACCCTGGGGCCTATATTGCAAGTCCAAGGAGAGAGGTGGACCCCTGGGTAGCTTGCTTTGGTCAGAGACCCCTAGGTGGAGGGCAAGGGGACTCCCTGGGGCCTATACTGCAAGTCTAGGGAGAGAGGTGGACCCCTGGGTAGCTTGCTGGGGTCAGAGACCCCTAGGTGGAGGGCAAGGGGGCACCCTGGGGCCTATACTGCGAGTCCAGGGAGAGAAGCAGATCCCTTGGTAGCTTGCTGGGGTCAGAGACCCTTAGGTGGAGGGCAGGGGGGCATCCTGGGGCCTATATTGCAAGTCAAGGGAGAGAAGTGGACCCCTGGGTTGCTTGCTGGGGTCCGAGGCCTTTAGGTGGAGGGCAAGGGGACACTATGGGGCCTATACTGCAAGTCCAGGGAGAGGGTTAGACCCCTGGGTAGCTTGCTGGGGTCAGAGACCCCTATGTGGAGGGCAGGGTGCACCCAGGGGCCTATACTGCAAGTCCAGGGAGAGATATGGACCGCTAGGTAGCTTCCTGGGATCAGAGACCCCTAGGAGGAGGGCAAGGGGGCACCCTGGGCCTCTACTGCAAGTCCAGCAAGAGAGGTGGCCCCTGGGTAGCTTGCTGGGGTCAGAGGCCCCTAGGTGGAGGGCAGAGGGGCACCCTGGGGCCTATACTGCAAATCCAGGGAAAGAGGTGGTCCCCTGGGTAGCTTGCTGGGATCAGAGACCCCTAGGTGGAGGGCAATGAGCACCCTGGGGCATAAACTGCAAGTCCAGGGAGAGAGTTGGACCCCTGGGTAGCTTGCTGGGGTCAGAGACCCCTAGGTGGAGAGCAAGGTGTCACCCTGGGGCCTATACTGCAAGACCAAGGGGAGAGTTGGACACCTGGGTAGCTTGCTGGGGTCAGAGAACCCTAGGTTGAGGGAAAGGGGACACCCTGGGGCCTATACTGCAAATCCAGGGAAAGAGGTGGACGCCTAGGTAGCTTGCTGGGGTCAGAGAACCCTAGGTTGAGGGAAAGGGGGCACCCTGGGGCCTATACTGCAAGTCCAGGGAGAGAGGTAGCCCCTGGGTAGCTTGCTGGGGTCAGAGACCCCTAAGTGGAGGGCAAGGAGGCACCATGGGCCTATAATACAAGTCTAGGGAGAGAGGTGGACCCCTGGGTAGCTTGCTGGAGTCAGACACAACTAAATGAAGGTCAAGAGGGCAACCTTGGGCCTATTTCTGCAAGAACAGGGAGAGAGGTTGAACCCTGGTTAGCTTGATTTGGTCAAAGTCCCCTAGGTGGAGGGCAAGAGGGCACCATGGGCCCAAAACTGCTAGTCAAGGGATAGAGTTGGACCCATTGGTAGCTTGCTGGGGTCAGAGACCCCTAGGTGGAAGGAAAGGGGGCACCCTGGGGCCTATATTGCAAGTCCAGGGAGAGAGGTGGACACCTGGGTAGCTTGCTTTGGTCAGAGACCCCTAGGTGGAGGGCAAGGGGGCACCCTGGGGCCTATACTGCAAGTCTTGGGAGAGAGGTGGACCCCTGGGTACTTGCTGGGGTCCGAGGCCTTTAGGTGGAGGGCAAGGGGACACTATGGGGCCTATACTGCAAGTCCAGGGAGAGAGTTAGACCCCTGGGTAGCTTGCTGGGGTCAGAGACCCCTATGTGGAGGGCAAGGGTGCACCCAGGGGCCTATACTGCAAGTCCAGGGAGAGAGGTGGACCCCTAGGTAGCTTGCTGGGATCAGAGACCCCTAGGAGGAGGGCAAGGGGGCACCCTGGGCCTCTACTGCAAGTCCAGCAAGAGAGGTGGCCGCTGGGTAGCTTGCTGGGGTCAGAAGCCCCTAGGTGGAGGACAAGGGGGCACCCTGGGGACTATACTGCAAGTCCAGGGAGAGAGGTGGCCCCTGGGTAGTTTGCTAGGGTCAGAGGCCCCTAGGTGGAGGACAAGGGGGCACCCTGGGGCCTATACTGCAAGTCCAGGGAGAGAGGTGGCCCCTGGGTAGTTTGCTGGGGTCAGAGGCCCCTAGGTGGAGGGCAGAGGGGCACCCTGGGGCCTATACTGCAAATCCAGGGAAAGAGGTGGACCCCTAGGTAGCTTGCTGGGATCAGAGACCCCTAGGTGGAGGGCAATGAGCACCCTGGGGCATATACTGCAAGTCCAGGGAGAGAGTTGGACCCCTGGGTAGCTTGCTGGGGTCAGAGACCCCTAGGTGGAGGGCAAGGTGTCACCCTGGGGCCTATACTGCAAGACCAAGGGGAGAGTTGGACCCCTGGGTAGGTTGCTGGGGTCAGATAACCCTAGGTTGAGGGAAAGGGGACACCCTGGGGCCTATACTGCAAATCCAGGGAAAGAGGTGGACGCCTAGGTAGCTTGCTGGGGTCAGAGAACCCTAGGTTGAGGGAAAGGGGGCACCCTGGGGCCTATACTGCAAGTCCAGGGAGAGAGGTAGCCCCTGGGTAGGTTGCTGGGGTCAGAAACCCCTAAGTGGAGGGCAAGGGGGCACCCTGGGGCCTATAATACAAGTCTAGGGAGAGAGGTGGACCATTGGGTAGCTTGCTGGAGTCAGACACAACTAAATGGAGGTCAAGAGGGCACCCTTGGGCCTATTTCTGCAGGAACAGGGAGAGAAATGGACCCCTGGGTAGCTTGCTGGGTTCAGAGACCCCTAGGTGGAGGGCAAGGGGGCACCCTGGGGATTATACTGCAAGTCCAAGGAGAGAGGTGGATCCCTGGGTAGCTTGCTTTGGTCAGAGACCCCTAGGTGGAGGGCAAGGGGGCACCCTGGGGCCTATACTGCAAGTCCAGGGAGAGAGGTGGACCCCTGGGTAGCTTGCTGGGGTTAGAGTTGCTTAGGTGGAGGGAAAGGGTGCACCCTGTGGCCTAAACTACTAGTCCAGGTAGAGAGTTGGACCCGTTGTTATTTTGCTATGGTCAGAGACCCCTAGGTGGAGGGCGAGGGGGCACCCTGGGGCCTATACTGCAAGTCCAGGGAGAGAGGTGGCCCTTGGGTAGCTTGCTGGGGTCAGAGACCTCCAGGTGGAGCGCAAGGGGGCACCTTGGGGCCTATACTGCAAGTCCAGGGAGAGAGGTGGACCCCTGGGTAGTTTGCTAGGGTTAGAGACGCCTAGGTGGAGGGCAAGGGGGCACCCTGGGGCCTAAACTGCAAGTCTATTGAGAGAGGTGGACCCCTGGGTCGCTAGCTGGGGAAAGACACAACTAGGTGGAGGGCAAGGGGGCACCCTGGGGCCTATTCTGCAAGTCCAGGGAGAGAGGTAGATCCCTGGGTAGCTTGCTGGGGTCAGAGACCCCTAAGAGGAGGGCAAGGGGGCACCCTGGGGCTTATACTGCAAGTCAAGGGAGAGAAGTGGACCCCTGGGTAGCTTGCTGGGATCAGAGACCCCTAAGTGGAGGGCAATGAGCACCCTGGGGCATATACTGCAAGTCCAGGGAGAGAGTTGGACCCCTGGGTAGCTTGCTGGGGTCAGAGACCCCTAGGTGGAGGGCAAGGTGTCACCCTGGGGCCTACACTGCAAGACCAAGGGGAGAGTTGGACCCCTGGGTAGCTTGCTGGGGTCAGATAACCCTAGGTTGAGGGAAAGGGGACACCCTGGGGCCTATACTGCAAATCCAGGGAAAGAGGTGGACGCCTAGGTAGCTTGCTGGGGTCAGAGAACCCTAGGTTGAGGGAAAGGGGGCACCCTGGGGCCTATACTGCAAGTCCAGGGAGAGAGGTAGCCCCTGGGTAGCTTGCTGGGGTCAGAAACCCCTAAGTGGAGGGCAAGGGGGCACCCTGGGGCCTATAATACAAGTCTAGGGAGAGAGGTGGACCCCTGGGTAGCTTGCTGGAGTCAGACACAACTAAATGGAGGTCAAGAGGGCACCCTTGGGCCTATTTCTGCAAGAACAGGGAGAGAAATGGACCCCTTGGTAGCTTGCTGGGGTCAGAAACCCCTAAGTGGAGGGCAAGGGGGCACCCTGGGGCCTATACTGCAAGTCCAGGGAGAGAGGTTGAACCCTGGTTAGCTTGCTTTGGTCAAAGTCCCCTAGGTGGAGGGCAAGAGGGCACCATGGGCCCAAAACTGCTAGTCAAGGGAGAGAGTTGGACCCATTGGTAGCTTGCTGGGGTCAGAGACCCCTAGGTGGAAGGAAAGGGGGCACCCTGGGGCCTATACTGCAAATCCAGGGAAAGAGGTGGACCCCTAGGTAGCTTGCTTGGATCAGAGACCCCTAGGTGGAGGGCAAGGGGGCACCCTGGGGCTTATAAGGCAAGTCCAGGGAGAGAGGTGGCACCTGGGTAGCTTGCTGGGTTCAGAGACCCCTAGGTGGAGGGCAAGGGGGCACCCTGGGGATTATACTGCAAGTCCAGGGAGAGAGGTGGAACCCTGGGTAGCTTGCTTTGGTCAGAGACCCCTAGGTGGAGGGCAAGGGGGCACCCTGGGGCCTATACTGCAAGTCCAGGGAGGGAGGTGGACCCCTGGGTAGCTTGCTGGGGTTAGAGTTGCTTAGGTGGAGGCAAAGGGTGCACCCTGGGGCCTAAACTACTAGTCCAGGTAGAGAGTTGGACCCCTTGTTAGCTTGCTATGGTCAGAGACCCCTAGGTGGAGGGCGAGGGGGCACCCTGGGGCCTATACTGCAAGTCCAGGGAGAGAGGTGGCCCCTGGGTAGATTGCTGGGGTCAGAGACCTCCAGGTGGAGTGCAAGGGGGCACCTTGGAGCCTATACTGCAAGTCCAGGGAGAGAGGTGGACCCCTGGGTAGTTTGCTAGGGTTAGAGACGCCTAGGTGGAGGGCAAGGGGGCACCCTGGGGCCTAAACTGCAAGTCTATTGAGAGAGGTGGACCCCTGGGTCGCTAGCTGGGGAAAGACACAACTAGGTGGAGGGCAAGGGGGCACCCTGGGGCCTATTCTGCAAGTCCAGGGAGAGAGGTAGATCCCTGGGTAGCTTGCTGGGGTCAAGAGACCCAGAGGTGGAGGGCAAGGGGGCAACCTGGGGCCTATTTCTGCAAGTCTAGGGAGAGAAGTGGACCCCTGGGTAGCTTGCTGGGGTCAGAGGCCTCTAGGTGGAGGGCAAGGGGGCACTATGGGGACTACTACAAACCCAGGGAGAAAGGTGGACCCCTGGGTAGCTTGCTTGGGTCAGGGACCCCTAGGTGGAGGGTAAGGGGGCACCCTGGGGCCTATATTGCAAGCCCAGGAAGAGAGGTGGACCCCTGGGTAGCTTGCTGGGGTCAGAGACCCCTAGAGGGAGGGCAAGGGGGCTCCCTGGGGCCTATACTGCAAGACCAGGGAGAGAGGTGGACCCCTTGGTAGCTTGCTGGGGTCAGAGACCCCTAGAGGGAGGGCAAGGGGGCTCCCTGGGGCCTATACTGCAAGAACAGGGAGAGAGGTGGACCCCTTGGTAGCTTGCTTTGGTCAGAGACTTCTAGGTGGAGGGCAAACGGGCACCCTGGGGCCTATACTGCAAGTCCAGGGAGAGAGGTGGACACCTAGGTAGCTTGCTGGAGTCAGAGGCCCCTAGGTGGAGGGCAAAGGGGCACCCTGGGGCCTTTACTGCAAGTCCAGGGAGAGAGGTGGACGCCTGGGTAGCTTGCTGTGGTCAGAGACCCCTAGGTGGAGGGAAAGGGGGCACCCTGGGCCTATACTGCAAGTCCAGGGAAAGAGGTGGAACCCTGGGTAGCTTGCTTGGGATCAGAGACCCCTAGGTGGAGGGCAAGGGGGCACCCTGGGGCCTATACTGCAAGTCAAGGGAGAGAGTTGGACCCCTGGGTGGCTTGCTGGGGTCAGAGACCCCTAGGTGGAGGGCAAGGGGGCACCCTGGGGTCTATACTACAAGTCCAGGGAGAGAGGTAGCCCCTGGGTAGCTGGCTGGGGTCAGAAGCCCCTAGGTTGAGGGCAAGGGGGGACTATGGGGCCTATACTGCAAGTCCAGGGAGAGAGGTGGACCCCTAGGTAGATTGCTGGGGTCAGAGACCCCTAGGTGGAGGGCAAGGGGGCACCCTGGGGCCTATTTCTGCAAGTCCAGGGAGAGAAGTGGACCCCTGGGTAGCTTGCTGCGGTAAGAGACCCCTAGGTGGAGGGCAAGGGGGCACCCTGGGGCCTATTTCTGCAAGTCCAGGGAGAGAAGTGGACCCCTGGGTAGCTTGCTGTGGTAAGAGACCACTAGGTAGAGAGCAAGGGGGCATCCTGGGGCCCATACTGCAAGTCAAGGGAGAGAAGAGGACCCCTGGGTAGGTTGCTGGGGTCAGAGGCCTCTAGTTGGAGGGCAAGGGGGCACTATGGGGCCTATACTACAAACCCAGGGAGAGAGGTGGACCCCTGGGTAGCTTGCTTGGGTCAGAGACCCCTAGGTGGAGGGCAAGGGAGCACCCTGGGGCCTATATTGCAAGTCCAAGGAGAGAGGTGGACCCCTGGGTAGCTTGCTTTGGTCAGAGACCCCTAGGTGGAGGGCAAGGGGACTCCCTGGGGCCTATACTGCAAGTCTAGGGAGAGAGGTGGACCCCTGGGTAGCTTGCTGGGGTCAGAGACCCCTAGGTGGAGGGCAAGGGGGCACCCTGGGGCCTATACTGCGAGTCCAGGGAGAGAAGCAGATCCCTTGGTAGCTTGCTGGGGTCAGAGACCCTTAGGTGGAGGGCAAGGGGGCATCCTGGGGCCTATATTGCAAGTCAAGGGAGAGAAGTGGACCCCTGGGTTGCTTGCTGGGGTCCGAGGCCTTTAGGTGGAGGGCAAGGGGACACTATGGGGCCTATCCTGCAAGTCCAGGGAGAGGGTTAGACCCCTGGGTAGCTTGCTGGGGTCAGAGACCCCTATGTGGAGGGCAGGGTGCACCCAGGGGCCTATACTGCAAGTCCAGGGAGAGATATGGACCGCTAGGTAGCTTCCTGGGATCAGAGACCCCTAGGAGGAGGGCAAGGGGGCACCCTGGGCCTCTACTGCAAGTCCAGCAAGAGAGGTGGCCCCTGGGTAGCTTGCTGGGGTCAGAGGCCCCTAGGTGGAGGGCAGAGGGGCACCCTGGGGCCTATACTGCAAATCCAGGGAAAGAGGTGGTCCCCTGGGTAGCTTGCTGGGATCAGAGACCCCTAGGTGGAGGGCAATGAGCACCCTGGGGCATAAACTGCAAGTCCAGGGAGAGAGTTGGACCCCTGGGTAGCTTGCTGGGGTCAGAGACCCCTAGGTGGAGAGCAAGGTGTCACCCTGGGGCCTATACTGCAAGACCAAGGGGAGAGTTGGACACCTGGGTAGCTTGCTGGGATCAGAGAACCCTAGGTTGAGGGAAAGGGGACACCCTGGGGCCTATACTGCAAATCCAGGGAAAGAGGTGGACGCCTAGGTAGCTTGCTGGGGTCAGAGAACCCTAGGTTGAGGGAAAGGGGGCACCCTGGGGCCTATACTGCAAGTCCAGGGAGAGAGGTAGCCCCTGGGTAGCTTGCTGGGGTCAGAGACCCCTAAGTGGAGGGCAAGGAGGCACCATGGGCCTATAATACAAGTCTAGGGAGAGAGGTGGACCCCAGGGTAGCTTGCTGGAGTCAGACACAACTAAATGAAGGTCAAGAGGGCAACCTTGGGCCTATTTCTGCAAGAACAGGGAGAGAGGTTGAACCCTGGTTAGCTTGATTTGGTCAAAGTCCCCTAGGTGGAGGGCAAGAGGGCACCATGGGCCCAAAACTGCTAGTCAAGGGATAGAGTTGGACCCATTGGTAGCTTGCTGGGGTCAGAGACCCCTAGGTGGAAGGAAAGGGGGCACCCTGGGGCCTATATTGCAAGTCCAGGGAGAGAGGTGGACACCTGGGTAGCTTGCTTTGGTCAGAGACCCCTAGGTGGAGGGCAAGGGGGCACCCTGGGGCCTATACTGCAAGTCTTGGGAGAGAGGTGGACCCCTGGGTACTTGCTGGGGTCCGAGGCCTTTAGGTGGAGGGCAAGGGGACACTATGGGGCCTATACTGCAAGTCCAGGGAGAGAGTTAGACCCCTGGGTAGCTTGCTGGGGTCAGAGACCACTATGTGGAGGGCAAGGGTGCACCCAGGGGCCTATACTGCAAGTCCAGGGAGAGAGGTGGACCCCTAGGTAGCTTGCTGGGATCAGAGACCCCTAGGAGGAGGGCAAGGGGGCACCCTGGGCCTCTACTGCAAGTCCAGCAAGAGAGGTGGCCGCTGGGTAGCTTGCTGGGGTCAGAAGCCCCTAGGTGGAGGACAAGGGGGCACCCTGGGGACTATACTGCAAGTCCAGGGAGAGAGGTGGCCCCTGGGTAGTTTGCTAGGGTCAGAGGCCCCTAGGTGGAGGACAAGGGGGCACCCTGGGGCCTATACTGCAAGTCCAGGGAGAGAGGTGGCCCCTGGGTAGTTTGCTGGGGTCAGAGGCCCCTAGGTGGAGGGCAGAGGGGCACCCTGGGGCCTATACTGCAAATCCAGGGAAAGAGGTGGACCCCTAGGTAGCTTGCTGGGATCAGAGACCCCTAGGTGGAGGGCAATGAGCACCCTGGGGCATATACTGCAAGTCCAGGGAGAGAGTTGGACCCCTGGGTAGCTTGCTGGGGTCAGAGACCCCTAGGTGGAGGGCAAGGTGTCACCCTGGGGCCTATACTGCAAGACCAAGGGGAGAGTTGGACCCCTGGGTAGGTTGCTGGGGTCAGATAACCCTAGGTTGAGGGAAAGGGGACACCCTGGGGCCTATACTGCAAATCCAGGGAAAGAGGTGGACGCCTAGGTAGCTTGCTGGGGTCAGAGAACCCTAGGTTGAGGGAAAGGGGGCACCCTGGGGCCTATACTGCAAGTCCAGGGAGAGAGGTAGCCCCTGGGTAGCTTGCTGGGGTCAGAAACCCCTAAGTGGAGGGCAAGGGGGCACCCTGGGGCCTATAATACAAGTCTAGGGAGAGAGGTGGACCATTGGGTAGCTTGCTGGAGTCAGACACAACTAAATGGAGGTCAAGAGGGCACCCTTGGGCCTATTTCTGCAAGAACAGGGAGAGAAATGGACCCCTGGGTAGCTTGCTGGGTTCAGAGACCCCTAGGTGGAGGGCAAGGGGGCACCCTGGGGATTATACTGCAAGTCCAAGGAGAGAGGTGGATCCCTGGGTAGCTTGCTTTGGTCAGAGACCCCTAGGTGGAGGGCAAGGGGGCACCCTGGGGCCTATACTGCAAGTCCAGGGAGAGAGGTGGACCCCTGGGTAGCTTGCTGGGGTTAGAGTTGCTTAGGTGGAGGGAAAGGGTGCACCCTGTGGCCTAAACTACTAGTCCAGGTAGAGAGTTGGACCCGTTGTTATTTTGCTATGGTCAGAGACCCCTAGGTGGAGGGCGAGGGGGCACCCTGGGGCCTATACTGCAAGTCCAGGGAGAGAGGTGGCCCTTGGGTAGCTTGCTGGGGTCAGAGACCTCCAGGTGGAGCGCAAGGGGGCACCTTGGGGCCTATACTGCAAGTCCAGGGAGAGAGGTGGACCCCTGGGTAGTTTGCTAGGGTTAGAGACGCCTAGGTGGAGGGCAAGGGGGCACCCTGGGGCCTAAACTGCAAGTCTATTGAGAGAGGTGGACCCCTGGGTCGCTAGCTGGGGAAAGACACAACTAGGTGGAGGGCAAGGGGGCACCCTGGGGCCTATTCTGCAAGTCCAGGGAGAGAGGTAGATCCCTGGGTAGCTTGCTGGGGTCAGAGACCCCTAAGAGGAGGGCAAGGGGGCACCCTGGGGCTTATACTGCAAGTCAAGGGAGAGAAGTGGACCCCTGGGTAGCTTGCTGGGATCAGAGACCCCTAAGTGGAGGTCAATGAGCACCCTGGGGCATATACTGCAAGTCCAGGGAGAGAGTTGGACCCCTGGGTAGCTTGCTGGGGTCAGAGACCCCTAGGTGGAGGGCAAGGTGTCACCCTGGGGCCTACACTGCAAGACCAAGGGGAGAGTTGGACCCCTGGGTAGCTTGCTGGGGTCAGATAACCCTAGGTTGAGGGAAAGGGGACACCCTGGGGCCTATACTGCAAATCCAGGGAAAGAGGTGGACGCCTAGGTAGCTTGCTGGGGTCAGAGAACCCTAGGTTGAGGGAAAGGGGGCACCCTGGGGCCTATACTGCAAGTCCAGGGAGAGAGGTAGCCCCTGGGTAGCTTGCTGGGGTCAGAAACCCCTAAGTGGAGGGCAAGGGGGCACCCTGGGGCCTATAATACAAGTCTAGGGAGAGAGGTGGACCCCTGGGTAGCTTGCTGGAGTCAGACACAACTAAATGGAGGTCAAGAGGGCACCCTTGGGCCTATTTCTGCAAGAACAGGGAGAGAAATGGACCCCTGGGTAGCTTGCTGGGGTCAGAAACCCCTAAGTGGAGGGCAAGGGGGCACCCTGGGGCCTATACTGCAAGTCCAGGGAGAGAGGTTGAACCCTGGTTAGCTTGCTTTGGTCAAAGTCCCCTAGGTGGAGGGCAAGAGGGCACCATGGGCCCAAAACTGCTAGTCAAGGGAGAGAGTTGGACCCATTGGTAGCTTGCTGGGGTCAGAGACCCCTAGGTGGAAGGAAAGGGGGCACCCTGGGGCCTATACTGCAAATCCAGGGAAAGAGGTGGACCCCTAGGTAGCTTGCTTGGATCAGAGACCCCTAGGTGGAGGGCAAGGGGGCACCCTGGGGCTTATAAGGCAAGTCCAGGGAGAGAGGTGGCACCTGGGTAGCTTGCTGGGTTCAGAGACCCCTAGGTGGAGGGCAAAGGGGCACCCTGGGGATTATACTGCAAGTCCAGGGAGAGAGGTGGAACCCTGGGTAGCTTGCTTTGGTCAGACACCCCTAGGTGGAGGGCAAGGGGGCACCCTGGGGCCTATACTGCAAGTCCAGGGAGGGAGGTGGACCCCTGGGTAGCTTGCTGGGGTTAGAGTTGCTTAGGTGGAGGCAAAGGGTGCACCCTGGGGCCTAAACTACTAGTCCAGGTAGAGAGTTGGACCCCTTGTTAGCTTGCTATGGTCAGAGACCCCTAGGTGGAGGGCGAGGGGGCACCCTGGGGCCTATACTGCAAGTCCAGGGAGAGAGGTGGCCCCTGGGTAGATTGCTGGGGTCAGAGACCTCCAGGTGGAGTGCAAGGGGGCACCTTGGAGCCTATACTGCAAGTCCAGGGAGAGAGGTGGACCCCTGGGTAGTTTGCTAGGGTTAGAGACGCCTAGGTGGAGGGCAAGGGGGCACCCTGGGGCCTAAACTGCAAGTCTATTGAGAGAGGTGGACCCCTGGGTCGCTAGCTGGGGAAAGACACAACTAGGTGGAGGGCAAGGGGGCACCCTGGGGCCTATTCTGCAAGTCCAGGGAGAGAGGTAGATCCCTGGGTAGCTTGCTGGGGTCAAGAGACCCAGAGGTGGAGGGCAAGGGGGCAACCTGGGGCCTATTTCTGCAAGTCTAGGGAGAGAAGTGGACCCCTGGGTAGCTTGCTGGGGTCAGAGGCCTCTAGGTGGAGGGCAAGGGGGCACTATGGGGACTACTACAAACCCAGGGAGAAAGGTGGACCCCTGGGTAGCTTGCTTGGGTCAGGGACCCCTAGGTGGAGGGTAAGGGGGCACCCTGGGGCCTATATTGCAAGCCCAGGGAGAGAGGTGGACCCCTGGGTAGCTTGCTGGGGTCAGAGACCCCTAGAGGGAGGGCAAGGGGGCTCCCTGGGGCCTATACTGCAAGACCAGGGAGAGAGGTGGACCCCTTGGTAGCTTGCTGGGGTCAGAGACCCCTAGAGGGAGGGCAAGGGGGCTCCCTGGGGCCTATACTGCAAGAACAGGGAGAGAGGTGGACCCCTTGGTAGCTTGCTTTGGTCAGAGACTTCTAGGTGGAGGGCAAACGGGCACCCTGGGGCCTATACTGCAAGTCCAGGGAGAGAGGTGGACACCTAGGTAGCTTGCTGGAGTCAGAGGCCCCTAGGTGGAGGGCAAAGGGGCACCCTGGGGCCTTTACTGCAAGTCCAGGGAGAGAGGTGGACGCCTGGGTAGCTTGCTGTGGTCAGAGACCCCTAGGTGGAGGGAAAGGGGGCACCCTGGGCCTATACTGCAAGTCCAGGGAAAGAGGTGGAACCCTGGGTAGCTTGCTTGGGATCAGAGACCCCTAGGTGGAGGGCAAGGGGGCACCCTGGGGCCTATACTGCAAGTCAAGGGAGAGAGTTGGACCCCTGGGTGGCTTGCTGGGGTCAGAGACCCCTAGGTGGAGGGCAAGGGGGCACCCTGGGGTCTATACTACAAGTCCAGGGAGAGAGGTAGCCCCTGGGTAGCTGGCTGGGGTCAGAAGCCCCTAGGTTGAGGGCAAGGGGGGACTATGGGGCCTATACTGCAAGTCCAGGGAGAGAGGTGGACCCCTAGGTAGATTGCTGGGGTCAGAGACCCCTAGGTGGAGGGCAAGGGGGCACCCTGGGGCCTATTTCTGCAAGTCCAGGGAGAGAAGTGGACCCCTGGGTAGCTTGCTGCGTTAAGAGACCCCTAGGTGGAGGGCAAGGGGGCACCCTGGGGCCTATTTCTGCAAGTCCAGGGAGAGAAGTGGACCCCTGGGTAGCTTGCTGTGGTAAGAGACCACTAGGTAGAGAGCAAGGGGGCACCCTGGGGCCCATACTGCAAGTCAAGGGAGAGAAGAGGACCCCTGGGTAGGTTGCTGGGGTCAGAGGCCTCTAGGTGGAGGGCAAGGGGGCACTATGGGGCCTATACTACAAACCCAGGGAGAGAGGTGGACCCCTGGGTAGCTTGCTTGGGTCAGAGACCCCTAGGTGGAGGGCAAGGGAGCACCCTGGGGCCTATATTGCAAGTCCAAGGAGAGAGGTGGACCCCTGGGTAGCTTGCTTTGGTCAGAGACCCCTAGGTGGAGGGCAAGGGGACTCCCTGGGGCCTATACTGCAAGTCTAGGGAGAGAGGTGGACCCCTGAGTAGCTTGCTGGGGTCAGAGACCCCTAGGTGGAGGGCAAGGGGGCACCCTGGGGCCTATACTGCGAGTCCAGGGAGAGAAGCAGATCCCTTGGTAGCTTGCTGGGGTCAGAGACCCTTAGGTGGAGGGCAAGGGGGCATCCTGGGGCCTATATTGCAAGTCAAGGGAGAGAAGTGGACCCCTGGGTTGCTTGCTGGGGTCCGAGGCCTTTAGGTGGAGGGCAAGGGGACACTATGGGGCCTATACTGCAAGTCCAGGGAGAGGGTTAGACCCCTGGGTAGCTTGCTGGGGTCAGAGACCCCTATGTGGAGGGCAGGGTGCACCCAGGGGCCTATACTGCAAGTCCAGGGAGAGATATGGACCGCTAGGTAGCTTCCTGGGATCAGAGACCCCTAGGAGGAGGGCAAGGGGGCACCCTGGGCCTCTACTGCAAGTCCAGCAAGAGAGGTGGCCCCTGGGTAGCTTGCTGGGGTCAGAGGCTCCTAGGTGGAGGGCAGAGGGGCACCCTGGGGCCTATACTGCAAATCCAGGGAAAGAGGTGGTCCCCTGGGTAGCTTGCTGGGATCAGAGACCCCTAGGTGGAGGGCAATGAGCACCCTGGGGCATAAACTGCAAGTCCAGGGAGAGAGTTGGACCCCTGGGTAGCTTGCTGGGGTCAGAGACCCCTAGGTGGAGAGCAAGGTGTCACCCTGGGGCCTATACTGCAAGACCAAGGGGAGAGTTGGACACCTGGGTAGCTTGCTGGGGTCAGAGAACCCTAGGTTGAGGGAAAGGGGACACCCTGGGGCCTATACTGCAAATCCAGGGAAAGAGGTGGACGCCTAGGTAGCTTGCTGGGGTCAGAGAACCCTAGGTTGAGGGAAAGGGGGCACCCTGGGGCCTATACTGCAAGTCCAGGGAGAGAGGTAGCCCCTGGGTAGCTTGCTGGGGTCAGAGACCCCTAAGTGGAGGGCAAGGAGGCACCATGGGCCTATAATACAAGTCTAGGGAGAGAGGTGGACCCCAGGGTAGCTTGCTGGAGTCAGACACAACTAAATGAAGGTCAAGAGGGCAACCTTGGGTCTATTTCTGCAAGAACAGGGAGAGAGGTTGAACCCTGGTTAGCTTGATTTGGTCAAAGTCCCCTAGGTGGAGGGCAAGAGGGCACCATGGGCCCAAAACTGCTAGTCAAGGGATAGAGTTGGACCCATTGGTAGCTTGCTGGGGTCAGAGACCCCTAGGTGGAAGGAAAGGGGGCACCCTGGGGCCTATATTGCAAGTCCAGGGAGAGAGGTGGACACCTGGGTAGCTTGCTTTGGTCAGAGACCCCTAGGTGGAGGGCAAGGGGGCACCCTGGGGCCTATACTGCAAGTCTTGGGAGAGAGGTGGACCCCTGGGTACTTGCTGGGGTCCGAGGCCTTTAGGTGGAGGGCAAGGGGACACTATGGGGCCTATACTGCAAGTCCAGGGAGAGAGTTAGACCCCTGGGTAGCTTGCTGGGGTCAGAGACCCCTATGTGGAGGGCAAGGGTGCACCCAGGGGCCTATACTGCAAGTCCAGGGAGAGAGGTGGACCCCTAGGTAGCTTGCTGGGATCAGAGACCCCTAGGAGGAGGGCAAGGGGGCACCCTGGGCCTCTACTGCAAGTCCAGCAAGAGAGGTGGCCGCTGGGTAGCTTGCTGGGGTCAGAAGCCCCTAGGTGGAGGACAAGGGGGCACCCTGGGGACTATACTGCAAGTCCAGGGAGAGAGGTGGCCCCTGGGTAGTTTGCTAGGGTCAGAGGCCCCTAGGTGGAGGACAAGGGGGCACCCTGGGGCCTATACTGCAAGTCCAGGGAGAGAGGTGGCCCCTGGGTAGTTTGCTGGGGTCAGAGGCCCCTAGGTGGAGGGCAGAGGGGCACCCTGGGGCCTATACTGCAAATCCAGGGAAAGAGGTGGACCCCTAGGTAGCTTGCTGGGATCAGAGACCCCTAGGTGGAGGGCAATGAGCACCCTGGGGCATATACTGCAAGTCCAGGGAGAGAGTTGGACCCCTGGGTAGCTTGCTGGGGTCAGAGACCCCTAGGTGGAGGGCAAGGTGTCACCCTGGGGCCTATACTGCAAGACCAAGGGGAGAGTTGGACCCCTGGGTAGGTTGCTGGGGTCAGATAACCCTAGGTTGAGGGAAAGGGGACACCCTGGGGCCTATACTGCAAATCCAGGGAAAGAGGTGGACGCCTAGGTAGCTTGCTGGGGTCAGAGAACCCTAGGTTGAGGGAAAGGGGGCACCCTGGGGCCTATACTGCAAGTCCAGGGAGAGAGGTAGCCCCTGGGTAGCTTGCTGGGGTCAGAAACCCCTAAGTGGAGGGCAAGGGGGCACCCTGGGGCCTATAATACAAGTCTAGGGAGAGAGGTGGACCATTGGGTAGCTTGCTGGAGTCAGACACAACTAAATGGAGGTCAAGAGGGCACCCTTGGGCCTATTTCTGCAAGAACAGGGAGAGAAATGGACCCCTGGGTAGCTTGCTGGGTTCAGAGACCCCTAGGTGGAGGGCAAGGGGGCACCCTGGGGATTATACTGCAAGTCCAAGGAGAGAGGTGGATCCCTGGGTAGCTTGCTTTGGTCAGAGACCCCTAGGTGGAGGGCAAGGGGGCACCCTGGGGCCTATACTGCAAGTCCAGGGAGAGAGGTGGACCCCTGGGTAGCTTGCTGGGGTTAGAGTTGCTTAGGTGGAGGGAAAGGGTGCACCCTGTGGCCTAAACTACTAGTCCAGGTAGAGAGTTGGACCCGTTGTTATTTTGCTATGGTCAGAGACCCCTAGGTGGAGGGCGAGGGGGCACCCTGGGGCCTATACTGCAAGTCCAGGGAGAGAGGTGGCCCTTGGGTAGCTTGCTGGGGTCAGAGACCTCCAGGTGGAGCGCAAGGGGGCACCTTGGGGCCTATACTGCAAGTCCAGGGAGAGAGGTGGACCCCTGGGTAGTTTGCTAGGGTTAGAGACGCCTAGGTGGAGGGCAAGGGGGCACCCTGGGGCCTAAACTGCAAGTCTATTGAGAGAGGTGGACCCCTGGGTCGCTAGCTGGGGAAAGACACAACTAGGTGGAGGGCAAGGGGGCACCCTGGGGCCTATTCTGCAAGTCCAGGGAGAGAGGTAGATCCCTGGGTAGCTTGCTGGGGTCAGAGACCCCTAAGAGGAGGGCAAGGGGGCACCCTGGGGCTTATACTGCAAGTCAAGGGAGAGAAGTGGACCCCTGGGTAGCTTGCTGGGATCAGAGACCCCTAAGTGGAGGGCAATGAGCACCCTGGGGCATATACTGCAAGTCCAGGGAGAGAGTTGGACCCCTGGGTAGCTTGCTGGGGTCAGAGACCCCTAGGTGGAGGGCAAGGTGTCACCCTGGGGCCTACACTGCAAGACCAAGGGGAGAGTTGGACCCCTGGGTAGCTTGCTGGGGTCAGATAACCCTAGGTTGAGGGAAAGGGGACACCCTGGGGCCTATACTGCAAATCCAGGGAAAGAGGTGGACGCCTAGGTAGCTTGCTGGGGTCAGAGAACCCTAGGTTGAGGGAAAGGGGGCACCCTGGGGCCTATACTGCAAGTCCAGGGAGAGAGGTAGCCCCTGGGTAGCTTGCTGGGGTCAGAAACCCCTAAGTGGAGGGCAAGGGGGCACCCTGGGGCCTATAATACAAGTCTAGGGAGAGAGGTGGACCCCTGGGTAGCTTGCTGGAGTCAGACACAACTAAATGGAGGTCAAGAGGGCACCCTTGGGCCTATTTCTGCAAGAACAGGGAGAGAAATGGACCCCTGGGTAGCTTGCTGGGGTCAGAAACCCCTAAGTGGAGGGCAAGGGGGCACCCTGGGGCCTATACTGCAAGTCCAGGGAGAGAGGTTGAACCCTGGTTAGCTTGCTTTGGTCAAAGTCCCCTAGGTGGAGGGCAAGAGGGCACCATGGGCCCAAAACTGCTAGTCAAGGGAGAGAGTTGGACCCATTGGTAGCTTGCTGGGGTCAGAGACCCCTAGGTGGAAGGAAAGGGGGCACCCTGGGGCCTATACTGCAAATCCAGGGAAAGAGGTGGACCCCTAGGTAGCTTGCTTGGATCAGAGACCCCTAGGTGGAGGGCAAGGGGGCACCCTGGGGCTTATAAGGCAAGTCCAGGGAGAGAGGTGGCACCTGGGTAGCTTGCTGGGTTCAGAGACCCCTAGGTGGAGGGCAAGGGGGCACCCTGGGGATTATACTGCAAGTCCAGGGAGAGAGGTGGAACCCTGGGTAGCTTGCTTTGGTCAGAGACCCCTAGGTGGAGGGCAAGGGGGCACCCTGGGGCCTATACTGCAAGTCCAGGGAGGGAGGTGGACCCCTGGGTAGCTTGCTGGGGTTAGAGTTGCTTAGGTGGAGGCAAAGGGTGCACCCTGGGGCCTAAACTACTAGTCCAGGTAGAGAGTTGGACCCCTTGTTAGCTTGCTATGGTCAGAGACCCCTAGGTGGAGGGCGAGGGGGCACCCTGGGGCCTATACTGCAAGTCCAGGGAGAGAGGTGGCCCCTGGGTAGATTGCTGGGGTCAGAGACCTCCAGGTGGAGTGCAAGGGGGCACCTTGGAGCCTATACTGCAAGTCCAGGGAGAGAGGTGGACCCCTGGGTAGTTTGCTAGGGTTAGAGACGCCTAGGTGGAGGGCAAGGGGGCACCCTGGGGCCTAAACTGCAAGTCTATTGAGAGAGGTGGACCCCTGGGTCGCTAGCTGGGGAAAGACACAACTAGGTGGAGGGCAAGGGGGCACCCTGGGGCCTATTCTGCAAGTCCAGGGAGAGAGGTAGATCCCTGGGTAGCTTGCTGGGGTCAGAGACCCCTAAGAGGAGGGCAAGGGGGCACCCTGGGGCTTATACTGCAAGTCAAGGGAGAGAAGTGGACCCCTGGGTAGCTTGCTGGGGTCAGAGGCCTCCAGGTGGAGGGAAAGGGGGCACCTTGGGGCCTATACTGCAAGTCCAGGGAGAGAGGTGGACTCCTGGGTAGCTTGCTGGGGTCAGAGAACCCTAGGTGGAGGGCAAGGGGGCACCCTGGGGCCAATACTCCAAGTCAAGTGAGAGAGGTGAACCCCTGGGTAGCTTGCTGGGGTTAGAGACCCCTAGGTGGATGGCAAGCGGGCACCATGGGGCCTATACTGCAAGTCCAGGGAGAGAGGTGGACCCCTGGGTAGCTTGCTGGGGTCAGAGGCCCCTAGGTGGAGGGCAAGGAGCACTCTGGGGCCTATACCGCAAGTCCAGGGAGAGAGTTGGACCCCTGGGTAGCTTGCTGGGGTCAGAGACCCCTAGGCTGAGAGCAAGGTGTCACCTTGGGGCATATACTGCAAGTCCAGGGGGAGAGGTGGACCACTGGGTAGCTTGCTGGGGTCAGAGACCCCTAGTTGGATGGCAAGGGGGGACCCTGGAGCAGAGACGGCAAATACAGGGAAAGATGTGGACGCCTAGGTAGCTTGCTGGGATCAGAGAACCCTAGGTGGAGGGTAAGTGGTCACCCTAAGGCCTATACTGCAAGTCCAAGGAGAGAGGTGGCCCCTGGGTAGCTTGCTGGGGTCAGAGGCCTCCAGGTGGAGGGCAAGGGGGCACCTTGGGGCCTATACTGCAAGTCCAGGGAGAGAGGTGGACCTCTGGGTTGTTTGCTGGGGTTAGAGACGCCTAGGTGGTGGGCAAGGGGGTACCCTGGGGCCAAAACTGCAAGTCTATTGAGAGTTGTGGAAACCTGGGTCGCTTGCTGGGGTCAGACACAACTAGGTGGAGTTCAAGAGGGCACCCTGGGGCCTATTTCTGCAAGACCAGGTAGAAAAGTGGACCTCTGGGTAGCTTGCTGGGGTCAGAGGCCCCTAGGTGGAGGGCAAGGAGCACCCTGGGTCCTGTGCTGCAAGTCCAGGGAGAGAGTTGGACCCCTGGGTAGCTTGCTGGGGTCAGAGACCCCTAGGCTGAGAGCAAGGTGTCACCTTGGGGCATATACTGCAAGTCCAGGGGGAGAGGTGGACCACTGGGTAGCTTGCTGGGGTCAGAGACCCCTAGGTTGAGGGCAAGGGGGCACCCTGGGGCGTAGACGGAAAAGACAGGGAAAGAGGTGGACGCCTAGGTAGCTTGCTGGGATCAGAGAACCCTAGGTGGAAGGTAAGTGGGCACCCTGGGGCCTAAACTGCAAGTGCAGGGAGAGAGGTGAACCCCTGGGTAGCTTGCTGGGGTCAGAGACCCCTAAGTGGAGGGCAAGGGGACACCCTGGGGCCTAAACTGCAAGTCTATGGAGAGAGGTGGAACCCTGGGTAGCTTGCTGGGGGGAGAGGCCTCCAGGTGGAGGGCAAGGGGGCACCTTGGGGCCTATACTGCAAGTCAAGGGAGAGAGGTGGACCCCTGGGTTGCTTGCTGGGGTTAGAGACCTCTAGGTGGAGGGCAAGGGGACACCCTGGGGCCTATTTCTGCAAGACCATGGAGAGAGCTGGACCCCTGGGTAGCTTGCTGGGGTCGGAAAGCCCTAGGTGGAGGGCAAGGGGCACCCTGGGGCCTCTACTGCAAGTCCAGGGAGAGATGTGGACCCCTGGGTAGCATGCTGGGGTCAGAGGCCACTAGGTGGAGGGCCAGGGGGTACCCTGGGGCCTCTACTGCAAGTCCAGGGAGAGAGGTTGACCCCTGGGTAGCTTGCTGGGGTCAGAGGCCCCTAGGTGGAGGGCCAACGGGCACCCTGGGGATTATACTGCAAGTACAAGGAGAGAGATGGACCCCTGGGTAGCATGCTGGGGTCAGAGGCCCCTAGGTGGAGGGCCAGGGGGCACCCTGGGGCCTCTATTGCAAGTCCAGGGAGTGATGTGGCCCCCTGGGTAGCTTGCAGTGGTCAGAGGCCCCTAGGTGGAGGGCAAGGGGGCACACTGGGGCCTCTACTGCAAGTCCAGGAGTGAGGTGGACCCGTGGGTAGCCTGCTGGGGTCAGAGGCCCCTAGGTGGAGGGCCAAGGGGCACACTGGGGCCTATACTACAAGTCCAAGGAAAGAGGTGGACCCCTGGGTAGCTTGCTGGGGTCAGAGACCCCTGGGTGGAGGGCAAGGGAGCACCCTGGGACGTATACTGCAAGTCCAGGGAGAGAGGTGGACCCCTGGGTAGCTTGTAGGGTTCAGAAGCCCCTGGGTGGAGGGCCTGCGGGCACCCTGGGGCATCTACTGCAAGTCCAGGGAGAGACGTGGATCCCTGGGTAACTTGCAGGGGTCAGATGCCCCTAGGTAGAAGGCCAGGGGGCACCCTGGGGCCTCTACTTCAAGTCCAGGGAGTGAGGTGGACCCGTGGGTAGCCTGCTGGGGTCAGAGGCCCCTAGGTGGAGGGCCAAGGGGCACACTGGGGCCTATACTACAAGTCCAAGGAAAGAGGTGGACCCCTGGGTAGCTTGCTGGGGTCAGAGGCCCCTAGGTAGAGGGCCAGGGGGCACCCTGGGGCCTTTACTGCAAGTCCAGGGAGAGAGGTGGACCCCTGGGTGGCTTGCTGGGGTCAGAGGCCTCTAGGTGGAGGGCAAGGGGGCACCCTGGGGCCTCTACTGCAAGTCCAGGGACAGAGGTGGACCCCTGGGTAGCTTGCAGGGGTCAGAGGCCCTTAGATGGAGGGTCATGGGGCACCCTGGGGCCTATACTGCAAGTCCAGGGAGAGAGGTGGACCACTTGGTAGCTTGATGGGGTCAGAGGCCCCTAGGTAGAGGGCCAGGGGGCATCCTGGGGCCTATACTGCAAGTCCAGGGAGAGAGGTGGACCCCTGGGTAGCTTGCTGGGGTCAGAGGCCCCTAGTTGTAGGGCCAGGGGGCTCCCTGGGGCCTATCCTGCAAGTCCAGGGAGAGAGGTGGACCCGTGGGTAGCCTGCTGGAGTTAGAGGCCCCTGGATGGAGGGCCAGGGTGCACCCTAGGGCCAATACTTTAAGTCCAGGGAAAGAGGTAGACCCCTGGGTAGCTTGCTGGGGTCAGAGGCACCTAGGTAGAAGGCCAGGGGGCACCCTGGTGCCTCTACGGCAAATCCAGGGAGAGAGGTGGACCCCTATGTGGCTTGCTGGGGTCAGAGGCCCCTATGTAGAAGGCCAGGGGGCACCATAAGGCCTATTCTTCAAGTCCAGGGAGAGAGGTGGACCCCTGAGTAACTTGCTGTGGTCAGAGGCCACTAGGTGGAGGGCCAGGGGGCAACCCGGGGCCTATACTGCAAGTCCAAGGAGAGAGGTGGACCCCTGGGTAGCTTGCAGGCATCAGAGGCCCATAGGTGGAGGGCCGGGGGGCACCCTGGGGCCTCTAATGCAAGTCCAGGGAGAGTTGTGGACCCCTAGGTAACTTGCAGGGGTCAGAGGCCCCTAGGTGGAGGGCCTGTCGGCACCCTGGGGCCTCTATTGCAAGTCCATGGAGAGAGGTGGACCCCTGGGTAGCTTGCTGGGGTCAGAGTCCCCAAGGTAGAAGCCCAGGGGGCACCCTGGGGCCTCTACTGCAAGTCCAGAGAGGGATGTGGACGGCTGGGTGGCTTGCTGGGGTCAGAGGCCCCTAGGTGGAGGGCCAGGGCTCACCCTGGGGCCAATGCTGCAAGTCCAAGGAGAGAGGTGGACCCCTGGGTAGCATGCTGGGGTCAGAGGCCCCTAGTTGGAGGGCCAGGGGGCACCCTGGGGCCTATTCTGCAAGTCCAGGGAGAGAGGCGGACCCGTGGGTAGCCTGCTGGGGTCAGAGTTCCCTAGTTGGAGGGCCAACGGGCACCCTGGGGCCTATACTGAAAGTGCAAGAAGAGAGGTGGACCCCTAGGTAGCATGCTGGCGTCAGAGGCCCCTAGATGGAGGGCCAGGGGGCTTTAAGTCCAGGGAAAGAAGTCGAACCCTGGGTAGCTTGCTGGGGTCAGATGCCCTTAGGTAGTAGGCCAGGGGGCACCCTGGGGACTCTACTGCAAGTCCAGGGAGAGAGGTGGACCCCTGGGTAGCTTGCTGGAGTCTTAGGCCCCTAGGTGGAGCTCCAGGGAGCACCCTAGGGCCTATACTGCAAGTCCAGGGTGAGAGGTGGACCCCTGCGTAGCTTGTTGGTGTCAGAGGTCCCTAGGTAAAGGGCCAGGGGGCACCCTGGGGTCTCTCCTGCAAGTCCAGGGAGAGAGGTGGACCCGTGGGTAGCCTGCTGGGGTCAGAGGCCCCTGGGTGGAGGGTCAAGAGGCACCCTGGGGCCTATACTGCAAGTCCAAGGAGAGAGGTGGACCCCTGGGTAGCTTGCTGGGGTCAGAGACCCCTGGGTGGAGGGCAAGGGGGCACCCTGGGACCTATACTGCTAGTCCATGGAGAGAGGTGGACCCCTGGGTAGCTTGTAGGGGTCAGAGGCCCCTAGGTGGAGGGCTTGTGGGCACCCTGGGGCCTCTACTGCAAGTCCAGGGAGGGAGTTGGACCCCTGGGTGGCTTGCTGGGGTCAGAGGCCCCTAGATGGAGGGCCAAGGCTCACCCTGGGGCCTGTGCTGCAAGTCCAGGGAGAGAGGTGGTCCCCTGGGTAGCTTGCTGGCGTCTTAGGCCCCTAGGTGGAGGGCCAGGGGGCACCATAGGGCCTATACTGCAAGTCCAGGGAGAGAGGTGGACCCCTGAGTAATTTGCTGGGGTCAGAAGCCCCTAGGTGGAGGGCCAAGGCTCACCCTGGGGCCTAAGCTGCAAGTCCAGGGAGAGAGGTTGACCCCTGGGTAGCTTGCAGGGGTCAGAGGCCCTTAGGTGGAGGGCCATGGGTCACCCTAGGGCCTATACTGCAAGTCCAGGGAGAGAGGTAGACCCCTGGGTAGCTTGCTGGGGTCAGAGGCCCCTAGGTAGAAGGCCAGGGGGCACCCTGGGGCCTATACTGCAAGTCCAGGGAGAGAGGTGGACCCCTGGGTGGCTTGCTGGGGTCGGAGGCCGCTAGGTGGATGGCAAGGGGGTACCCTGGGGCCTCTACTGCAAGTCCAGGGAGAGAGGTGGACCCCTGGGTAGCTGCTGGGGTCAGAGGCCCTTAGGTGGAGGGCCATGGGGCACCCTGGGGCCTATACTGCAAGTCCAGGGAGAGAGGTGGACCCCTGGGTAGCATGCTGGGGTCAGAGGCCCCTAGTTGGAGGGCCAGGGGGCACCCTGGGGCCTATCCTGCAAGTCCAGGGAGAGAGGTGGACCCGTGGGTAGCCTGTTAGGGTCAGAGTTCCCTAGTTGGAGGGCCAACGGGCACCCTCGGGCCTATACTGAAAGTGCAAGAAGAGAGGTGGACCCCTAGGTAGCATGCTGGCGTCAGAGGCCCCTAGATGGAGGGCCAGGGCGCTTTAAGTCCAGGGAAAGAAGTAGAACCCTGGGTAGCTTGCTGGGGTCAGATGCCCTTAGGTAATAGGCCAGGGGGCACCCTGGGGACTATACTGCAAGTCCAGGGAGAGAGGTGGACCCCTGGGTAGCTTGCTGGAGTCTTAGGCCCCTAGGTGGAGCTCCAGGGAGCACCCTAGGGTCTATACTGCAAGTCCAGGGTGAGAGGTGGACCCCTGCGTAGCTTGTTGGTGTCAGAGGTCCCTGGGTAAAGGGCCAGGGGGCACCCTGGGGTCTATCCTGCAAGTCCAGGGAGAGAGGTGGACCCGTGGGTAGCCTGCTGGGGTCAGAGGCCCCTGGGTGGAGGGTCAAGAGGCACCCTGGGGCCTATACTGCAAGTCCAAGGAGAGAGGTGGACCCCTGGGTAGCTTGCTGGGGTCAGAGACCCCTGGGTGGAGGGCAAGGGGGCACCCTGGGACCTATACTACTAGTCCATGGAGAGAGGTGGACCCCTGGGTAGCTTGTAGGGGTCAGAGGCCCCTAGGTGGAGGGCCTGTGGGCACCCTGGGGCCTCTACTGCAAGCCCAGGGAGGGAGTTGGACCCCTGGGTGGCTTGCTGGGGTCAGAGGCCCCTAGATGGAGGGCCAAGGCTCACCCTGGGGCCTGTGCTGCAAGTCCAGGGAGAGAGGTGGTCCCCTGGGTAGCTTGCTGGCGTCTTAGGCCCCTAGGTGGAGGGCCAGGGGCACCATAGGGCCTATACTGCAAGTCCAGGGAGAGAGGTGGACCCCTGAGTAATTTGCTGGGGTCAGAGGCCCCTAGGTGGAGAGCCAGGGGGCACCCTGGGGCCTCTACTGCAAGTCCAGGGAGGGAGTTGGACCCCTGGGTGGCTTGCTGGGGTCAGAAGCCTCTAGATGGAGGGCCAAGGCTCACCCTGGTGCCTAAGCTGCAAGTCCAGGGAGAGAGGTAGACCCCTGGGTAGCATGCTGGGGTCAGAGGCCCCTAGGTGGAGGTCCAGGGGGCACCCTAAGGCCTATACTTTAAGTCCAGGGAAAGAGGTAGACCCCTGGGTAGCTTGCTGGGGTCAGAGGCCCGTAGGTAGAAGGCCAGGGGGCACTCTGGTGCCTCTACTGCAAATCCAGGGAGAGAAATGGAAACCTGTGTGGCTTGCTGGGGCTAGAGGCCCCTAGGTAGAAGGCCAGGAGGCACCATATGGCCTTTACTGCAAGTGCAGGGAGAGAGGTGGACCCCTGGGTAGCTTGCTGGGGTCTTAGGCCCCTAGGTGGAGCTCAAGGGGCACCTTAGGGCCTATACTGCAAGTCCAGGGAGAGAGGTGGACCCCTGGGTAGCTTGCTGGTGTCAGAGGTCCCTAGGTGTAGGGCCAGGGGGCACCCTGGGGCCTATCCAGCAAGTCCAGGGAGAGAGGTGAACCCGTGGGTAGCCTGCTGGGGTCAGAGGCCCTTAGGTGGAAGGCCAAGGGGCACCCTGGGGCCTATACTGCAAGTCCAAGAAGAGAGGTGGACCCCTGGTTAGCATGCTGGGGTCAGTGGTCCCTAGGTAAAGGGCCAGGGGGCACCCTTGGGCCTCTGTTGCAAGTCCAGGGAGAGAGGTGGACCTTTGGGTGGCTTGCTGGGGTCAGAGGCCCCTAGGGAGAAGGCCAGGGGGCACCATAGGGCCTATACTGCAAGTCCAGGGAGAGAGGTGGACCCCTGAGTAACTTGCTGGGGTCAGAAGCCCCTAGGTAGGAGGCCAGGGGGCACCTGGGGCCTCTACTGCAAGTCCAGTGAGACAGTTGGACCCCTGGGTAGCTTGCTGGGGTCTTAAGCCCCTAGGTGGAGGGCCAAGGCTCACCTTGTGGATTATGCTGCAAGTCCAGGGAGAGAAGTGGACCCCTGGGTAGCTTGCTGGGGTCAGAGGGCCCTAGGGAGAAGGCAAGGGGGCACACTGGGGCCTCTACTGCAAGTCCAGGGAGAGAGGTGGACCCCTGGGTGGCTTACTAGGGTCAGAGGCCCCTAGGTAGAAGGCAAGAGGGCACCCTTTGGCCTCTACTGCAAGTCCAGGGAGAGAGGTGCACCCCTGGGTAGCTTGCTGGTGTCTTAGGCCCCTAGGTGGAGGGCCAGGGGGCACCCTAGGGCCTATACTGCAAGTTGAGGAAGAGAGAGGTGGACCCCTGGGTAGCTTGCTGGTGTCTTAGGCCCCTAGGTGGAGGGCCAGGGGGCACCCTAGGGCCTATACAGCAAGTCCAGGGAGAGAGGTGGACCCCTGAGTAACTTGCTGGGGTCTGAGGCCCCTAGGTGGAGGGCCATGGGGCACCCTGGGGCCTCTACCGCAAGTCCAGGGAGAGAGGTGGACCCCTGGGTAACTTGCAGTGGTCAGAGGCCCTAGGTAGAAGGCCAGGGGGCACCCTGGGGCCTCTACTGCAAGTCCAGGGAGGGAGTTGGACCCCTGGGTGGCTTACTGGGGTCAGAGGCCCCTAGTTGGAGGGCCAAGGCTCACCCTGGGGCCTGTGCTGCAAGTCCAGGGAGAGAGGTGGTCCCCTGGGTAGCTTGCTGGCGTCTTAGGCCCCTAGGTGGAGGGCCAGGGGGCAACATAGGGCCTATAATGCAAGTCCAGGAAGAGAGGTGGACCCCTGAGTAATTTGCTGGGGTCCGAGGCCCCTAGGTGGAGAGCCAGAAGGCACCCTGGAGCCTATACTGTAAGTCCAGGGAGAGAGGTGGACCCCTGGGTAGCTTGCTGGGGTCAGAGGCCCGTAGGTGGAGGGCAAGGGAGCACCCTGGGATCTCTACTGTAAGTCCAGGGAGACAGGTGGACCTCTGGGTAGCTTGCAGGGGTCTGAGGCCCTTAGGTGGAGGGCCTGTGGGCACCCTGGGGCCTCTACTGCAAGTCCAGGAAGAGAGGTGGACCCCTTGGTAGCTTGCAGGGTTCAGAGGCCCCTAGGTGGAGGGCCTGTGGGCACCCTAGGGCCTATACTGCATGTCCAGGCTGAGAGGTGGACCCCTGGGGAATTTGCTGGGGTCAGAGGCCCCTAGGTAGAGGGCCAGGGGGCAAACTGGGGCCTCTACTGCAAGTCCAGGGAGGGAGTTGGACCCTGGGTGGCTTGCTGGGGTCAGAGGCCCCTAGATGGAGGGCCAAGGCTCACCCTGGGGCCTGTGCTGCAAGTCCAGGGAGAGAGGTGGTCCCCTGGGTAGCTTGCTGGCGTCTTAGGCCCCTAGGTGGAGGGCCAGGGGGCACCCTGGAGCCTATACTGTAAGTCCAGGGAGAGAAGTGGACCCCTGGGTAGCTTGCTGGGGTCAGAGGCCCCTAGGTGGAGGGCAAGGGAGCACCCTGGGATCGCTACTGCAAGTCCAGGAAGAAAAGTGGACCCCTGGGTAGCTTGCTGGGGTCAGAGGCCCCTAGGTGGAGGGCAAGGGAGCACCTTAGGATCTCTACTGCAAGTCCAGGGAGAGAGGTGGACCCCTGGGTAGCTTGCTGGTGTCTTAGACCCTAGGTGGAGGGCCAGGGGGCACCCTAGGGCCTATACTGCAAGTCCAGGGAGAGAGGTGGACCCCTGGATAGCTTGCTGGTGTCTTAGGCCCCTAGGTGGAGGGCCAGGGGGCACCCTAGGGCCTATACTGCAAGTCCAGGGAGAGAGGTGGACCCCTGAGTAATTTGCTGGGGTCAGAAGCCCCTAGGTAGAAGGCCCTAGGTAGAAGGCCAGGGGGCACCTGGGGCCTCTACTGCAAGTCCAGTGAGACAGTTGGACCCATGGGTAGCTTGCTGGGGTCTTAGGCCCCTAGGTGGAGGGCCAAGGCTCACCTTGTGGCCTATGCTGCAAGTCCCGGGAGAGAAGTGGACCCCTGGGTAGCTTGCTGGGGTCAGAGGGCCCTAGGGAGAAGGCCAGGGGGCACCCTGGGGCCTCTAATGCAAGTCCAGGGAGAGAGGTGGACCCCTGGGTGGCTTTCTGGGGTCAGAGGCCCCTAGGTAGAAGGCAAGAGGGCACCCTGTGGCCTCTACTGCAAGTCCAGGGAGAGAGGTGGACCCCTGGGTAGCTTGCTGGTGTCTTAGGCCCCTAGGTGGAGGGCCAGGGGCACACTAGGGCCTATGCTGCAAGTCCAGGGAGAGAAGTGGACCCCTGGGTAGCTTGCTGGTCTCTTCGGCCCCTAGGTGGAGGGCCAGGGGGCACCCTAGGGCCTATACTGCAAGTCCAGGGAGAGAGGTGGACCCCTGAGTAACTTGCTGGGGTCTGAGGCCCCTAGGTGGAGGGTCAGGGGGCACCCTGGGGCCTCTACCGCAAGTCCAGGGAGAGAGGTGGACCCCTGGGTAACTTGCAGGGATTAGAGGCCCTAGGTAGAAGGCCAAGGGGCACCCTGGGGCCTCTGTTGCAAGTCCAGGGAGGGAGTTGGACCCCTGGGTGGCTTGCTGGGGTCAGAGGCCCCTAGGTGGAGGGCCAAGGCTCACCCTGGGGCCTGTGCTGCAAGTCCAGGGAGAGAGGTGGTCCCCTGGGTACCTTGCTGGCGTCTTAGGCCCCTAGGTGGAGGGCCAGGGGGCAACATAGGGCCTATACTGCAAGTCCAAGAAGAGAGGTGGACCCCTAAGTAATTTGCTGGGGTCCGAGGCCCCTAGGTGGAGAGCCAGAAGGCACCCTGGAGCCTATACTGTAAGTCCAGGGAGAGAGGTGGACCCCTGGGTAGCTTGCTGGGGTCAGAGGCCCCTAGGTGGAGGGCAAGGGAGCACCCTGGGATCTCTACTGTAAGTCCAGGGAGAGAGGTGGATCCCTGGGTAGCTTGCAGGGGTCTTAGGCCCCTAGGTGGAGCTGCAGGGGGCACCCTAGGGCCTATGCTGCAAGTCCAGGGAGATAGGTGGACCCCTGGGTAGCTTGCTGGGGTCAGAGGCCCCTAGGTGGAGCACCAGGGGGTACCCTAGGGCCTATACTGCAAGTCCAGGGTTACAGGTGGACCCCTGGGTAACTTGCTGGGGTCAGAGGCTCCTAGGTGGAGGGACAGGGGGCACCCTGGGCTCTCTACTGCAAGTCCAGGGAGACAGGTGGACCTCTGGGTAGCTTGCAGGGGTCTGAGGCCCTTAGGTGGAGGGCCTGTGGGCACCCTGGGGCCTCTACTGCAAGTCCAGGGAGAGAGGTTGACCCCTGGGTAGCTTGCAGGGTTCAGAGGCCCCTAGGTGGAGGGCCTGTGGGCACCATAGGGCCTATACTGCAAGTCCAGGCTGAGAGGTGGACCCCTGGGTAACTTGCTGGGTTCAGAGGTCCCTAGGTGGAGCGCCAGGGGGCACCCTGGGGCCTCTACAGCAAGTCCAGGGAGGGAGTTGGACCCCTGGGTGGCTTGCTGGGGTCAGAGGCCCCTAGATGGAGGGCCAAGGCTCACCCTGGGGCCTGTACTGCAAGTCCAGGGAGAGAGGTGGTGCCCTGGGTAGCTTGCTGGCGTCTTAGGCCCCTAGGTGGAGGGCCAGGGGGCAGCATAGGGCCTATACTGCAAGTCCAGGGAGAGAGGTGGACCCCTGGGTAGCTTGCTGGTGTCTTAGACCCTAGGTGGAGGGCCAGGGGGCACCCTAGGGCCTATACTGCAAGTCCAGGGAGAGAGGTGGACCCCTGGATAGCTTGCTGGTGTCTTAGGCCCCTAGGTGGAGGGCCAAGGGGCACCCTAGGGCCTTTACTCCAAGTCCAGGGAGAGAGGTGGACCCCTGAGTAACTTGCTGGGGTCTGAGGCCCCTAGGTGGAGGGTCAGGGGGCACCCTGGGACCTCTACTGCAAGTCCAGGGAGAGAGGTGGACCCCTGGGTAACTTGCAGGGGTCAGAGGCCCTAGGTAGAAGGACAGGGGGCACCCTGGGGCCTCTACTGCAAGTCCAGGGAGGAAGTTGGACCCCTGGGTGGCTTGCTGGTGTCAGAGGCCCCTAGGTGGAGGGCCAAGGCTCACCCTGGGTCCTGTGCTGCAAGTCCAGGGAGAGAGGTGGTCCCCTGGGTAGCTTGCTGGAGTCAGAGGCCCCTAGGTGGAGGGCAAGGGAGCACCCTGGGATCTCTACTGCAAGTCCAGGGAGAGAGGTGGACCCCTGGGTAGCTTGCAGGGGTCTTAGGCCCCTAGGTGGAGCACCACCCTGGGTCCTGTGCTGCAAGTCCAGGGAGAGAGGTGGTCCCCTGGGTAGCTTGCTGGAGTCAGAGGCCCCTAGGTGGAGTGCAAGGGAGCACCCTGGGATCTCTACTGCAAGTCCAGGGAGAGAGGTGGACCCCTGGGTAGCTTGCTGGCGTCTTAGGCCCCTAGGTGGAGGGCCAGGGGGCACCATAGGGCCTATACTGCAAGTCCAGGGAGAGAGGTGGACCCCTGAGTAATTTGCTGGGGTCAGAGGCCCCTAAGTGGAGAGCCAGAAGGCACCCTGGAGCCTATACTGTAAGTCCAGGGAGAGAGGTGGACCCCTGGGTAGCTTGCTGGGGACAGAGGCCCCTAGGTGGAGGGCAAGGGAGCACCCTGGGATCTCTACTGTAAGTCCAGGGTTACAGGTGGACCCCTGGGTAACTTGCTGGGGTCAGAGGCTCCTAGGTGGAGGGACAGGGGGCACCCTGGGCTCTCTACTGCAAGTCCAGGGAGACAGGTGGACCTCTGGGTAGCTTGCAGGGGTCTGAGGCCCTTAGGTGGAGGGCCTGTGGGCACCCTGGGGCCTCTACTGCAAGTCCAGGGAGAGAGGTTGACCCCTGGGTAGCTTGCAGGGTTCAGAGGCCCCTAGGTGGAGGGCCTGTGGGCACCATAGGGCCTATACTGCAAGTCCAGGCTGAGAGGTGGACCCCTGGGTAACTTGCTGGGTTCAGAGGCCCCTAGGTGGAGCGCCAGGGGGCACCCTGGGGCCTCTACAGCAAGTCCAGGGAGGGAGTTGGACCCCTGGGTGGCTTGCTGGGGTCAGAGGCCCCTAGATGGAGGGCCAAGGCTCACCCTGGGGCCTGTACTGCAAGTCCAGGGAGAGAGGTGGTGCCCTGGGTAGCTTGCTGGCGTCTTAGGCCCCTAGGTGGAGGGCCAGGGGGCACCATAGGGCCTATACTGCAAGTCCAGGGAGAGAGGTGGACCCCTGGGTAGCTTGCTGGTGTCTTAGACCCTAGGTGGAGGGCCAGGGGGCACCCTAGGGCCTATACTGCAAGTCCAGGGAGAGAGGTGGACCCCTGGATAGCTTGCTGGTGTCTTAGGCCCCTTGGTGGAGGGCCAGGGGGCACCCTAGGGCCTTTACTCCAAGTCCAGGGAGAGAGGTGGACCCCTGAGTAACTTGCTGGGGTCTGAGGCCCCTAGGTGGAGGGTCAGGGGGCACCCTGGGACCTCTACTGCAAGTCCAGGGAGAGAGGTGGACCCCTGGGTAACTTGCAGGGGTCAGAGGCCCTAGGTAGAAGGCCAGGGGGCACCCTGGGGCCTCTACTGCAAGTCCAGGGAGGAAGTTGGACCCCTGGGTGGCTTGCTGGGGTCAGAGGCCCCTAGGTGGAGGGCCAAGGCTCACCCTGGGTCCTGTGCTGCAAGTCCAGGGAGAGAGGTGGTCCCCTGGGTAGCTTGCTGGAGTCAGAGGCCCCTAGGTGGAGGGCAAGGGAGCACCCTGGGATCTCTACTGCAAGTCCAGGGAGAGAGGTGGACCCCTGGGTAGCTTGCAGGGGTCTTAGGCCCCTAGGTGGAGCACCACCCTGGGTCCTGTGCTGCAAGTCCAGGGAGAGAGGTGGTCCCCTGGGTAGCTTGCTGGAGTCAGAGGCCCCTAGGTGGAGGGCAAGGAGCACTCTGGGGCCTATACTGCAAGTCCAGGGAGAGAGGTGGACCCCTGGGTAGCTTGCAGGGTTCAGAGGCCCTTAGGTGGAGGGTCTGTGGGCACCCTAGGGCCTATACTGCAAGTCCAGGCTGAGAGGTGGACCCCTGGGTAACTTGCTGGGGTCAGATTCCTCTAGGTGGAGGGCCAGGGGGCACCCTGGGGCCTCTACTGCAAGTCCAGGGAGGGAGTTGGACCCCTGGGTGGCTTGCTGGGGTCAGAGGCCCCTAGATGGAGGGCCAAGGCTCACCCTGGGGCCTGTGCTGCATGTCCAGGGAGAGAGGTGGTCCCCTGAGTAATTTGCTGGGGTCAGAGGCCCCTAGGTGGAGGGCCAGGGGGCACCATAGGGCCTATACTGCAAGTCCAGGGAGAGAGGTGGACCCCTGAGTAATTTGCTGGGGTCAGAGGCCCCTAAGTGGAGAGCCAGAAGGCACCCTGGAGCCTATACTGTAAGTCCAGGGAGAGAGGTGGACCCCTGGGTAGCTTGCTGGGGACAGAGGCCCCTAGGTGGAGGGCAAGGGAGCACCCTGGGATCTCTACTGTAAGTCTAGGGAGAGAGGTGGATCCCTGGGTAGCTTGCAGGGGTCTTAGGCCCCTAGGTGGAGCTGCAGGGGGCACCCTAGGGCCTATGCTGCAAGTCCAGGGAGATAGGTGGACCCCTGGGTAGCTTGCTGGGGTCAGAGGCCCCTAGGTGGAGCACCAGAGGGTATCCTAGGGCCTATACTGCAAGTCCAGGGTTACAGGTGGACCCCTGGGTAACTTGCTGGGGTCAGAGGCTCCTAGGTGGAGGGACAGGGGGCACCCTGGGCTCTCTACTGCAAGTCCAGGGAGACAGCTGGACCTCTGGGTAGCTTGCAGGGGTCTGAGGCCCTTAGGTGGAGGGCCTGTGGGCACCCTGGGGCCTGTACTGCAAGTCCAGGGAGAGAGGTTGACCCCTGGGTAGCTTGCAGGGTTCAGAGGCCCCTAGGTGGAGGGCCTGTGGGCACCATAGGGCCTATACTGCAAGTCCAGGCTGAGAGGTGGACCCCTGGGTAACTTGCTGGGTTCAGAGGCCCCTAGGTGGAGCGCCAGGGGGCACCCTGGGGCCTCTACAGCAAGTCCAGGGAGGGAGTTGGACCCCTGGGTGGCTTGCTGGGGTCAGAGGCCCCTAGATGGAGGGCCAATGCTCACCCTGGGGCCTATACTGCAAGTCCAGGGAGAGAGGTGGACCCCTGGGTAGCTTGCTGGTGTCTTAGACCCTAGGTGGAGGGCCAGGGGGCACCCTAGGGCCTATACTGCAAGTCCAGGGAGAGAGGTGGACCCCTGGATAGCTTGCTGGTGTCTTAGGCCCCTAGGTGGAGGGCCAGGGGGCACCCTAGGGCCTTTACTCCAAGTCCAGGGAGAGAGGTGGACCCCTGAGTAACTTGCTGGGGTCTGAGGCCCCTAGGTGGAGGGTCAGGGGGCACCCTGGGGCCTCTACTGCAAGTCCAGGGAGAGAGGTGGACCCCTGGGTAGCTTGCAGGGGTCAGAGGCCCTAGGTAGAAGGCCAGGGGGCACCCTGTGGCCTCTACTGCAAGTCCAGGGAGGGAGTTGGACCCCTGGTTGGCTTGCTGGGGTCAGAGGCCCCTAGGTGGAGGGCCAAGGCTCACCCTGGGTCCTGTGCTGCAAGTCCAGGGAGAGAGGTGGTCCCCTGAGTAATTTGCTGGGGTCAGAGGCCCCTAGGTGGAGGGCCAGGGGGCACCCTGGGGCCTCTACTGCAAGTCCAGGGAGAGTTGTGGAGCCCTGGGTAACTTGCAGGGGTCAGATGCCTCTAGGTGGAGGGCCAGGGGGCACCCTAAGGCCTATACTTTATGTCCAGGGAAAGAGGTAGACCCCTGGGTAGCTTGCTGGGGACAGAGGCCCCTAGGTAGAAGGCCAGGGGGTACCCTGGGGCCTCTACTGCAAGTCCAGGGAGAGAGGTGGACCCCTGGGTGTCTTGCTGGGGTCAGAGGCAACTAGGTGGAGGGCAAGGGGGCACCCTGGGGCCTCCACTGCAAGTCCAGGGAAAGAGGTAGACCCCTGGGTAGCTTGCAGGGGTCAGAGGCCCCTAGGTGGAGGGCCAAGGGGCACCCTGGGGCCTATACTGCAAGTCCAGGGAGAGAGGTAGACCCCTGGGTAGCTTGCTGGGGTCAGAGGCCCCTAGGTAGAGGGCCAGGGGGCACCCTGGGGCCTATACTGCAAGTCCAAGGAGAGAGGTGGACCACTTGGTAGCTTGATGGGGTCAGAGGCCCCTAGGTAGAGGGCCAGGGGGCATCCTGGGGCCTATACTGCAAGTCCAGGGAGAGAGGTAGACCCCTGGGTAGCCTGCAGGGGTCAGAGGCCCTTAGATGGAGGGTCATGGGGCTCCCTGGGGCCTATACTGCAAGTCCAGGGAGAGAGGTGGACCACTTGGTAGCTTGATGGGGTCAGAGGACCCTAGGTAGAGGGCCAGGGGGCATCCTGGGGCCTATGCTGCAAGTCCAGGGAGAGAGGTGGACCCCTGGGTAGCCTGCTGAAGTTAGAGGCCCCTAGGTGGAGGGCCAGGGTGCACCCTAGGGCCAATACAGCAAGTCCAGGGAGAAAGGTGGACCCCTGAGTAACTTGTTGGGGTCAGAGGCCCCTAGGTGGAGGGCCAGGGGGCACCCTGGGGCCTCTACTGCAAGTCCAGGGAGAGTTGTGGAGCCCTGGGTAACTTGCAGGGGTCATAGGCCCCTAGGTAGAGGGCCTGTGGGCACCCTGGGGCCTCTACTGCAAGTCCAGGGAGAGATGTGGAACCCTGTGTAGCTTGCTGGGGTCTTAGGCCCTTAGGTGGACGGGCAGAAGGCACCCTGGAGCCTACACTGCAAGTCCAGGGAGAGAGGTGGACCCATGGGTAGCTTGCTGGGGTCAGAAGCCCATAGGTGGAGGGCAAGGGGGCACCCTTGGGCCTCTACTGCAAGTCCAGGGAGAGAGGTGGACACCTGTGTAGCTTGCTGGGGTCTTAGGCCCCTAAGTGGAGCTCCAAGGGGCACCCTATGGCCTATGCTGCAAGTCCAGGGTGAGAGGTGGACCACTGGGTAGCTTGCTGGGGTCAGAGGCCCCTAGGTAGAGGGCCAACGGGCACCCTGGGAATTATACTGCAAGTACAAGGAGAGAGGTGGACCCCTGGGTAGCATGCTGGGGTCAGAGGCCCCTAGGTGGAGGGCCAGGGGGCACCCTGGGGCCTCTATTGCAAGTCCAGGGAGTGATGTGGCCCCCTGGGTAGCTTGCAGGGGTCAGAGGCCCCTAGGTGGAGGGCAAGGGGGCACCCTGGGGCTTCTACTGCAAGTCCAGGGAGCGAGGTGGACATCTGGGTAGCTTGCTGGGGTCTTAGGCCCGTAGGTGGAGCTCCAGCTGAAACCCTAGGGCCTATACTGCAAGTCCAGGGTGAGATGTGGACCGCTAGGTAGCATCCTGGGGTCAGAGGCACCTAGGTGGAGGGCCAGGGGGCACCCTGGGGCCTACTCTGCAAGTCCAGGGGTGAGGTGGACCCGTGGGTAGCCTGCTGGGGTCAGAGGCCCCTAGGTGGAGGGCCAAGGGGCACACTGGGGCCTATACTACATGTCCAAGGAAAGAGGTGGACCCCTGGGTAGCTTGCTGGGGTCAGAGACCCCTGGGTGGAGGGCAAGGGGGCACCCTGGGACCTATACTGCAAGTGCAGGGAGAGAGGTGGACCCCTGGGTAGCTTGTAGGGGTCAGAGGCAACTAGGTGGAGGGCCTGCGGGCACCCTGGGGCATTTACTGCAAGTCTAAGAAGAGAGGTGGACCCCTGGGTAGCATGCTGGGGTCAGAGGTCCCTAGGTGAAGGGCCAGGGGGCACCCTTGGGCCTCTGTTGCAAGTCCAGGGAGAGAGGTGGACCTTTGGGTGGCTTGCTGGGGTCAGAGGCCCCTAGGTAGAAGGCCAGGGGGCACCATAGGGCCTATACTGCAAGTCCAGGGATAGAGGTGGACCCCAGAGTAACTTGCTGGGGTCAGAAGCCCCTAGGTAGAAGGCCAGGGGGCACCTGGGGCCTCTACTGCAAGTCCAGTGAGACAGTTGGACCCCTGGGTAGCTTGCTGGGGTCTTAGGCCCCTAGGTGGAGGGCCAAGGCTCACCTTGTGGCCTATGCTGCAAGTCCAGGGAGAGAAATGGACCCCTGGGTAGCTTGCTGGGGTCAGAGGCCCCTAGGTAGAAGGCCAGGGGGTACCCTGGGGCCTCTACTGCAAGTCCAGGGAGAGAGATGGACCCCTGGGTGGCTTACTGGGGTCAGAGGCCCCTAGGTAGAAGGCAAAAGGGCACCCTTTGGCCTCTACTGCAAGTCCAGGGAGAGAGGTGGACCCCTGGGTAGCTTGCTGGTGTCTTAGGCCCCTAGGTGGAGGGCCAGGGGGCACCCTAGGGCCTATACTGCAAGTTCAGGGAGAGAGGTGGACCCCTGGGTAGCTTGCTGGTGTCTTAGGCCCCTAGGTGGAGGGCCAGGGGGCACCCTAGGGCCTATACTGCAAGTCCAGGGAGAGAGGTGGACCCCTGAGTAACTTGCTGGGGTCTGAGGCCCCTAGGTGGAGGGCCAGGGGGCACCCTGGGGCCTCTACCGCAAGTCCAGGGAGAGAGGTGGACCCCTGGGTAACTTGCAGGGGTCAGAGGCCCTAGGTAGAAGGCCAGGGGGCACCCCTGGGGCCTCTACTGCAAGTCCAGGGAGGGAGTTGGACCCCTGGGTGGCTTGCTGGGGTCAGAGGCCCCTAGGTGGAGGGCCAAGGCTCACCCTGGGGCCTGTGCTGCAAGTCCAGGGAGAGAGGTGGTCCCCTGGGTAGCTTGCTGGCGTCTTAGGCCCCTAGGTGGAGGGCCAGGGGTTAACATAGGGCCTATACTGCAAGTCCAGGAAGAGAGGTGGACCCCTGAGTAATTTGCTGGGGTCCGAGGCCCCTAGGTGGAGAGCCAGAAGGCACCCTGGAGCCTATACTGTAAGTCCAGGGAGAGAGGTGGACCCCTGGGTAGTTTGCTGGGGTCAGAAGCCCGTAGGTGGAGGGCAAGGGAGCACCCTGGGATTTCTACTGTAAGTCCAGGGAGACAGGTGGACCTCTGGGTAGCTTGCAGGGGTCTGAGGCCCTTAGGTGGAGGGCCTGTGGGCACCCTGGGGCCTCTACTGCAAGTCCAGGGAGAGAGGTGGACCCCTGGGTAGCTTGCAGGGTTCAAGGCCCCTAGTTGGAGGGCCTGTGGGCACCCTAGGGCCTATACTGCAAGTCCAGGCTGAGAGGTGGACCCCTGGGTAATTTGCTGGGGTCAGAGGCCCCTAGGTGGAGGGCCAGGGGGCACCCTGGGGCCTCTACTGCAAGTCCAGGGAGGGAGTTGGACCCCTGGGTGGCTTGCTGGGGTCAGAGGCCCCTAGATGGAGGGCCAAGGCTCACCCTGGGGCCTGTGCTGCAAGTCCAGGGAGAGAGGTGGTCCCCTGGGTAGCTTGCTGGCGTCTTAGGCCCCTAGGTGGAGGGCCAGGGGGCACCATAGGGCCTCTACTGCAAGTCCAGGGAGAGAGGTGGACCCCTGGGTAGCTTGCAGGGGTCAGAGGCCCTTAGGTGGAGGGCCATGGGGCACCCTGGGGCCTATACTGCAAGTCCAGGGAGAGAGGTGGACCCGTGGGTAGCCTGCTGGGGTCAGAGGCCCCTATGTGGAGGGCCATGGGGCACCCTGGGGCCTATACTGCAAGTCCAGGGAGAGAGGTGGACGCCTTGGTAGCTTGATGGGGTCAGAGGCCCCTAGGTAGAGGGCCAGGGGGCACCCTGGGGCCTATACTGCAAGTCCAGGGATACAAGTGGACCCCTGGGTAGCTTGCTGGGGTCAGAGGCCCCTAGGTGGAGGGCCAGAGGGCACCCTGGGGCCTCTACTGCAAGTCCAGGGAGGGAGTTGGACCCCTGGGTGGCTTGCTGGGGTCAGAGGCCCCTAGGTGGAGGGCCAAGGCTCACCCTGGGGCCTGTGCTGCAAGTCCAGGGAGAGAGGTGGTCCCCTGGGTAGCTTGCTGGCGTCTTAGGCCCCTAGGTGGAGGGCCAGGGGTTAACATAGGGCCTATACTGCAAGTCCAGGAAGAGAGGTGGACCCCTGAGTAATTTGCTGGGGTCCGAGGCCCCTAGGTGGAGAGCCAGAAGGCACCCTGGAGCCTATACTGTAAGTCCAGGGAGAGAGGTGGACCCCTGGGTAGTTTGCTGGGGTCAGAGGCCCGTAGGTGGAGGGCAAGGGAGCACCCTGGGTTTTCTACTGTAAGTCCAGGGAGACAGGTGGACCTCTGGGTAGCTTGCAGGGGTCTGAGGCCCTTAGGTGGAGGGCCTGTGGGCACCCTGGGGCCTCTACTGCAAGTCCAGGGAGAGAGGTGGACCCCTGGGTAGCTTGCAGGGTTCAGAGGCCCCTAGTTGGAGGGCCTGTGGGCACCCTAGGGCCTATACTGCAAGTCCAGGCTGAGAGGTGAACCCCTGGGTAATTTGCTGGGGTCATAGGCCCCTAGGTGGAGGGCCAGGGGGCACCCTGGGGCCTCTACTGCAATTCCAGGGAGGGAGTTGGACCCCTGGGTGGCTTGCTGGGGTCAGAGGCCCCTAGATGGAGGGCCAAGGCTCACCCTGGGGCCTGTGCTGCAAGTCCAGGGAGGGAGGTGGTCCCCTGGGTAGCTTGCTGGCGTCTTAGGCCCCTAGGTGGAGGGCCAGGGGGCACCATAGGGCCTCTACTGCAAGTCCAGGGAGAGAGGTGGACCCCTGGGTAGCTTGCAGGGGTCAGAGGCCCTTAGGTGGAGGGCCAAGGGGCACCCTGGGGCCTATACTGCAAGTCCAGAGAGAGAGGTGGACCCGTGGGTAGCCTGCTGGGGTCAGAGGCCCCTATGTGGAGGGCCATGGGGCACCCTGGGGCCTATACTGCAAGTCCAGGGAGAGAGGTGGACCCCTTGGTAGCTTGATGGGGTCAGAGGCCCCTAAGTAGAGGGCCAGGGGGCACCCTGGGGCCTATACTGCAAGTCCAGGGATACAAGTGGACCCCTGGGTAGCTTGCTGGGGTCAGAGGTCCCTAGTTGTAGGGCCAGGGGGCACCCTGGGGCCTATCCTGCAAGTCCAGGGAGAGAGGTGGACCCGTGGGTAGCCTGCTGGGGTCAGAGGATCCTAGGTGGAGGGCCAGGGGCACCCTGGGGCCTCTACTGCAAGTCCAGGGACAGAGGTGGACCCCTGGGTAGCTTGCTGGTGTCTTAGGCCTCTAGGTGGAGGGCCAGGGGGCACCCTAGGGCCTATACTGCAAGTTCAGGGAGAGAGGTGGACCCCTGGGTAGCTTGCTGGTGTCTTAGGCCCCTAGGTGGAGGGCCAGGGGGCACCCTAGGGCCTATACTGCAAGTCCAGGGAGAGAGGTGGACCCCTGAGTAACTTGCTGGGGTCTGAGGCCTCTAGGTGGAGGGCCAGGGGGCACCCTGGGGTCTCTACCGCAAGTCCAGGGAGAGAGGTGGACCCCTGGGTAACTTGCAGGGGTCAGAGGCCCTAGGTAGAAGGCCAGGGGGCACCCTGGGGCCTCTACTGCAAGTCCAGGGAGGGAGTTGGACCCCTGGGTGGCTTGCTGGGGTCAGAGGCCCCTAGGTGGAGGGCCAAGGCTCACCCTGGGGCCTGTGCTGCAAGTCCAGGGAGAGAGGTGGTCCCCTGGGTAGCTTGCTGGCATCTTAGGCCCCTAGGTGGAGGGCCAGGGGTTAACATAGGGCCTATACTGCAAGTCCAGGAAGAGAGGTGGACCCCTGAGTAATTTGCTGGGGTCCGAGGCCCCTAGGTGGAGAGCCAGAAGGCACCCTGGAGCCTATACTGTAAGTCCAGGGAGAGAGGTGGACCCCTGGGTAGTTTGCTGGGGTCAGAGGCCCGTAGGTGGAGGACAAGGGAGCACCCTGGGATCTCTACTGTAAGTCCAGGGAGACAGGTGGACCTCTGGGTAGCTTGCAGGGGTCTGAGGCCCTTAGGTGGAGGGCCTGTGGGCACCCTGGGGCCTCTACTGCAAGTCCAGGGAGGGAGTTGGACCCCTGGGTGGCTTGCTGGGGTCAGGGGCCCCTAGATGGAGGGCCAAGGCTCACCCTGGGGCCTGTGCTGCAAGTCCAGGGAGAGAGGTGGTCCCCTGGGTAGCTTGCTGGCGTCTTAGGCCCCTAGGTGGAGGGCCAGGGGGCACCATAGGGCCTCTACTGCAAGTCCAGGGAGAGAGGTGGACCCCTGGGTAGCTTGCAGGGGTCAGAGGCCCTTAGGTGGAGGGCCATGGGGCACCCTGGGGCCTCTGCTGCAAGTCCAGGGAGAGAGGTGGACCCGTGGGTAGCCTGCTGGGGTCAGAGGCCCCCATGTGGAGGGCCATGGGGCACCCTGGGGCCTATACTGCAAGTCCAGGGAGAGAGGTGGACCCCTTGGTAGCTTGATGGGGTCAGAGGCCCCTAGGTAGAGGGCCAGGGGGCACCCTTGGGCCTATACTGCAAGTCCAGGGATACAAGTGGACCCCTGGGTAGCTTGCTGGGGTCAGAGGTCCCTAGGTGTAGGGCCAGGGGGCACCCTGGGGCCTATCCTGCAAGTCCAGGGAGAGAGGTGGACCCGTGGGTAGCCTGCTGGGGTCAGAGGCCCCTAGGTGGAGGGCCAGGGGCACCCTGGGGCCTCTACTGCAAGTCCAGGGACAGAGGTGGACCCCTGGGTAGCTTGCTGGGGTCAGAAGCCCCTAGGTGAAGCTCCAGAGGGCACCCTAGGGCCTATACTGCAAGTCCAGGGTGAGAGGTGGACCACAGGGTAGCTTGCTGGGGTCAGAGGCCCCTAAGTGGACGGCAAGGGAGCACCCTGGGGCCTCCATTGCAAGTCCAGGGAGAGGTGGACACCTGGGTAGCTTGCAGGAGTCTTAGGCCCCTAGGTGGAGCTCCAGGGGGCACCCTAGGGCCTATACTGCAAGTCCAGGGTTAGAGGTGGACCACTGGGTAGCTTGCTGGGGTCAGGGGCCCCTATGTGGAGGGCCAGGGCTCACCCTGGGGCTTGTGCTGCAAGTCCAGGGAGAGAGGTGGACCCCTGGGTAGCATGCTGGGGTCAGAGGACACTAGGTGGAGTGCCAGGGGGCACCCTAAGGCCTATACTTTATGTCCAGGGAAAGAGGTAGACCTCTGGGTAGCTTGCTGGGGTCAGAGGCCCCTAGGTAGAAGGCCAGGGGGCACCCTGGGGCCTCTACTGCAAGTCCAGGGAGAGAGGTGGACCCCTGGGTGGCTTGCTGGGGTCAGAGGCCCCTAGGTGGAGGGCAAGGGGGCACCCTGGGGCCTCTACTGCAAGTCCAGGGAAAGAGGTAGACCCCTGGGTGGCTAGCTGGGGTCAGAGGCCCCTAGGTGGAGGGACAGGGGGCACCCTGGGCTCTCTACTGCAAGTCCAGGGAGACAGGTAGACCCCTGGGTAGCTTGCTGGGGTCAGAGGCTCTAGGTGGAGGGAAAGGGGGCACCCTGGGGCCTCTACTGCAAGTCCAGGGAAAGAGGTAGACCCCTGGGTGGCTAGCTGGGGTCAGAGGCTCCTAGGTGGAGGGACAGGGGGCACCCTGGGCTCTCTACTGCAAGTCCAGGGAGAGAGGTGGACCCCTGGGTAGCTTGCTGGGGTCAGAGGCCCCTAGGTGGAGGGCAAGGGAGCACACTGGGGCCTCCATTGCAAGTCCAGGGAGAGAGGTGGACACCTGGGTAGCTTGCAGCGGTCTTAGGCCCCTAGGTGGAGCTCCAGGGGGCACCCTAGGGACTATACTGCAAGTCCAGGGAGAGAGGTGGACACCTGGGTAGTTTGCAGGGGTCAGAGGCCCCTAGGTGGAGGGCCAGGGGGCACCCTGGGGCCTATCCTGCAAGTCCAGGGAGAGAGGTGGACCCCTGGGTAACTTGCTGGGGTCAGAGGCCCCTAGGTGGAGGGACAGGGGGCACCATGGGCTCTCTACTGCAAGTCCAGGGAGACAGGTGGACCCCTGGGTAGCTTGCTGGGGTCAGGGGCCCCTATGTGGAGGGCCAAGGCTCACCCTGGGGCTTGTGCTGCAAGTCCAGGGAGAGAGGTGGACCCCTGGGTAGCATGCTGGGGTCAGAGGACACTAGGTGGAGGGCCAGGGGGCACCCTAAGGCCTATACTTTATGTCCAGGGAAAGAGGTAGACCTCTGGGTAGCTTGCTGGGGTCAGAGGCCCCTAGGTAGAAGGCCAGGGGGCACCCTGGGGTCTCTACTGCAAGTCCAGGGAGAGAGGTGGACCCCTGGGTGGCTTGCTGGGGTCAGAGGCCCCTAGGTGGAGGGCAAGGGGGCACCCTGGGGCCTCTACTGCAAGTCCAGGGAAAGAGGTAGACCCCTGGGTGGCTTGCTGGGGTCAGAGGCCCCTAGGTGGAGGGACAGGGGGCACCCTGGGCTCTCTGCTGCAAGTCCAGGGAGACAGGTAGACCCCTGGGTAGCTTGCTGGGGTCAGAGGCTCTAGGTGGAGGGCCAAGGGGCACCCTGGGGCATATACTGCAAGTCCAGGGAGAGAGGTGGACCCCTGGGTAGCTTGCTGGGGTCAGAGGCCCCTAGGTGGAGGGCAAGGGAGCACCCTGGGGCCTCCATTGCAAGTCCAGGGAGAGGGGTGGACACCTGGGTAGCTTGCAGGGGTCTTAGGCCCCTAGGTGGAGCTCCAGGGGGCACCCTAGGGACTATACTGCAAGTCCAGGGAGAGAGGTGGACCCCTGGGTAGTTTGCAGGGGTCAGAGGCCCCTAGGTGGAGGGCAAAGGGGCACCCTGGGGCCTCTACTGCAAGTCCAGGGAGAGAGGTGGACCCCTGGGTAGCTTGCAGGGGTCAGAGGCCCTTAAGTGGAGGGCCATGGGGCATGATGGGGCATACACTGCAAGTCCAGGGAGAGAGGTAGACCCCTGGGTAGCTTGCTGGGGTCAGAGGCCCCTAGGTAGAAGGCCAGGGGGCACCCTGTGGCCTCTACTGCAAGTCCAGGGACAGATGTGGACCCCTGGGTAGCTTGCAGGGGTCAGAGGCCCTTAGATGGAGGGCCATGGGGCACCCTGGGGCCTATACTGCAAGTCCAGGGAGAGAGGTGGACGCCTTGGTAGCTTGATGGGGTCAGAGGCCCCTAGGTAGAGGGCCAGGGGGCACCCTGGGGCCTATACTGCAAGTCCAGCGAGAGAGGTGGACCCCTGGGTAGCTTGCTGGGGTCAGAGTCCCCTAGGTGTAGGGCCAGGGGGCAAACTGGGGCCTATCCTGCAAGTCCAGGGAGAGAGGTGGACTCGTGGGTAGCCTGCTGGGGTCAGAGGCCCCTAGGTGGAGGGCCAGTGGGCACCCTGGGGCCTCTACTGCAAGTCCAGGGAGAGATGTGGACCCCTGGGTAGCTTGTTGGGGTCTTAGGCAACTAGCTGGAGGGGCAGAAGCCACCCTGGAGCCTATACTGCAAGACCAGGTAGAAAGGTGGACCCCTGGGTAGCTTGCAGGGGTCAGAGGCCCCTTAGTTGGAGGGCCAGAGGGCACCTTTGGGCCTATACTGCAAGTCCGGGGAGAGCGGTGGACCCCTGGGTAGCTTGCTGGGGTCAGAGGCCCCTGGGTGGAGGGCAAGGGGGCACCCTGGGACCTATACTGCAAGTCCAGGGAGAGAGGTTGACCCCTGGGTAGCTTGCAGGGGTCAGAGGCCCCTAGGTGGAAGGCCAGGGGGCAACCTGGGGCCTCTACTGCAAGTACAGGTAGAGTTGTGGAGCACTGTGTAACTTGCAGGCGTCAGAGGCCCCTAGGTGGAGGGCCAGTGGGCACCTTGGGGCCTCTACTGCAAGTCCAGGGAGAGATGCGGACCCCTGGGTAGCTTGCTGGGGTCTTAGGCCCCTAGGTGGAGGGGCAAAAGGCACCCTGGAGCCTATACTGCAAGTCCAGGGAGAGAGATGGACCCCTGGGGCCTCTACTGCAAGTCCAGGGAGAGAGGTTGTCCCTTTGATGGCTTGCTGGGGTCAGAGGCCCCTAGGTGGAGGAACAGGGGGCACCCTGGGCTCTCTACTGCAAGTCCAGGGAGACAGGTGGACCCCTGGGTAGCTTGCTGGGGTCAGAGGCCCCTAGGTGAAGCTCCCGGGGGCACCCTAGGGCCTATACTGCAAGTCCAGGGTGAGAGGTGGACCACAGGGTAGCTTGCTGGGGTCTTAGGCCCCTAGGTGGAGCTCCAGGGGGCACCCTAGAGCCTATACTGCAAGTCCAGGGTGAGAGGTGGACCCCTGAGTAGCTTGCTGGGGTCAGAGGCCCCTAGGTGGACGGCAAGGGAGCACCCTGGGGCCTCCGTTGCAAGTCCAGGGAGAGAGGTGGACACCTGGGTAGCTTGCAGGAGTCTTAGGCCCCTAGGTGGAGCTCCAGGTGGCACCCTAGGGCCTATACTGCAAGTCCAGGGTGAGAGGTGGACCACTAGGTAGCTTGCTGGGGTCAGAGGCCCCTAGGTGTAGGGCCAGGGGGCACCCTGGGGCCTATCCTGCAAGTCCAGGGAGAGAGGTGGACCCCTGGGTAACTTGCTGGGGTCAGAAGCCCCTAGGAGAAGCTCCAGAGGGCACCCTAGGGCTTATACTGCAAGTCCAGGGTGAGAGGTGGACCACAGGGTAGCTTGCTGGGGTCAGAGGCCCCTAGGTGGACGGCAAGGGAGCACCCTGGGGCCTCCATTGCAAGTCCAGGGAGAGAGGTGGACACCTGGGTAGCTTGCAGGAGTCTTAGGCCCCTAGGTGGAGCTCCAGGGGGCACCCTAGGGCCTATACTGCAAGTCCAGGGTTAGAGGTGGACCACTGGGTAGCTTGCTGGGGTCAGGGGCCCCTATGTGGAGGGCCAGGGCTCACCCTGGGGCTTGTGCTGCAAGTCCAGGGAGAGAGGTGGACCCCTGGGTAGCATGCTGGGGTCAGAGGACACTAGGTGGAGTGCCAGGGGGCACCCTAAGGCCTATACTTTATGTCCAGGGAAAGAGGTAGACGTCTGGGTAGCTTGCTGGGGTCAGAGGCCCCTAGGTAGAAGGCCAGGGGGCACCCTGGGTTCTCTACTGCAAGTCCATGGAGAGAGGTGGACCCCTGGGTGGCTTGCTGGGGTCAGAGGCCCCTAGGTGGAGGGCAAGGGGGCACCCTGGGGCCTCTACTGCAAGTCCAGGGAAAGAGGTAGACCCCTGGGTGGCTAGCTGGGGTCAGAGGCCCCTAGGTGGAGGGACAGGGGGCAACCTGGGCTCTCTACTGCAAGTCCAGGGAGACAGGTAGACCCCTGGGTAGCTTGCTGGGGTCAGAGGCTCTAGGTGGAGGGCCAAGGGGCACCCTGGGGCATATACTGCAAGTCCAGGGAGAGAGGTGGACCCCTGGGTAGCTTGCTGGGGTCAGAGGCCCCTAGGTGGAGGGCAAGGGAGCACACTGGGGTCTCCATTGCAAGTCCAGGGAGAGAGGTGGACACCTGGGTAGCTTGCAGGGATCTTAGGCCCCTAGGTGGAGCTCCAGGGGGCACCCTAGGGACTATACTGCAAGTCCAGGGAGAGAGGTGGACACCTGGGTAGTTTGCAGGGGTCAGAGGCCCCTAGGTGGAGGGCCAGGGGGCACCCTGGGGCCTATCCTGCAAGTCCAGGGAGAGAGGTGGACCCCTGGGTAACTTGCTGGGGTCAGAGGCCCCTAGGTGGAGGGACAGGGGGCACCATGGGCTCTCTACTGCAAGTCCAGGGAGACAGGTGGACCCCTGGGTAGCTTGCTGGGGTCAGGGGCCCCTATGTGGAGGGCCAAGGCTCACCCTGGGGCTTGTGCTGCAAGTCCAGGGAGAGAGGTGGACCCCTGGGTAGCATGCTGGGGTCAGAGGACACTAGGTGGAGGGCCAGGGGGCACCCTAAGGCCTATACTTTATGTCCAGGGAAAGAGGTAGACCTCTGGGTAGCTTGCTGGGGTCAGAGGCCCCTAGGTAGAAGGCCAGGGGGCACCCTGGGGTCTCTACTGCAAGTCCAGGGAGAGAGGTGGACCCCTGGGCGGCTTGCTGGGGTCAGAGGCCCCTAGGTGGAGGGCAAGGGGGCACCCTGGGGCCTCTACTGCAAGTCCAGGGAGACAGGTAGACCCCTGGGTAGCTTGCTGGGGTCAGAGGCTCTAGGTGGAGGGCCAAGGGGCACCCTGGGGCATATACTGCAAGTCCAGGGAGAGAGGTGGACCCCTGGGTAGCTTGCTGGGGTCAGAGGCCCCTAGGTGGAGGGCAAGGGAGCACCCTGGGGCCTCCATTGCAAGTCCAGGGAGAGAGGTGGACACCTGGGTAGCTTGCAGGGGTCTTAGGCCGCTAGGTGGAGCTCCAGGGGGCACCCTAGGGACTATACTGCAAGTCCAGGGAGAGAGGTCGACCCCTGGGTAGTTTGCAGGGGTCAGAGGCCCCTAGGTGGAGGGCAAAGGGGCACCCTGGGGCCTCTACTGCAAGTCCAGGGAGAGAGGTGGACCCCTGGGTAGCTTGCAGGGGTCAGAGGCCCTTAAGTGGAGGGCCATGGGGCACGCTGGGGCCTACACTGCAAGTCCAGGGAGAGAGGTAGACCCCTTGGTAGCTTGCTGGGGTCAGAGGCCCCTAGGTAGAAGGCCAGGGGGCACTCTGTGGCCTCTACTGCAAGTCCAGGGAGAGAGGTGGACCCCTGGGTGGCTTGCTGGGGTCAGAGGCCCCTAGGTGTAGGGCAAGGGGGCACCCTGGGGCCTATCCTGCAAGTCCAGGGAGAGAGGTGGACCCATGGGTAGCCAGCTGGGGTCAGAGGCCCCAAGGTAGAAGGCCAGGTGGCACCCTGTGGCCTCTACTGCAAGTCCAGGGACAGATGTGGACCCCTGGGTAGCTTGCAGGGGTCAGAGGCCCTTAGATGGAGGGCCATGGGGCACCCTGGGGCCTATACTGCAAGTCCAGGGAGAGAGGTGGACGCCTTGGTAGCTTGATGGGGTCAGAGGCCCCTAGGTAGAGGGCCAGGGGGCACCCTGGGGCCTATACTGCAAGTCCAGCGAGAGAGGTGGACCCCTGGGTAGCTTGCTGGGGTCAGAGTCCCCTAGGTGTAGGGCCAGGGGGCAAACTGGGGCCTATCCTGCAAGTCCAGGGAGAGAGGTGGACTCGTGGGTAGACTGCTGGGGTCAGAGGCCCCTAGGTGGAGGGCCAGTGGGCACCCTGGGGCCTCTACTGCAAGTCCAGGGAGAGATGTGGACCCCTGGGCAGCTTGTTGGGGTCTTAGGCAACTAGCTGGAGGAGCAGAAGCCACCCTGGAGCCTATACTGCAAGACCAGGTAGAAAGGTGGACCCCTGGGTAGCTTGCAGGGGTCAGAGGCCCGTTAGTTGGAGGGCCAGAGGGCACCTTTGGGCCTATACTGCAAGTCCGGGGAGAGCGGTGGACCCCTGGGTAGCTTGCTGGGGTCAGAAGCCCCTGGGTGGAGGGCAAGGGGGCACCCTGGGACCTATACTGCAAGTCCAGGGAGAGAGGTGGACCCCTGGGTAGCTTGCAGGGGTCAGAGGCCCCTAGGTGGAGGGCCAGGGGGCAACCTGGGGCCTCTACTGCAAGTCCAAGTAGAGTTGTGGAGCCCTGGGTAACTTGCAGGCGTCAGAGGCCCCTAGGTGGAGGGCCAGTGGGCACCTTGGGGCCTCTACTGCAAGTCCAGGTAGAGATGCGGACCCCTGGGTAGCTTGCTGGGGTCTTAGGCCCCTAGGTGGAGGGGCAAAAGGCACCCTGGAGCCTATACTGCAAGTCCAGGGAGAGAGATGGACCCCTGGGGCCTCTACTGCAAGTCCAGGGAGAGAGGTTGTCCCTTTGATGGCTTGCTGGGGTCAGAGGCCCCTGGGTGGAGGAACAGGGGGCACCCTGGGCTCTCTACTGCAAGTCCAGGGAGACAGGTGGACCCCTGGGTAGCTTGCTGGGGTCAGAGGCCCCTAGGTGAAGCTCCCGGGGGCACCCTAGGGCCTATACTGCAAGTCCAGGGTGAGAGGTGGACCACAGGGTAGCTTGCTGGGGTCTTAGGCCCCTAGGTGGAGCTCCAGGGGGCACCCTAGAGCCTATACTGCAAGTCCAGGGTGAGAGGTGGACCCCTGAGTAGCTTGCTGGGGTCAGAGGCCCCTAGGTGGACGGCAAGGGAGCACGCTGGGGCCTCCATTGCAAGTCCAGGGAGAGAGGTGGACACCTGGGTAGCTTGCAGGAGTCTTAGGCCCCCAGGTGGAGCTCCAGGTGGCACCCTAGGGCCTATACTGCAAGTCCAGGGTGAGAGGTGGACCACTGGGTAGCTTGCTGGGGTCAGAGGCCCCTAGGTGTAGTACCAGGGGGCACCCTGGGGCCTGTCCTGCAAGTCCAGGGAGAGAGGTGGACCCCTGGGTAACTTGCTGGGGTCAGAGGCCCCTAGGTGGAGGGACAGGGGGCACCATGGGCTCTCTACTGCAAGTCCAGGGAGACAGGTGGACCACTGGGTAGCTTGCTGGGGTCAGGGGTCCCTATGTGGAGGGCCAGGGCTCACCCTGGGGCTTGTGCTGCAAGTTCAGGGAGAGAGGTGGACCCCTGGGTAGCATGCTGGGGTCAGAGGCCACTAGGTGGAGGGCCAGGGGGCACCCTAAGGCCTATACTTTATGTCCAGGGAAAGAGGTAGACCTCTGGGTAGCTTGCTGGGGTCAGAGGCCCCTAAGTAGAAGGCCAGGGGGCACCCTGGGGCCTCTACTGCAAGTCCAGGGAAAGAGGTAGACCCCTGGGTGGCTTGCTGGGGTCAGAGGCCCCTAGGTGGAGGGACAGGGGGCACCCTGGGCTCTCTACTGCAAGTCCAGGGAGACAGGTAGACCCCTGGGTAGCTTGCTGGGGTCAGAGGCTCTAGGTGGAGGGCCAAGGGGCACCCTGGGGCCTATACTGCAAGTCCAGGGAGAGAGGTGGACCCCTGGGTAGCTTGCTGGGGTCAGAGGCCCCTAGGTGGAGGGCAAGGGAGCACCCTGGGGCCTTCATTGCAAGTCCAGGGAGAGATGTGGACACCTGGGTAGCTTGCAGGGGTCTTAGGCCCCTAGGTGGAGCTCCAGGGGGCACCCTAGGGACTATACTGCAAGTCCAGGGAGAGAGGTGGACCCCTGGGTAACTTGCTGGGGTCAGAGGCCCCTAGGTGGAGGGACAGGGGGCACCCTGGGCTCTCTACTGCAAGTCAAGGGAGACAGGTGGACCCCTGGGTAGCTTGCCGGGGTCAGGGGCCCCTAGGTAGAGGGCCAGGGGGCACCCTGGGGCCTATACTGCAAGTCCAGGGAGAGAGGTGGACCCCTGGGTAGCTTGCTGGGGTCAGAGGCCCCTAGGTGTAGGGCCAGGTGGCACCCTGGGGCCTATCCTGCAAGTCCAGGGAGAGAGGTGGACTCGTGGGTAGCCAGCTGGGGTCAGAGGCCCCTAGGTGGAGGGCCAGGGTGCACCCTAGGGCCAATACTGCAAGTCCAGGGAGAAAGGTGGACCCCTGAGTAACTTGTTGGAGTCAGAGGCCCCTAGGTGGAGGGCCAGGGGGCACCCTGGGGCCTCTACTGCAAGTCCAGGGAGAGTTGTGGAGCCCTGGGTAACTTGCAGGGGTCAGAGACCCTTAGGTGGAGGGCCAGGGGGCACCCTGGGGCCTCTACTGCAAGTCCAAGGAGAGAGGTGGCCCCCTGGGTAGCTTGCAGGGGTAATAGGCCCCTAGGTGGAGGGCCTTTGGGCACCCTGGGGCCTACACTGCAAGTCCAGGGAGAGATGTGGACCACTGAGTAGCTTGCTGGGGTCTTAGGCCCCTAGGTGGAGGGGCAGAAGCCACCCTGGAGCCTACACTGCAAGACCAGGTAGAAAGGTGGACCCCTGGGTAGCTTGCAGGGGTCAGAGGCCCTTAGTTGGAGGGCCAGGGGGCACCTTTGGGCCTATACTGCAAGTCCGGGGAGAGCGGTGGACCCCTGGGTAGCTTGCTGGGGTATGAGGCCCCTGAGTGGAGGACCAGGGGGCACCCTGGGGCCTCTACTGCAAGTCCAGGGAGATTTGTGGAGCCCTGGGTAACTTGCAGGCGTCAGAGGCCCCTAGGTGGAGGGCCTGTGGGCACCATGGGGCCTCTACTGCAAGTCCAGGGAGAGATGCGGACCCCTGGGTAGCTTGCTGGGGTCTTAGGCCCCTAGGTGGAGGGGCAAAAGGCACCATGGAGCCTATACTGCAAGTCCAGGGAGAGAGATGGACCCCTGGGTAGCTTGCTGGGGTCAGACGCCCCTAGGTGTAGGGCCAGGGGGCACCCTGGGGCCTAACCTGCAAGACCAGGGAGAGAGGTGGACCCGTGGGTAGCCTGCTGGGGTCAGAGGCCCCTAGGTGGAGGGCCAAGGGGCACCCTAAGGCCTATACTTTATGTCCAGGGAAAGAGGTAGACCCCTGGGTAGCTTGCTGGGGTCAGAGGCCCCTAGGTAGAAGGCCAGGGGGTACCCTGGGGCCTCTACTGCAAGTCCAGGGAGAGAGGTGGACCCTTGGGTGGCTTGCTGGGGTCAGAGGCCCTTAGGTGGAGGGCCATGGGTGACCCTGGGGCCTATACTGCAAGTCCAGGGAGAGAGGTGGACCCATGGGTAGCTTGCTGGGGTCAGAGGCCCCTAGGTGTAGGGCCAGGGGGCACCCTGGGGCCTAAACTGCAAGTCCAGGGAGAGAGGTGGATCCCTGGGTAGCTTGCTGGGGTCAGAGGCCCCTTGGTGTAGGGCAAGGGAGCACCCTGGGGCCTCCACTGCAAGTCCAGGGAGAGAGGTGGACACCTGGGTAGATTGCTGGGGTCTTAGGCCCCTAGGTGGAGCTTTAGGGAGCACCCTGGGCTCTCTACTGCAAGTTCAGGGAGACAGGTGGACCCCTGGGTAGCTTCCTGGGGTCAGAGGCCCCTATGTGGAGGGCCAGGGCTCACACTGGGGCCTGTGCTGCAAGTCCAGGGAGAGAGGTTGACCCCTGGGTAGCCTGCTGGGGTCAGAGGCCCCTAGGTAGAAGGCCAGGGGGCACCCTGGGGCCTCTACTGCAAGTCCAGGGAGAGAGGTGGACCCCTGGGTGGATTGCTGGGGTCAGAGGCCCCTAGGTGGAGGGCAAGGGGGCACCCTGGGGCCTCTACTGCTAGTCCAAGGAGAGAGGTGGACCCCTGGGTAGCATGCTGGGGTCAGAGGCCCCTAGGTGGAGGACCAGGGGGCCCCCTGGGGCCTCTACTGCAAGTCCAGGGAGAGAGGTAGACCCCTGGGTAGCTTGTAGGGGTCAAAGGCCCCTAGGTGCAGCTCCAGGGGGCACCCTAGGGCCTATTCTGCAAGTCCAAGGTGAGAGGTGGACCCTGGGTAACTTGCTGGGGTCAGAAGCCCACTGGTTGAGGGCAAGAGGGCACCCTGGGGCCTCTACTGCAAGTCCAGGGAGAGAGGTGGACCCCTGGGTAGCTTGCTGGGGTCTTAGGCCCCTAGGAGGAGCTCCAGGGGGCACCCTATGGCCTATAATGCAAGTCCAGGGTGAGAGGTGGACCCCTGGGTAACTTGCTGTGGTCAGAGGCCCCTAGGTGGAGGGACAGGGGGCATCCTGGGCTTTCTACTGCATGTGCAGGGGGACAGGTGGACCCCGGGGTAGCTTGTTGTGGTCAGAGGCCCCTAGGTGGAGGGCCAGGGGGGACCTTAGGGCCTAAATTGCAAGTCCAGGGAGAGAGGTGGACTCCTGATTAACTTGCAGGGGTCAGAGGCCCCTAGGTGGAGGGCTTGTGGGCACCCTGGGGCCTCTACTGCAAGTCCAGGGAGAGAGGTGGACCCCTGGGTAGCTTGCTGGGGTCTTAGGCCCCTAGGTGGAGGGCCAGGGGGAACCTTGGGGCTTATACTGCAAGTCCAGGGAGAGAGGTGGACCCCTGGGTAGCTTGCTTGGGTCAGAGGCCCCTGGTTGGAGGGCAAGGGGGCACCCTGGGACCTCTACTGCAAGTCCAGGGAGAGATGTGGAACCCTGGTTAGCTTGCAGGGGTCATAGGCCCCTAGGTGGAGGGCCTCTGGGCACCCTGGGGCCTCTACTGCAAGTCCAGGGAGAGATGTGGACCCCTGGGTAGCTGGCTGGGGTCTTAGGCCCATAAGTGGAGGGGCAGAAGGCACCCTGGAGTCTATACTGCAAGTCCAGGGAGAAACGTGGACCCCTGGGTAGCTTGCAGGGGTCAGAGGCCCCTAGGTGAAGGGCAAGGGGGCACCCTGGGACCTATAATGCAAGTCCAGGGAGAGAAGTGGACCCCTGGGTAGCTTACAGGGGTCAGAGGCCCCTAGGTGGAGGGCCAGGGGCACCCTGGGGCCTCCATTGCAAGTCCAGGGAGAGTTGTGGAGCCCTGGGTAACTTGCAGGGGTCAGAGGCCAATAGGTGGAGGGCCTGTGGGCACCCTGGGACCTATACTGCAAGTCCAGGGAGAGAGGTGGACCCCTGAGTAGCCCACTGGTTGAGGGCCAGGGGGCACCCTGGGGCCTCTACTGCAAGTCCAGGGAGAGATGTGGACCCCTGGGTAGCTTGCTGGGGTATTAGGCCCTTAGGTGGAGGGGCAAAAGGCACCCTGGAGCCTATACTGCATGTCCAGGGAGAGAGGTGGACCCCTGGGTAGCTTGCTGGGGTCAAAGGCCTCTTGGTGGAGGGCAAGGGGGCACCCTTGGGCCTCTACTGCAAGTCCAGGGAGAGAGGTGGACACCTGGGTAGCTTGCTGGGGTCTTAGGCCCCTAGGTGGAGCTCCAGGGGGCACCCTAGGGCCTATACTGCAAGTCCAGAGAGAGAGGTGGACCACTGGGTAGCTGGCTGGGGTCAGAGGCCCCTAGGTGTAGGGCCAGGGGGCACCCTAGGGCCTATCCTGCAAGTCCAGGGAGAGAGGTGGAGCCGTGGGTAGCTTGCTGGGGTCTTAGGCCCCTAGGTGGCGGGGCAAAAGGCACCCTGGAGCCTATACTGCAAGTCCAGGGATAGAAATGGACCCCTGGGTAGCTTGCTGTAGTCAGAGGCCCCTAGGTGTAGGGCCAGGGGGCACCCTGGGGCCTAACCTGCAAGTACAGGGAGAGAGGTGGACCCGTGGGTAGCTTGCTGGCGTCTTAGGCCCCTAGGTGGAGGGCCAGGGGGCACCATAGGGCCTATACTGCAAGTCCAGGGAGAGAGGTGGACCCCTGAGTAATTTGCTGGGGTCAGAAGCCCCTAGGTGGAGGGCCAAGGCTCACCCTGGGGCCTAAGCTGCAAGTCCAGGGAGAGAGGTTGACCCCTGGGTAGCTTGCAGGGGTCAGAGGCCCTTAGGTGGAGGGCCATGGGTCACCCTAGGGCCTATACTGCAAGTCCAGGGAGAGAGGTAGACCCCTGGGTAGCTTGCTGGGGTCAGAGGCCCCTAGGTAGAAGGCCAGGGGGCACCCTGGGGCCTATACTGCAAGTCCAGGGAGAGAGGTGGACCCCTGGGTGGCTTGCTGGGGTCGGAGGCCGCTAGGTGGATGGCAAGGGGGTACCCTGGGGCCTCTACTGCAAGTCCAGGGAGAGAGGTGGACCCCTGGGTAGCTGCTGGGGTCAGAGGCCCTTAGGTGGAGGGCCATGGGGCACCCTGGGGCCTATACTGCAAGTCCAGGGAGAGAGGTGGACCCCTGGGTAGCATGCTGGGGTCAGAGGCCCCTAGTTGGAGGGCCAGGGGGCACCCTGGGGCCTATCCTGCAAGTCCAGGGAGAGAGGTGGACCCGTGGGTAGCCTGTTAGGGTCAGAGTTCCCTAGTTGGAGGGCCAACGGGCACCCTCGGGCCTATACTGAAAGTGCAAGAAGAGAGGTGGACCCCTAGGTAGCATGCTGGCGTCAGAGGCCCCTAGATGGAGGGCCAGGGCGCTTTAAGTCCAGGGAAAGAAGTAGAACCCTGGGTAGCTTGCTGGGGTCAGATGCCCTTAGGTAATAGGCCAGGGGGCACCCTGGGGACTATACTGCAAGTCCAGGGAGAGAGGTGGACCCCTGGGTAGCTTGCTGGAGTCTTAGGCCCCTAGGTGGAGCTCCAGGGAGCACCCTAGGGTCTATACTGCAAGTCCAGGGTGAGAGGTGGACCCCTGCGTAGCTTGTTGGTGTCAGAGGTCCCTGGGTAAAGGGCCAGGGGGCACCCTGGGGTCTATCCTGCAAGTCCAGGGAGAGAGGTGGACCCGTGGGTAGCCTGCTGGGGTCAGAGGCCCCTGGGTGGAGGGTCAAGAGGCACCCTGGGGCCTATACTGCAAGTCCAAGGAGAGAGGTGGACCCCTGGGTAGCTTGCTGGGGTCAGAGACCCCTGGGTGGAGGGCAAGGGGGCACCCTGGGACCTATACTACTAGTCCATGGAGAGAGGTGGACCCCTGGGTAGCTTGTAGGGGTCAGAGGCCCCTAGGTGGAGGGCCTGTGGGCACCCTGGGGCCTCTACTGCAAGTCCAGGGAGGGAGTTGGACCCCTGGGTGGCTTGCTGGGGTCAGAGGCCCCTAGATGGAGGGCCAAGGCTCACCCTGGGGCCTGTGCTGCAAGTCCAGGGAGAGAGGTGGTCCCCTGGGTAGCTTGCTGGCGTCTTAGGCCCCTAGGTGGAGGGCCAGGGGCACCATAGGGCCTATACTGCAAGTCCAGGGAGAGAGGTGGACCCCTGAGTAATTTGCTGGGGTCAGAGGCCCCTAGGTGGAGAGCCAGGGGGCACCCTGGGGCCTCTACTGCAAGTCCAGGGAGGGAGTTGGACCCCTGGGTGGCTTGCTGGGGTCAGAAGCCTCTAGATGGAGGGCCAAGGCTCACCCTGGTGCCTAAGCTGCAAGTCCAGGGAGAGAGGTAGACCCCTGGGTAGCATGCTGGGGTCAGAGGCCCCTAGGTGGAGGTCCAGGGGGCACCCTACAGCCTATACTTTAAGTCCAGGGAAAGAGGTAGACCCCTGGGTAGCTTGCTGGGGTCAGAGGCCCGTAGGTAGAAGGCCAGGGGGCACTCTGGTGCCTCTACTGCAAATCCAGGGAGAGAAATGGAAACCTGTGTGGCTTGCTGGGGCTAGAGGCCCCTAGGTAGAAGGCCAGGAGGCACCATATGGCCTTTACTGCAAGTGCAGGGAGAGAGGTGGACCCCTGGGTAGCTTGCTGGGGTCTTAGGCCCCTAGGTGGAGCTCAAGGGGCACCTTAGGGCCTATACTGCAAGTCCAGGGAGAGAGGTGGACCCCTGGGTAGCTTGCTGGTGTCAGAGGTCCCTAGGTGTAGGGCCAGGGGGCACCCTGGGGCCTATCCAGCAAGTCCAGGGAGAGAGGTGAACCCGTGGGTAGCCTGCTGGGGTCAGAGGCCCTTAGGTGGAAGGCCAAGGGGCACCCTGGGGCCTATACTGCAAGTCCAAGAAGAGAGGTGGACCCCTGGTTAGCATGCTGGGGTCAGTGGTCCCTAGGTGAAGGGCCAGGGGGCACCCTTGGGCCTCTGTTGCAAGTCCAGGGAGAGAGGTGGACCTTTGGGTGGCTTGCTGGGGTCAGAGGCCCCTAGGGAGAAGGCCAGGGGGCACCATAGGGCCTATACTGCAAGTCCAGGGAGAGAGGTGGACCCCTGAGTAACTTGCTGGGGTCAGAAGCCCCTAGGTAGGAGGCCAGGGGGCACCTGGGGCCTCTACTGCAAGTCCAGTGAGACAGTTGGACCCCTGGGTAGCTTGCTGGGGTCTTAAGCCCCTAGGTGGAGGGCCAAGGCTCACCTTGTGGATTATGCTGCAAGTCCAGGGAGAGAAGTGGACCCCTGGGTAGCTTGCTGGGGTCAGAGGGCCCTAGGGAGAAGGCAAGGGGGCACACTGGGGCCTCTACTGCAAGTCCAGGGAGAGAGGTGGACCCCTGGGTGGCTTACTAGGGTCAGAGGCCCCTAGGTAGAAGGCAAGAGGGCACCCTTTGGCCTCTACTGCAAGTCCAGGGAGAGAGGTGCACCCCTGGGTAGCTTGCTGGTGTCTTAGGCCCCTAGGTGGAGGGCCAGGGGGCACCCTAGGGCCTATACTGCAAGTTGAGGAAGAGAGAGGTGGACCCCTGGGTAGCTTGCTGGTGTCTTAGGCCCCTAGGTGGAGGGCCAGGGGGCACCCTAGGGCCTATACAGCAAGTCCAGGGAGAGAGGTGGACCCCTGAGTAACTTGCTGGGGTCTGAGGCCCCTAGGTGGAGGGCCATGGGGCACCCTGGGGCCTCTACCGCAAGTCCAGGGAGAGAGGTGGACCCCTGGGTAACTTGCAGTGGTCAGAGGCCCTAGGTAGAAGGCCAGGGGGCACCCTGGGGCCTCTACTGCAAGTCCAGGGAGGGAGTTGGACCCCTGGGTGGCTTACTGGGGTCAGAGGCCCCTAGTTGGAGGGCCAAGGCTCACCCTGGGGCCTGTGCTGCAAGTCCAGGGAGAGAGGTGGTCCCCTGGGTAGCTTGCTGGCGTCTTAGGCCCCTAGGTGGAGGGCCAGGGGGCAACATAGGGCCTATAATGCAAGTCCAGGAAGAGAGGTGGACCCCTGAGTAATTTGCTGGGGTCCGAGGCCCCTAGGTGGAGAGCCAGAAGGCACCCTGGAGCCTATACTGTAAGTCCAGGGAGAGAGGTGGACCCCTGGGTAGCTTGCTGGGGTCAGAGGCCCGTAGGTGGAGGGCAAGGGAGCACCCTGGGATCTCTACTGTAAGTCCAGGGAGACAGGTGGACCTCTGGGTAGCTTGCAGGGGTCTGAGGCCCTTAGGTGGAGGGCCTGTGGGCACCCTGGGGCCTCTACTGCAAGTCCAGGAAGAGAGGTGGACCCCTTGGTAGCTTGCAGGGTTCAGAGGCCCCTAGGTGGAGGGCCTGTGGGCACCCTAGGGCCTATACTGCATGTCCAGGCTGAGAGGTGGACCCCTGGGGAATTTGCTGGGGTCAGAGGCCCCTAGGTAGAGGGCCAGGGGGCAAACTGGGGCCTCTACTGCAAGTCCAGGGAGGGAGTTGGACCCTGGGTGGCTTGCTGGGGTCAGAGGCCCCTAGATGGAGGGCCAAGGCTCACCCTGGGGCCTGTGCTGCAAGTCCAGGGAGAGAGGTGGTCCCCTGGGTAGCTTGCTGGCGTCTTAGGCCCCTAGGTGGAGGGCCAGGGGGCACCCTGGAGCCTATACTGTAAGTCCAGGGAGAGAAGTGGACCCCTGGGTAGCTTGCTGGGGTCAGAGGCCCCTAGGTGGAGGGCAAGGGAGCACCCTGGGATCGCTACTGCAAGTCCAGGAAGAAAAGTGGACCCCTGGGTAGCTTGCTGGGGTCAGAGGCCCCTAGGTGGAGGGCAAGGGAGCACCTTAGGATCTCTACTGCAAGTCCAGGGAGAGAGGTGGACCCCTGGGTAGCTTGCTGGTGTCTTAGACCCTAGGTGGAGGGCCAGGGGGCACCCTAGGGCCTATACTGCAAGTCCAGGGAGAGAGGTGGACCCCTGGATAGCTTGCTGGTGTCTTAGGCCCCTAGGTGGAGGGCCAGGGGGCACCCTAGGGCCTATACTGCAAGTCCAGGGAGAGAGGTGGACCCCTGAGTAATTTGCTGGGGTCAGAAGCCCCTAGGTAGAAGGCCCTAGGTAGAAGGCCAGGGGGCACCTGGGGCCTCTACTGCAAGTCCAGTGAGACAGTTGGACCCATGGGTAGCTTGCTGGGGTCTTAGGCCCCTAGGTGGAGGGCCAAGGCTCACCTTGTGGCCTATGCTGCAAGTCCCGGGAGAGAAGTGGACCCCTGGGTAGCTTGCTGGGGTCAGAGGGCCCTAGGGAGAAGGCCAGGGGGCACCCTGGGGCCTCTAATGCAAGTCCAGGGAGAGAGGTGGACCCCTGGGTGGCTTTCTGGGGTCAGAGGCCCCTAGGTAGAAGGCAAGAGGGCACCCTGTGGCCTCTACTGCAAGTCCAGGGAGAGAGGTGGACCCCTGGGTAGCTTGCTGGTGTCTTAGGCCCCTAGGTGGAGGGCCAGGGGCACACTAGGGCCTATGCTGCAAGTCCAGGGAGAGAAGTGGACCCCTGGGTAGCTTGCTGGTCTCTTCGGCCCCTAGGTGGAGGGCCAGGGGGCACCCTAGGGCCTATACTGCAAGTCCAGGGAGAGAGGTGGACCCCTGAGTAACTTGCTGGGGTCTGAGGCCCCTAGGTGGAGGGTCAGGGGGCACCCTGGGGCCTCTACCGCAAGTCCAGGGAGAGAGGTGGACCCCTGGGTAACTTGCAGGGATTAGAGGCCCTAGGTAGAAGGCCAAGGGGCACCCTGGGGCCTCTGTTGCAAGTCCAGGGAGGGAGTTGGACCCCTGGGTGGCTTGCTGGGGTCAGAGGCCCCTAGGTGGAGGGCCAAGGCTCACCCTGGGGCCTGTGCTGCAAGTCCAGGGAGAGAGGTGGTCCCCTGGGTACCTTGCTGGCGTCTTAGGCCCCTAGGTGGAGGGCCAGGGGGCAACATAGGGCCTATACTGCAAGTCCAAGAAGAGAGGTGGACCCCTAAGTAATTTGCTGGGGTCCGAGGCCCCTAGGTGGAGAGCCAGAAGGCACCCTGGAGCCTATACTGTAAGTCCAGGGAGAGAGGTGGACCCCTGGGTAGCTTGCTGGGGTCAGAGGCCCCTAGGTGGAGGGCAAGGGAGCACCCTGGGATCTCTACTGTAAGTCCAGGGAGAGAGGTGGATCCCTGGGTAGCTTGCAGGGGTCTTAGGCCCCTAGGTGGAGCTGCAGGGGGCACCCTAGGGCCTATGCTGCAAGTCCAGGGAGATAGGTGGACCCCTGGGTAGCTTGCTGGGGTCAGAGGCCCCTAGGTGGAGCACCAGGGGGTACCCTAGGGCCTATACTGCAAGTCCAGGGTTACAGGTGGACCCCTGGGTAACTTGCTGGGGTCAGAGGCTCCTAGGTGGAGGGACAGGGGGCACCCTGGGCTCTCTACTGCAAGTCCAGGGAGACAGGTGGACCTCTGGGTAGCTTGCAGGGGTCTGAGGCCCTTAGGTGGAGGGCCTGTGGGCACCCTGGGGCCTCTACTGCAAGTCCAGGGAGAGAGGTTGACCCCTGGGTAGCTTGCAGGGTTCAGAGGCCCCTAGGTGGAGGGCCTGTGGGCACCATAGGGCCTATACTGCAAGTCCAGGCTGAGAGGTGGACCCCTGGGTAACTTGCTGGGTTCAGAGGTCCCTAGGTGGAGCGCCAGGGGGCACCCTGGGGCCTCTACAGCAAGTCCAGGGAGGGAGTTGGACCCCTGGGTGGCTTGCTGGGGTCAGAGGCCCCTAGATGGAGGGCCAAGGCTCACCCTGGGGCCTGTACTGCAAGTCCAGGGAGAGAGGTGGTGCCCTGGGTAGCTTGCTGGCGTCTTAGGCCCCTAGGTGGAGGGCCAGGGGGCAGCATAGGGCCTATACTGCAAGTCCAGGGAGAGAGGTGGACCCCTGGGTAGCTTGCTGGTGTCTTAGACCCTAGGTGGAGGGCCAGGGGGCACCCTAGGGCCTATACTGCAAGTCCAGGGAGAGAGGTGGACCCCTGGATAGCTTGCTGGTGTCTTAGGCCCCTAGGTGGAGGGCCAGGGGGCACCCTAGGGCCTTTACTCCAAGTCCAGGGAGAGAGGTGGACCCCTGAGTAACTTGCTGGGGTCTGAGGCCCCTAGGTGGAGGGTCAGGGGGCACCCTGGGACCTCTACTGCAAGTCCAGGGAGAGAGGTGGACCCCTGGGTAACTTGCAGGGGTCAGAGGCCCTAGGTAGAAGGCCAGGGGGCACCCTGGGGCCTCTACTGCAAGTCCAGGGAGGAAGTTGGACCCCTGGGTGGCTTGCTGGTGTCAGAGGCCCCTAGGTGGAGGGCCAAGGCTCACCCTGGGTCCTGTGCTGCAAGTCCAGGGAGAGAGGTGGTCCCCTGGGTAGCTTGCTGGAGTCAGAGGCCCCTAGGTGGAGGGCAAGGGAGCACCCTGGGATCTCTACTGCAAGTCCAGGGAGAGAGGTGGACCCCTGGGTAGCTTGCAGGGGTCTTAGGCCCCTAGGTGGAGCACCACCCTGGGTCCTGTGCTGCAAGTCCAGGGAGAGAGGTGGTCCCCTGGGTAGCTTGCTGGAGTCAGAGGCCCCTAGGTGGAGTGCAAGGGAGCACCCTGGGATCTCTACTGCAAGTCCAGGGAGAGAGGTGGACCCCTGGGTAGCTTGCTGGGGTCAGAGGCCCCTAGGTGGAGGGCCAGGGGGCACCATAGGGCCTATACTGCAAGTCCAGGGAGAGAGGTGGACCCCTGAGTAATTTGCTGGGGTCAGAGGCCCCTAAGTGGAGAGCCAGAAGGCACCCTGGAGCCTATACTGTAAGTCCAGGGAGAGAGGTGGACCCCTGGGTAGCTTGCTGGGGACAGAGGCCCCTAGGTGGAGGGCAAGGGAGCACCCTGGGATCTCTACTGTAAGTCCAGGGTTACAGGTGGACCCCTGGGTAACTTGCTGGGGTCAGAGGCTCCTAGGTGGAGGGACAGGGGGCACCCTGGGCTCTCTACTGCAAGTCCAGGGAGACAGGTGGACCTCTGGGTAGCTTGCAGGGGTCTGAGGCCCTTAGGTGGAGGGCCTGTGGGCACCCTGGGGCCTCTACTGCAAGTCCAGGGAGAGAGGTTGACCCCTGGGTAGCTTGCAGGGTTCAGAGGCCCCTAGGTGGAGGGCCTGTGGGCACCATAGGGCCTATACTGCAAGTCCAGGCTGAGAGGTGGACCCCTGGGTAACTTGCTGGGTTCAGAGGCCCCTAGGTGGAGCGCCAGGGGGCACCCTGGGGCCTCTACAGCAAGTCCAGGGAGGGAGTTGGACCCCTGGGTGGCTTGCTGGGGTCAGAGGCCCCTAGATGGAGGGCCAAGGCTCACCCTGGGGCCTGTACTGCAAGTCCAGGGAGAGAGGTGGTGCCCTGGGTAGCTTGCTGGCGTCTTAGGCCCCTAGGTGGAGGGCCAGGGGGCACCATAGGGCCTATACTGCAAGTCCAGGGAGAGAGGTGGACCCCTGGGTAGCTTGCTGGTGTCTTAGACCCTAGGTGGAGGGCCAGGGGGCACCCTAGGGCCTATACTGCAAGTCCAGGGAGAGAGGTGGACCCCTGGATAGCTTGCTGGTGTCTTAGGCCCCTTGGTGGAGGGCCAGGGGGCACCCTAGGGCCTTTACTCCAAGTCCAGGGAGAGAGGTGGACCCCTGAGTAACTTGCTGGGGTCTGAGGCCCCTAGGTGGAGGGTCAGGGGGCACCCTGGGACCTCTACTGCAAGTCCAGGGAGAGAGGTGGACCCCTGGGTAACTTGCAGGGGTCAGAGGCCCTAGGTAGAAGGCCAGGGGGCACCCTGGGGCCTCTACTGCAAGTCCAGGGAGGAAGTTGGACCCCTGGGTGGCTTGCTGGGGTCAGAGGCCCCTAGGTGGAGGGCCAAGGCTCACCCTGGGTCCTGTGCTGCAAGTCCAGGGAGAGAGGTGGTCCCCTGGGTAGCTTGCTGGAGTCAGAGGCCCCTAGGTGGAGGGCAAGGGAGCACCCTGGGATCTCTACTGCAAGTCCAGGGAGAGAGGTGGACCCCTGGGTAGCTTGCAGGGGTCTTAGGCCCCTAGGTGGAGCACCACCCTGGGTCCTGTGCTGCAAGTCCAGGGAGAGAGGTGGTCCCCTGGGTAGCTTGCTGGAGTCAGAGGCCCCTAGGTGGAGGGCAAGGAGCACTCTGGGGCCTATACTGCAAGTCCAGGGAGAGAGGTGGACCCCTGGGTAGCTTGCAGGGTTCAGAGGCCCTTAGGTGGAGGGTCTGTGGGCACCCTAGGGCCTATACTGCAAGTCCAGGCTGAGAGGTGGACCCCTGGGTAACTTGCTGGGGTCAGATTCCTCTAGGTGGAGGGCCAGGGGGCACCCTGGGGCCTCTACTGCAAGTCCAGGGAGAGAGGTTGACCCCTGGGTAGCTTGCAGGGTTCAGAGGCCCCTAGGTGGAGGGCCTGTGGGCACCATAGGGCCTATACTGCAAGTCCAGGCTGAGAGGTGGACCCCTGGGTAACTTGCTGGGTTCAGAGGCCCCTAGGTGGAGCGCCAGGGGGCACCCTGGGGCCTCTACAGCAAGTCCAGGGAGGGAGTTGGACCCCTGGGTGGCTTGCTGGGGTCAGAGGCCCCTAGATGGAGGGCCAAGGCTCACCCTGGGGCCTGTACTGCAAGTCCAGGGAGAGAGGTGGTGCCCTGGGTAGCTTGCTGGCGTCTTAGGCCCCTAGGTGGAGGGCCAGGGGGCACCATAGGGCCTATACTGCAAGTCCAGGGAGAGAGGTGGACCCCTGGGTAGCTTGCTGGTGTCTTAGACCCTAGGTGGAGGGCCAGGGGGCACCCTAGGGCCTATACTGCAAGTCCAGGGAGAGAGGTGGACCCCTGGATAGCTTGCTGGTGTCTTAGGCCCCTTGGTGGAGGGCCAGGGGGCACCCTAGGGCCTTTACTCCAAGTCCAGGGAGAGAGGTGGACCCCTGAGTAACTTGCTGGGGTCTGAGGCCCCTAGGTGGAGGGTCAGGGGGCACCCTGGGACCTCTACTGCAAGTCCAGGGAGAGAGGTGGACCCCTGGGTAACTTGCAGGGGTCAGAGGCCCTAGGTAGAAGGCCAGGGGGCACCCTGGGGCCTCTACTGCAAGTCCAGGGAGGAAGTTGGACCCCTGGGTGGCTTGCTGGGGTCAGAGGCCCCTAGGTGGAGGGCCAAGGCTCACCCTGGGTCCTGTGCTGCAAGTCCAGGGAGAGAGGTGGTCCCCTGGGTAGCTTGCTGGAGTCAGAGGCCCCTAGGTGGAGGGCAAGGGAGCACCCTGGGATCTCTACTGCAAGTCCAGGGAGAGAGGTGGACCCCTGGGTAGCTTGCAGGGGTCTTAGGCCCCTAGGTGGAGCACCACCCTGGGTCCTGTGCTGCAAGTCCAGGGAGAGAGGTGGTCCCCTGGGTAGCTTGCTGGAGTCAGAGGCCCCTAGGTGGAGGGCAAGGAGCACTCTGGGGCCTATACTGCAAGTCCAGGGAGAGAGGTGGACCCCTGGGTAGCTTGCAGGGTTCAGAGGCCCTTAGGTGGAGGGTCTGTGGGCACCCTAGGGCCTATACTGCAAGTCCAGGCTGAGAGGTGGACCCCTGGGTAACTTGCTGGGGTCAGATTCCTCTAGGTGGAGGGCCAGGGGGCACCCTGGGGCCTCTACTGCAAGTCCAGGGAGGGAGTTGGACCCCTGGGTGGCTTGCTGGGGTCAGAGGCCCCTAGATGGAGGGCCAAGGCTCACCCTGGGGCCTGTGCTGCAAGTCCAGGGAGAGAGGTGGTCCCCTGAGTAATTTGCTGGGGTCAGAGGCCCCTAGGTGGAGGGCCAGGGGGCACCATAGGGCCTATACTGCAAGTCCAGGGAGAGAGGTGGACCCCTGAGTAATTTGCTGGGGTCAGAGGCCCCTAAGTGGAGAGCCAGAAGGCACCCTGGAGCCTATACTGTAAGTCCAGGGAGAGAGGTGGACCCCTGGGTAGCTTGCTGGGGACAGAGGCCCCTAGGTGGAGGGCAAGGGAGCACCCTGGGATCTCTACTGTAAGTCTAGGGAGAGAGGTGGATCCCTGGGTAGCTTGCAGGGGTCTTAGGCCCCTAGGTGGAGCTGCAGGGGGCACCCTAGGGCCTATGCTGCAAGTCCAGGGAGATAGGTGGACCCCTGGGTAGCTTGCTGGGGTCAGAGGCCCCTAGGTGGAGCACCAGAGGGTATCCTAGGGCCTATACTGCAAGTCCAGGGTTACAGGTGGACCCCTGGGTAACTTGCTGGGGTCAGAGGCTCCTAGGTGGAGGGACAGGGGGCACCCTGGGCTCTCTACTGCAAGTCCAGGGAGACAGCTGGACCTCTGGGTAGCTTGCAGGGGTCTGAGGCCCTTAGGTGGAGGGCCTGTGGGCACCCTGGGGCCTGTACTGCAAGTCCAGGGAGAGAGGTTGACCCCTGGGTAGCTTGCAGGGTTCAGAGGCCCCTAGGTGGAGGGCCTGTGGGCACCATAGGGCCTATACTGCAAGTCCAGGCTGAGAGGTGGACCCCTGGGTAACTTGCTGGGTTCAGAGGCCCCTAGGTGGAGCGCCAGGGGGCACCCTGGGGCCTCTACAGCAAGTCCAGGGAGGGAGTTGGACCCCTGGGTGGCTTGCTGGGGTCAGAGGCCCCTAGATGGAGGGCCAATGCTCACCCTGGGGCCTATACTGCAAGTCCAGGGAGAGAGGTGGACCCCTGGGTAGCTTGCTGGTGTCTTAGACCCTAGGTGGAGGGCCAGGGGGCACCCTAGGGCCTATACTGCAAGTCCAGGGAGAGAGGTGGACCCCTGGATAGCTTGCTGGTGTCTTAGGCCCCTAGGTGGAGGGCCAGGGGGCACCCTAGGGCCTTTACTCCAAGTCCAGGGAGAGAGGTGGACCCCTGAGTAACTTGCTGGGGTCTGAGGCCCCTAGGTGGAGGGTCAGGGGGCACCCTGGGGCCTCTACTGCAAGTCCAGGGAGAGAGGTGGACCCCTGGGTAGCTTGCAGGGGTCAGAGGCCCTAGGTAGAAGGCCAGGGGGCACCCTGTGGCCTCTACTGCAAGTCCAGGGAGGGAGTTGGACCCCTGGTTGGCTTGCTGGGGTCAGAGGCCCCTAGGTGGAGGGCCAAGGCTCACCCTGGGTCCTGTGCTGCAAGTCCAGGGAGATAGGTGGTCCCCTGAGTAATTTGCTGGGGTCAGAGGCCCCTAGGTGGAGGGCCAGGGGGCACCCTGGGGCCTCTACTGCAAGTCCAGGGAGAGTTGTGGAGCCCTGGGTAACTTGCAGGGGTCAGAGGCAACTAGGTGGAGGGCAAGGGGGCACCCTGGGGCCTATACTTTATGTCCAGGGAAAGAGGTAGACCCCTGGGTAGCTTGCTGGGGACAGAGGCCCCTAGGTAGAAGGCCAGGGGGTACCCTGGGGCCTCTACTGCAAGTCCAGGGAGAGAGGTGGACCCCTGGGTGTCTTGCTGGGGTCAGAGGCAACTAGGTGGAGGGCAAGGGGGCACCCTGGGGCCTCCACTGCAAGTCCAGGGAAAGAGGTAGACCCCTGGGTAGCTTGCAGGGGTCAGAGGCCCCTAGGTGGAGGGCCAAGGGGCACCCTGGGGCCTATACTGCAAGTCCAGGGAGAGAGGTAGACCCCTGGGTAGCTTGCTGGGGTCAGAGGCCCCTAGGTAGAGGGCCAGGGGGCACCCTGGGGCCTATACTGCAAGTCCAAGGAGAGAGGTGGACCACTTGGTAGCTTGATGGGGTCAGAGGCCCCTAGGTAGAGGGCCAGGGGGCATCCTGGGGCCTATACTGCAAGTCCAGGGAGAGAGGTAGACCCCTGGGTAGCCTGCAGGGGTCAGAGGCCCTTAGATGGAGGGTCATGGGGCTCCCTGGGGCCTATACTGCAAGTCCAGGGAGAGAGGTGGACCACTTGGTAGCTTGATGGGGTCAGAGGACCCTAGGTAGAGGGCCAGGGGGCATCCTGGGGCCTATGCTGCAAGTCCAGGGAGAGAGGTGGACCCCTGGGTAGCCTGCTGAAGTTAGAGGCCCCTAGGTGGAGGGCCAGGGTGCACCCTAGGGCCAATACAGCAAGTCCAGGGAGAAAGGTGGACCCCTGAGTAACTTGTTGGGGTCAGAGGCCCCTAGGTGGAGGGCCAGGGGGCACCCTGGGGCCTCTACTGCAAGTCCAGGGAGAGTTGTGGAGCCCTGGGTAACTTGCAGGGGTCATAGGCCCCTAGGTAGAGGGCCTGTGGGCACCCTGGGGCCTCTACTGCAAGTCCAGGGAGAGATGTGGAACCCTGTGTAGCTTGCTGGGGTCTTAGGCCCTTAGGTGGACGGGCAGAAGGCACCCTGGAGCCTACACTGCAAGTCCAGGGAGAGAGGTGGACCCATGGGTAGCTTGCTGGGGTCAGAAGCCCATAGGTGGAGGGCAAGGGGGCACCCTTGGGCCTCTACTGCAAGTCGAGGGAGAGAGGTGGACACCTGTGTAGCTTGCTGGGGTCTTAGGCCCCTAAGTGGAGCTCCAAGGGGCACCCTATGGCCTATGCTGCAAGTCCAGGGTGAGAGGTGGACCACTGGGTAGCTTGCTGGGGTCAGAGGCCCCTAGGTAGAGGGCCAACGGGCACCCTGGGAATTATACTGCAAGTACAAGGAGAGAGGTGGACCCCTGGGTAGCATGCTGGGGTCAGAGGCCCCTAGGTGGAGGGCCAGGGGGCACCCTGGGGCCTCTATTGCAAGTCCAGGGAGTGATGTGGCCCCCTGGGTAGCTTGCAGGGGTCAGAGGCCCCTAGGTGGAGGGCAAGGGGGCACCCTGGGGCTTCTACTGCAAGTCCAGGGAGCGAGGTGGACATCTGGGTAGCTTGCTGGGGTCTTAGGCCCGTAGGTGGAGCTCCAGCTGAAACCCTAGGGCCTATACTGCAAGTCCAGGGTGAGATGTGGACCGCTAGGTAGCATCCTGGGGTCAGAGGCACCTAGGTGGAGGGCCAGGGGGCACCCTGGGGCCTACTCTGCAAGTCCAGGGGTGGGGTGGACCCGTGGGTAGCCTGCTGGGGTCAGAGGCCCCTAGGTGGAGGGCCAAGGGGCACACTGGGGCCTATACTACATGTCCAAGGAAAGAGGTGGACCCCTGGGTAGCTTGCTGGGGTCAGAGACCCCTGGGTGGAGGGCAAGGGGGCACCCTGGGACCTATACTGCAAGTGCAGGGAGAGAGGTGGACCCCTGGGTAGCTTGTAGGGGTCAGAGGCAACTAGGTGGAGGGCCTGCGGGCACCCTGGGGCATTTACTGCAAGTCTAAGAAGAGAGGTGGACCCCTGGGTAGCATGCTGGGGTCAGAGGTCCCTAGGTGAAGGGCCAGGGGGCACCCTTGGGCCTCTGTTGCAAGTCCAGGGAGAGAGGTGGACCTTTGGGTGGCTTGCTGGGGTCAGAGGCCCCTAGGTAGAAGGCCAGGGGGCACCATAGGGCCTATACTGCAAGTCCAGGGATAGAGGTGGACCCCAGAGTAACTTGCTGGGGTCAGAAGCCCCTAGGTAGAAGGCCAGGGGGCACCTGGGGCCTCTACTGCAAGTCCAGTGAGACAGTTGGACCCCTGGGTAGCTTGCTGGGGTCTTAGGCCCCTAGGTGGAGGGCCAAGGCTCACCTTGTGGCCTATGCTGCAAGTCCAGGGAGAGAAATGGACCCCTGGGTAGCTTGCTGGGGTCAGAGGCCCCTAGGTAGAAGGCCAGGGGGTACCCTGGGGCCTCTACTGCAAGTCCAGGGAGAGAGATGGACCCCTGGGTGGCTTACTGGGGTCAGAGGCTCCTAGGTAGAAGGCAAAAGGGCACCCTTTGGCCTCTACTGCAAGTCCAGGGAGAGAGGTGGACCCCTGGGTAGCTTGCTGGTGTCTTAGGCCCCTAGGTGGAGGGCCAGGGGGCACCCTAGGGCCTATACTGCAAGTTCAGGGAGAGAGGTGGACCCCTGGGTAGCTTGCTGGTGTCTTAGGCCCCTAGGTGGAGGGCCAGGGGGCACCCTAGGGCCTATACTGCAAGTCCAGGGAGAGAGGTGGACCCCTGAGTAACTTGCTGGGGTCTGAGGCCCCTAGGTGGAGGGCCAGGGGGCACCCTGGGGCCTCTACCGCAAGTCCAGGGAGAGAGGTGGACCCCTGGGTAACTTGCAGGGGTCAGAGGCCCTAGGTAGAAGGCCAGGGGGCACCCCTGGGGCCTCTACTGCAAGTCCAGGGAGGGAGTTGGACCCCTGGGTGGCTTGCTGGGGTCAGAGGCCCCTAGGTGGAGGGCCAAGGCTCACCCTGGGGCCTGTGCTGCAAGTCCAGGGAGAGAGGTGGTCCCCTGGGTAGCTTGCTGGCGTCTTAGGCCCCTAGGTGGAGGGCCAGGGGTTAACATAGGGCCTATACTGCAAGTCCAGGAAGAGAGGTGGACCCCTGAGTAATTTGCTGGGGTCCGAGGCCCCTAGGTGGAGAGCCAGAAGGCACCCTGGAGCCTATACTGTAAGTCCAGGGAGAGAGGTGGACCCCTGGGTAGTTTGCTGGGGTCAGAGGCCCGTAGGTGGAGGGCAAGGGAGCACCCTGGGATTTCTACTGTAAGTCCAGGGAGACAGGTGGACCTCTGGGTAGCTTGCAGGGGTCTGAGGCCCTTAGGTGGAGGGCCTGTGGGCACCCTGGGGCCTCTACTGCAAGTCCAGGGAGAGAGGTGGACCCCTGGGTAGCTTGCAGGGTTCAAGGCCCCTAGTTGGAGGGCCTGTGGGCACCCTAGGGCCTATACTGCAAGTCCAGGCTGAGAGGTGGACCCCTGGGTAATTTGCTGGGGTCAGAGGCCCCTAGGTGGAGGGCCAGGGGGCACCCTGGGGCCTCTACTGCAAGTCCAGGGAGGGAGTTGGACCCCTGGGTGGCTTGCTGGGGTCAGAGGCCCCTAGATGGAGGGCCAAGGCTCACCCTGGGGCCTGTGCTGCAAGTCCAGGGAGAGAGGTGGTCCCCTGGGTAGCTTGCTGGCGTCTTAGGCCCCTAGGTGGAGGGCCAGGGGGCACCATAGGGCCTCTACTGCAAGTCCAGGGAGAGAGGTGGACCCCTGGGTAGCTTGCAGGGGTCAGAGGCCCTTAGGTGGAGGGCCATGGGGCACCCTGGGGCCTATACTGCAAGTCCAGGGAGAGAGGTGGACCCGTGGGTAGCCTGCTGGGGTCAGAGGCCCCTATGTGGAGGGCCATGGGGCACCCTGGGGCCTATACTGCAAGTCCAGGGAGAGAGGTGGACGCCTTGGTAGCTTGATGGGGTCAGAGGCCCCTAGGTAGAGGGCCAGGGGGCACCCTGGGGCCTATACTGCAAGTCCAGGGATACAAGTGGACCCTTGGGTAGCTTGCTGGGGTCAGAGGCCCCTAGGTGGAGGGCCAGGGGGCACCCTGGGGCCTCTACTGCAAGTCCAGGGAGGGAGTTGGACCCCTGGGTGGCTTGCTGGGGTCAGAGGCCCCTAGGTGGAGGGCCAAGGCTCACCCTGGGGCCTGTGCTGCAAGTCCAGGGAGAGAGGTGGTCCCCTGGGTAGCTTGCTGGCGTCTTAGGCCCCTAGGTGGAGGGCCAGGGGTTAACATAGGGCCTATACTGCAAGTCCAGGAAGAGAGGTGGACCCCTGAGTAATTTGCTGGGGTCCGAGGCCCCTAGGTGGAGAGCCAGAAGGCACCCTGGAGCCTATACTGTAAGTCCAGGGAGAGAGGTGGACCCCTGGGTAGTTTGCTGGGGTCAGAGGCCCGTAGGTGGAGGGCAAGGGAGCACCCTGGGTTTTCTACTGTAAGTCCAGGGAGACAGGTGGACCTCTGGGTAGCTTGCAGGGGTCTGAGGCCCTTAGGTGGAGGGCCTGTGGGCACCCTGGGGCCTCTACTGCAAGTCCAGGGAGAGAGGTGGACCCCTGGGTAGCTTGCAGGGTTCAGAGGCCCCTAGTTGGAGGGCCTGTGGGCACCCTAGGGCCTATACTGCAAGTCCAGGCTGAGAGGTGAACCCCTGGGTAATTTGCTGGGGTCATAGGCCCCTAGGTGGAGGGCCAGGGGGCACCCTGGGGCCTCTACTGCAATTCCAGGGAGGGAGTTGGACCCCTGGGTGGCTTGCTGGGGTCAGAGGCCCCTAGATGGAGGGCCAAGGCTCACCCTGGGGCCTGTGCTGCAAGTCCAGGGAGGGAGGTGGTCCCCTGGGTAGCTTGCTGGCGTCTTAGGCCCCTAGGTGGAGGGCCAGGGGGCACCATAGGGCCTCTACTGCAAGTCCAGGGAGAGAGGTGGACCCCTGGGTAGCTTGCAGGGGTCAGAGGCCCTTAGGTGGAGGGCCAAGGGGCACCCTGGGGCCTATACTGCAAGTCCAGGGAGAGAGGTGGACCCGTGGGTAGCCTGCTGGGGTCAGAGGCCCCTATGTGGAGGGCCATGGGGCACCCTGGGGCCTATACTGCAAGTCCAGGGAGAGAGGTGGACCCCTTGGTAGCTTGATGGGGTCAGAGGCCCCTAAGTAGAGGGCCAGGGGGCACCCTGGGGCCTATACTGCAAGTCCAGGGATACAAGTGGACCCCTGGGTAGCTTGCTGGGGTCAGAGGTCCCTAGTTGTAGGGCCAGGGGGCACCCTGGGGCCTATCCTGCAAGTCCAGGGAGAGAGGTGGACCCGTGGGTAGCCTGCTGGGGTCAGAGGATCCTAGGTGGAGGGCCAGGGGCACCCTGGGGCCTCTACTGCAAGTCCAGGGACAGAGGTGGACCCCTGGGTAGCTTGCTGGTGTCTTAGGCCTCTAGGTGGAGGGCCAGGGGGCACCCTAGGGCCTATACTGCAAGTTCAGGGAGAGAGGTGGACCCCTGGGTAGCTTGCTGGTGTCTTAGGCCCCTAGGTGGAGGGCCAGGGGGCACCCTAGGGCCTATACTGCAAGTCCAGGGAGAGAGGTGGACCCCTGAGTAACTTGCTGGGGTCTGAGGCCTCTAGGTGGAGGGCCAGGGGGCACCCTGGGGTCTCTACCGCAAGTCCAGGGAGAGAGGTGGACCCCTGGGTAACTTGCAGGGGTCAGAGGCCCTAGGTAGAAGGCCAGGGGGCACCCTGGGGCCTCTACTGCAAGTCCAGGGAGGGAGTTGGACCCCTGGGTGGCTTGCTGGGGTCAGAGGCCCCTAGGTGGAGGGCCAAGGCTCACCCTGGGGCCTGTGCTGCAAGTCCAGGGAGAGAGGTGGTCCCCTGGGTAGCTTGCTGGCATCTTAGGCCCCTAGGTGGAGGGCCAGGGGTTAACATAGGGCCTATACTGCAAGTCCAGGAAGAGAGGTGGACCCCTGAGTAATTTGCTGGGGTCCGAGGCCCCTAGGTGGAGAGCCAGAAGGCACCCTGGAGCCTATACTGTAAGTCCAGGGAGAGAGGTGGACCCCTGGGTAGTTTGCTGGGGTCAGAGGCCCGTAGGTGGAGGACAAGGGAGCACCCTGGGATCTCTACTGTAAGTCCAGGGAGACAGGTGGACCTCTGGGTAGCTTGCAGGGGTCTGAGGCCCTTAGGTGGAGGGCCTGTGGGCACCCTGGGGCCTCTACTGCAAGTCCAGGGAGGGAGTTGGACCCCTGGGTGGCTTGCTGGGGTCAGAGGCCCCTAGATGGAGGGCCAAGGCTCACCCTGGGGCCTGTGCTGCAAGTCCAGGGAGAGAGGTGGTCCCCTGGGTAGCTTGCTGGCGTCTTAGGCCCCTAGGTGGAGGGCCAGGGGGCACCATAGGGCCTCTACTGCAAGTCCAGGGAGAGAGGTGGACCCCTGGGTAGCTTGCAGGGGTCAGAGGCCCTTAGGTGGAGGGCCATGGGGCACCCTGGGGCCTCTGCTGCAAGTCCAGGGAGAGAGGTGGACCCGTGGGTAGCCTGCTGGGGTCAGAGGCCCCCATGTGGAGGGCCATGGGGCACCCTGGGGCCTATACTGCAAGTCCAGGGAGAGAGGTGGACCCCTTGGTAGCTTGATGGGGTCAGAGGCCCCTAGGTAGAGGGCCAGGGGGCACCCTTGGGCCTATACTGCAAGTCCAGGGATACAAGTGGACCCCTGGGTAGCTTGCTGGGGTCAGAGGTCCCTAGGTGTAGGGCCAGGGGGCACCCTGGGGCCTATCCTGCAAGTCCAGGGAGAGAGGTGGACCCGTGGGTAGCCTGCTGGGGTCAGAGGCCCCTAGGTGGAGGGCCAGGGGCACCCTGGGGCCTCTACTGCAAGTCCAGGGACAGAGGTGGACCCCTGGGTAGCTTGCTGGGGTCAGAAGCCCCTAGGTGAAGCTCCAGAGGGCACCCTAGGGCCTATACTGCAAGTCCAGGGTGAGAGGTGGACCACAGGGTAGCTTGCTGGGGTCAGAGGCCCCTAAGTGGACGGCAAGGGAGCACCCTGGGGCCTCCATTGCAAGTCCAGGGAGAGGTGGACACCTGGGTAGCTTGCAGGAGTCTTAGGCCCCTAGGTGGAGCTCCAGGGGGCACCCTAGGGCCTATACTGCAAGTCCAGGGTTAGAGGTGGACCACTGGGTAGCTTGCTGGGGTCAGGGGCCCCTATGTGGAGGGCCAGGGCTCACCCTGGGGCTTGTGCTGCAAGTCCAGGGAGAGAGGTGGACCCCTGGGTAGCATGCTGGGGTCAGAGGACACTAGGTGGAGTGCCAGGGGGCACCCTAAGGCCTATACTTTATGTCCAGGGAAAGAGGTAGACCTCTGGGTAGCTTGCTGGGGTCAGAGGCCCCTAGGTAGAAGGCCAGGGGGCACCCTGGGGCCTCTACTGCAAGTCCAGGGAGAGAGGTGGACCCCTGGGTGGCTTGCTGGGGTCAGAGGCCCCTAGGTGGAGGGCAAGGGGGCACCCTGGGGCCTCTACTGCAAGTCCAGGGAAAGAGGCAGACCCCTGGGTGGCTAGCTGGGGTCAGAGGCCCCTAGGTGGAGGGACAGGGGGCACCCTGGGCTCTCTACTGCAAGTCCAGGGAGACAGGTAGACCCCTGGGTAGCTTGCTGGGGTCAGAGGCTCTAGGTGGAGGGAAAGGGGGCACCCTGGGGCCTCTACTGCAAGTCCAGGGAAAGAGGTAGACCCCTGGGTGGCTAGCTGGGGTCAGAGGCCCCTAGGTGGAGGGACAGGGGGCACCCTGGGCTCTCTACTGCAAGTCCAGGGAGAGAGGTGGACCCCTGGGTAGCTTGCTGGGGTCAGAGGCCCCTAGGTGGAGGGCAAGGGAGCACACTGGGGCCTCCATTGCAAGTCCAGGGAGAGAGGTGGACACCTGGGTAGCTTGCAGCGGTCTTAGGCCCCTAGGTGGAGCTCCAGGGGGCACCCTAGGGACTATACTGCAAGTCCAGGGAGAGAGGTGGACACCTGGGTAGTTTGCAGGGGTCAGAGGCCCCTAGGTGGAGGGCCAGGGGGCACCCTGGGGCCTATCCTGCAAGTCCAGGGAGAGAGGTGGACCCCTGGGTAACTTGCTGGGGTCAGAGGCCCCTAGGTGGAGGGACAGGGGGCACCATGGGCTCTCTACTGCAAGTCCAGGGAGACAGGTGGACCCCTGGGTAGCTTGCTGGGGTCAGGGGCCCCTATGTGGAGGGCCAAGGCTCACCCTGGGGCTTGTGCTGCAAGTCCAGGGAGAGAGGTGGACCCCTGGGTAGCATGCTGGGGTCAGAGGACACTAGGTGGAGGGCCAGGGGGCACCCTAAGGCCTATACTTTATGTCCAGGGAAAGAGGTAGACCTCTGGGTAGCTTGCTGGGGTCAGAGGCCCCTAGGTAGAAGGCCAGGGGGCACCCTGGGGTCTCTACTGCAAGTCCAGGGAGAGAGGTGGACCCCTGGGTGGCTTGCTGGGGTCAGAGGCCCCTAGGTGGAGGGCAAGGGGGCACCCTGGGGCCTCTACTGCAAGTCCAGGGAAAGAGGTAGACCCCTGGGTGGCTTGCTGGGGTCAGAGGCCCCTAGGTGGAGGGACAGGGGGCACCCTGGGCTCTCTGCTGCAAGTCCAGGGAGACAGGTAGACCCCTGGGTAGCTTGCTGGGGTCAGAGGCTCTAGGTGGAGGGCCAAGGGGCACCCTGGGGCATATACTGCAAGTCCAGGGAGAGAGGTGGACCCCTGGGTAGCTTGCTGGGGTCAGAGGCCCCTAGGTGGAGGGCAAGGGAGCACCCTGGGGCCTCCATTGCAAGTCCAGGGAGAGAGGTGGACACCTGGGTAGCTTGCAGGGGTTTTAGGCCCCTAGGTGGAGCTCCAGGGGGCACCCTAGGGACTATACTGCAAGTCCAGGGAGAGAGGTGGACCCCTGGGTAGTTTGCAGGGGTCAGAGGCCCCTAGGTGGAGGGCAAAGGGGCACCCTGGGGCCTCTACTGCAAGTCCAGGGAGAGAGGTGGACCCCTGGGTAGCTTGCAGGGGTCAGAGGCCCTTAAGTGGAGGGCCATGGGGCATGATGGGGCATACACTGCAAGTCCAGGGAGAGAGGTAGACCCCTGGGTAGCTTGCTGGGGTCAGAGGCCCCTAGGTAGAAGGCCAGGGGGCACCCTGTGGCCTCTACTGCAAGTCCAGGGACAGATGTGGACCCCTGGGTAGCTTGCAGGGGTCAGAGGCCCTTAGATGGAGGGCCATGGGGCACCCTGGGGCCTATACTGCAAGTCCAGGGAGAGAGGTGGACGCCTTGGTAGCTTGATGGGGTCAGAGGCCCCTAGGTAGAGGGCCAGGGGGCACCCTGGGGCCTATACTGCAAGTCCAGCGAGAGAGGTGGACCCCTGGGTAGCTTGCTGGGGTCAGAGTCCCCTAGGTGTAGGGCCAGGGGGCAAACTGGGGCCTATCCTGCAAGTCCAGGGAGAGAGGTGGACTCGTGGGTAGCCTGCTGGGGTCAGAGGCCCCTAGGTGGAGGGCCAGTGGGCACCCTGGGGCCTCTACTGCAAGTCCAGGGAGAGATGTGGACCCCTGGGTAGCTTGTTGGGGTCTTAGGCAACTAGCTGGAGGGGCAGAAGCCACCCTGGAGCCTATACTGCAAGACCAGGTAGAAAGGTGGACCCCTGGGTAGCTTGCAGGGGTCAGAGGCCCCTTAGTTGGAGGGCCAGAGGGCACCTTTGGGCCTATACTGCAAGTCCGGGGAGAGCGGTGGACCCCTGGGTAGCTTGCTGGGGTCAGAGGCCCCTGGGTGGAGGGCAAGGGGGCACCCTGGGACCTATACTGCAAGTCCAGGGAGAGAGGTTGACCCCTGGGTAGCTTGCAGGGGTCAGAGGCCCCTAGGTGGAAGGCCAGGGGGCAACCTGGGGCCTCTACTGCAAGTACAGGTAGAGTTGTGGAGCACTGTGTAACTTGCAGGCGTCAGAGGCCCCTAGGTGGAGGGCCAGTGGGCACCTTGGGGCCTCTACTGCAAGTCCAGGGAGAGATGCGGACCCCTGGGTAGCTTGCTGGGGTCTTAGGCCCCTAGGTGGAGGGGCAAAAGGCACCCTGGAGCCTATACTGCAAGTCCAGGGAGAGAGATGGACCCCTGGGGCCTCTACTGCAAGTCCAGGGAGAGAGGTTGTCCCTTTGATGGCTTGCTGGGGTCAGAGGCCCCTAGGTGGAGGAACAGGGGGCACCCTGGGCTCTCTACTGCAAGTCCAGGGAGACAGGTGGACCCCTGGGTAGCTTGCTGGGGTCAGAGGCCCCTAGGTGAAGCTCCCGGGGGCACCCTAGGGCCTATACTGCAAGTCCAGGGTGAGAGGTGGACCACAGGGTAGCTTGCTGGGGTCTTAGGCCCCTAGGTGGAGCTCCAGGGGGCACCCTAGAGCCTATACTGCAAGTCCAGGGTGAGAGGTGGACCCCTGAGTAGCTTGCTGGGGTCAGAGGCCCCTAGGTGGACGGCAAGGGAGCACCCTGGGGCCTCCGTTGCAAGTCCAGGGAGAGAGGTGGACACCTGGGTAGCTTGCAGGAGTCTTAGGCCCCTAGGTGGAGCTCCAGGTGGCACCCTAGGGCCTATACTGCAAGTCCAGGGTGAGAGGTGGACCACTAGGTAGCTTGCTGGGGTCAGAGGCCCCTAGGTGTAGGGCCAGGGGGCACCCTGGGGCCTATCCTGCAAGTCCAGGGAGAGAGGTGGACCCCTGGGTAACTTGCTGGGGTCAGAAGCCCCTAGGAGAAGCTCCAGAGGGCACCCTAGGGCTTATACTGCAAGTCCAGGGTGAGAGGTGGACCACAGGGTAGCTTGCTGGGGTCAGAGGCCCCTAGGTGGACGGCAAGGGAGCACCCTGGGGCCTCCATTGCAAGTCCAGGGAGAGAGGTGGACACCTGGGTAGCTTGCAGGAGTCTTAGGCCCCTAGGTGGAGCTCCAGGGGGCACCCTAGGGCCTATACTGCAAGTCCAGGGTTAGAGGTGGACCACTGGGTAGCTTGCTGGGGTCAGGGGCCCCTATGTGGAGGGCCAGGGCTCACCCTGGGGCTTGTGCTGCAAGTCCAGGGAGAGAGGTGGACCCCTGGGTAGCATGCTGGGGTCAGAGGACACTAGGTGGAGTGCCAGGGGGCACCCTAAGGCCTATACTTTATGTCCAGGGAAAGAGGTAGACGTCTGGGTAGCTTGCTGGGGTCAGAGGCCCCTAGGTAGAAGGCCAGGGGGCACCCTGGGTTCTCTACTGCAAGTCCAGGGAGAGAGGTGGACCCCTGGGTGGCTTGCTGGGGTCAGAGGCCCCTAGGTGGAGGGCAAGGGGGCACCCTGGGGCCTCTACTGCAAGTCCAGGGAAAGAGGTAGACCCCTGGGTGGCTAGCTGGGGTCAGAGGCCCCTAGGTGGAGGGACAGGGGGCAACCTGGGCTCTCTACTGCAAGTCCAGGGAGACAGGTAGACCCCTGGGTAGCTTGCTGGGGTCAGAGGCTCTAGGTGGAGGGCCAAGGGGCACCCTGGGGCATATACTGCAAGTCCAGGGAGAGAGGTGGACCCCTGGGTAGCTTGCTGGGGTCAGAGGCCCCTAGGTGGAGGGCAAGGGAGCACACTGGGGTCTCCATTGCAAGTCCAGGGAGAGAGGTGGACACCTGGGTAGCTTGCAGGGATCTTAGGCCCCTAGGTGGAGCTCCAGGGGGCACCCTAGGGACTATACTGCAAGTCCAGGGAGAGAGGTGGACACCTGGGTAGTTTGCAGGGGTCAGAGGCCCCTAGGTGGAGGGCCAGGGGGCACCCTGGGGCCTATCCTGCAAGTCCAGGGAGAGAGGTGGACCCCTGGGTAACTTGCTGGGGTCAGAGGCCCCTAGGTGGAGGGACAGGGGGCACCATGGGCTCTCTACTGCAAGTCCAGGGAGACAGGTGGACCCCTGGGTAGCTTGCTGGGGTCAGGGGCCCCTATGTGGAGGGCCAAGGCTCACCCTGGGGCTTGTGCTGCAAGTCCAGGGAGAGAGGTGGACCCCTGGGTAGCATGCTGGGGTCAGAGGACACTAGGTGGAGGGCCAGGGGGCACCCTAAGGCCTATACTTTATGTCCAGGGAAAGAGGTAGACCTCTGGGTAGCTTGCTGGGGTCAGAGGCCCCTAGGTAGAAGGCCAGGGGGCACCCTGGGGTCTCTACTGCAAGTCCAGGGAGAGAGGTGGACCCCTGGGCGGCTTGCTGGGGTCAGAGGCCCCTAGGTGGAGGGCAAGGGGGCACCCTGGGGCCTCTACTGCAAGTCCAGGGAGACAGGTAGACCCCTGGGTAGCTTGCTGGGGTCAGAGGCTCTAGGTGGAGGGCCAAGGGGCACCCTGGGGCATATACTGCAAGTCCAGGGAGAGAGGTGGACCCCTGGGTAGCTTGCTGGGGTCAGAGGCCCCTAGGTGGAGGGCAAGGGAGCACCCTGGGGCCTCCATTGCAAGTCCAGGGAGAGAGGTGGACACCTGGGTAGCTTGCAGGGGTCTTAGGCCGCTAGGTGGAGCTCCAGGGGGCACCCTAGGGACTATACTGCAAGTCCAGGGAGAGAGGTCGACCCCTGGGTAGTTTGCAGGGGTCAGAGGCCCCTAGGTGGAGGGCAAAGGGGCACCCTGGGGCCTCTACTGCAAGTCCAGGGAGAGAGGTGGACCCCTGGGTAGCTTGCAGGGGTCAGAGGCCCTTAAGTGGAGGGCCATGGGGCACGCTGGGGCCTACACTGCAAGTCCAGGGAGAGAGGTAGACCCCTTGGTAGCTTGCTGGGGTCAGAGGCCCCTAGGTAGAAGGCCAGGGGGCACTCTGTGGCCTCTACTGCAAGTCCAGGGAGAGAGGTGGACCCCTGGGTGGCTTGCTGGGGTCAGAGGCCCCTAGGTGTAGGGCAAGGGGGCACCCTGGGGCCTATCCTGCAAGTCCAGGGAGAGAGGTGGACCCATGGGTAGCCAGCTGGGGTCAGAGGCCCCAAGGTAGAAGGCCAGGTGGCACCCTGGGGCCTCTACTGCAAGTCCAGGGACAGATGTGGACCCCTGGGTAGCTTGCAGGGGTCAGAGGCCCTTAGATGGAGGGCCATGGGGCACCCTGGGGCCTATACTGCAAGTCCAGGGAGAGAGGTGGACGCCTTGGTAGCTTGATGGGGTCAGAGGCCCCTAGGTAGAGGGCCAGGGGGCACCCTGGGGCCTATACTGCAAGTCCAGCGAGAGAGGTGGACCCCTGGGTAGCTTGCTGGGGTCAGAGTCCCCTAGGTGTAGGGCCAGGGGGCAAACTGGGGCCTATCCTGCAAGTCCAGGGAGAGAGGTGGACTCGTGGGTAGACTGCTGGGGTCAGAGGCCCCTAGGTGGAGGGCCAGTGGGCACCCTGGGGCCTCTACTGCAAGTCCAGGGAGAGATGTGGACCCCTGGGCAGCTTGTTGGGGTCTTAGGCAACTAGCTGGAGGAGCAGAAGCCACCCTGGAGCCTATACTGCAAGACCAGGTAGAAAGGTGGACCCCTGGGTAGCTTGCAGGGGTCAGAGGCCCGTTAGTTGGAGGGCCAGAGGGCACCTTTGGGCCTATACTGCAAGTCCGGGGAGAGCGGTGGACCCCTGGGTAGCTTGCTGGGGTCAGAAGCCCCTGGGTGGAGGGCAAGGGGGCACCCTGGGACCTATACTGCAAGTCCAGGGAGAGAGGTGGACCCCTGGGTAGCTTGCAGGGGTCAGAGGCCCCTAGGTGGAGGGCCAGGGGGCAACCTGGGGCCTCTACTGCAAGTCCAAGTAGAGTTGTGGAGCCCTGGGTAACTTGCAGGCGTCAGAGGCCCCTAGGTGGAGGGCCAGTGGGCACCTTGGGGCCTCTACTGCAAGTCCAGGTAGAGATGCGGACCCCTGGGTAGCTTGCTGGGGTCTTAGGCCCCTAGGTGGAGGGGCAAAAGGCACCCTGGAGCCTATACTGCAAGTCCAGGGAGAGAGATGGACCCCTGGGGCCTCTACTGCAAGTCCAGGGAGAGAGGTTGTCCCTTTGATGGCTTGCTGGGGTCAGAGGCCCCTGGGTGGAGGAACAGGGGGCACCCTGGGCTCTCTACTGCAAGTCCAGGGAGACAGGTGGACCTCTGGGTAGCTTGCTGGGGTCAGAGGCCCCTAGGTGAAGCTCCCGGGGGCACCCTAGGGCCTATACTGCAAGTCCAGGGTGAGAGGTGGACCACAGGGTAGCTTGCTGGGGTCTTAGGCCCCTAGGTGGAGCTCCAGGGGGCACCCTAGAGCCTATACTGCAAGTCCAGGGTGAGAGGTGGACCCCTGAGTAGCTTGCTGGGGTCAGAGGCCCCTAGGTGGACGGCAAGGGAGCACGCTGGGGCCTCCATTGCAAGTCCAGGGAGAGAGGTGGACACCTGGGTAGCTTGCAGGAGTCTTAGGCCCCCAGGTGGAGCTCCAGGTGGCACCCTAGGGCCTATACTGCAAGTCCAGGGTGAGAGGTGGACCACTGGGTAGCTTGCTGGGGTCAGAGGCCCCTAGGTGTAGTACCAGGGGGCACCCTGGGGCCTGTCCTGCAAGTCCAGGGAGAGAGGTGGACCCCTGGGTAACTTGCTGGGGTCAGAGGCCCCTAGGTGGAGGGACAGGGGGCACCATGGGCTCTCTACTGCAAGTCCAGGGAGACAGGTGGACCACTGGGTAGCTTGCTGGGGTCAGGGGTCCCTATGTGGAGGGCCAGGGCTCACCCTGGGGCTTGTGCTGCAAGTTCAGGGAGAGAGGTGGACCCCTGGGTAGCATGCTGGGGTCAGAGGCCACTAGGTGGAGGGCCAGGGGGCACCCTAAGGCCTATACTTTATGTCCAGGGAAAGAGGTAGACCTCTGGGTAGCTTGCTGGGGTCAGAGGCCCCTAAGTAGAAGGCCAGGGGGCACCCTGGGGCCTCTACTGCAAGTCCAGGGAAAGAGGTAGACCCCTGGGTGGCTTGCTGGGGTCAGAGGCCCCTAGGTGGAGGGACAGGGGGCACCCTGGGCTCTCTACTGCAAGTCCAGGGAGACAGGTAGACCCCTGGGTAGCTTGCTGGGGTCAGAGGCTCTAGGTGGAGGGCCAAGGGGCACCCTGGGGCCTATACTGCAAGTCCAGGGAGAGAGGTGGACCCCTGGGTAGCTTGCTGGGGTCAGAGGCCCCTAGGTGGAGGGCAAGGGAGCACCCTGGGGCCTTCATTGCAAGTCCAGGGAGAGATGTGGACACCTGGGTAGCTTGCAGGGGTCTTAGGCCCCTAGGTGGAGCTCCAGGGGGCACCCTAGGGACTATACTGCAAGTCCAGGGAGAGAGGTGGACCCCTGGGTAACTTGCTGGGGTCAGAGGCCCCTAGGTGGAGGGACAGGGGGCACCCTGGGCTCTCTACTGCAAGTCAAGGGAGACAGGTGGACCCCTGGGTAGCTTGCCGGGGTCAGGGGCCCCTAGGTAGAGGGCCAGGGGGCACCCTGGGGCCTATACTGCAAGTCCAGGGAGAGAGGTGGACCCCTGGGTAGCTTGCTGGGGTCAGAGGCCCCTAGGTGTAGGGCCAGGTGGCACCCTGGGGCCTATCCTGCAAGTCCAGGGAGAGAGGTGGACTCGTGGGTAGCCAGCTGGGGTCAGAGGCCCCTAGGTGGAGGGCCAGGGTGCACCCTAGGGCCAATACTGCAAGTCCAGGGAGAAAGGTGGACCCCTGAGTAACTTGTTGGAGTCAGAGGCCCCTAGGTGGAGGGCCAGGGGGCACCCTGGGGCCTCTACTGCAAGTCCAGGGAGAGTTGTGGAGCCCTGGGTAACTTGCAGGGGTCAGAGACCCTTAGGTGGAGGGCCAGGGGGCACCCTGGGGCCTCTACTGCAAGTCCAAGGAGAGAGGTGGCCCCCTGGGTAGCTTGCAGGGGTAATAGGCCCCTAGGTGGAGGGCCTTTGGGCACCCTGGGGCCTACACTGCAAGTCCAGGGAGAGATGTGGACCACTGAGTAGCTTGCTGGGGTCTTAGGCCCCTAGGTGGAGGGGCAGAAGCCACCCTGGAGCCTACACTGCAAGACCAGGTAGAAAGGTGGACCCCTGGGTAGCTTGCAGGGGTCAGAGGCCCTTAGTTGGAGGGCCAGGGGGCACCTTTGGGCCTATACTGCAAGTCCGGGGAGAGCGGTGGACCCCTGGGTAGCTTGCTGGGGTATGAGGCCCCTGAGTGGAGGACCAGGGGGCACCCTGGGGCCTCTACTGCAAGTCCAGGGAGATTTGTGGAGCCCTGGGTAACTTGCAGGCGTCAGAGGCCCCTAGGTGGAGGGCCTGTGGGCACCATGGGGCCTCTACTGCAAGTCCAGGGAGAGATGCGGACCCCTGGGTAGCTTGCTGGGGTCTTAGGCCCCTAGGTGGAGGGGCAAAAGGCACCATGGAGCCTATACTGCAAGTCCAGGGAGAGAGATGGACCCCTGGGTAGCTTGCTGGGGTCAGACGCCCCTAGGTGTAGGGCCAGGGGGCACCCTGGGGCCTAACCTGCAAGACCAGGGAGAGAGGTGGACCCGTGGGTAGCCTGCTGGGGTCAGAGGCCCCTAGGTGGAGGGCCAAGGGGCACCCTAAGGCCTATACTTTATGTCCAGGGAAAGAGGTAGACCCCTGGGTAGCTTGCTGGGGTCAGAGGCCCCTAGGTAGAAGGCCAGGGGGTACCCTGGGGCCTCTACTGCAAGTCCAGGGAGAGAGGTGGACCCTTGGGTGGCTTGCTGGGGTCAGAGGCCCTTAGGTGGAGGGCCATGGGTGACCCTGGGGCCTATACTGCAAGTCCAGGGAGAGAGGTGGACCCATGGGTAGCTTGCTGGGGTCAGAGGCCCCTAGGTGTAGGGCCAGGGGGCACCCTGGGGCCTAAACTGCAAGTCCAGGGAGAGAGGTGGATCCCTGGGTAGCTTGCTGGGGTCAGAGGCCCCTTGGTGTAGGGCAAGGGAGCACCCTGGGGCCTCCACTGCAAGTCCAGGGAGAGAGGTGGACACCTGGGTAGATTGCTGGGGTCTTAGGCCCCTAGGTGGAG